>NC_045477.1:94611914-94914944 GCF_009650955.1 Corvus moneduloides
CACCTTGCTTCTTATGACACTTATCACAAAAAGATACTCAGTGCAGTCCAGTACTGTGTTAGGGAAATGAGAGGAGCACTTATTCCTTCACATTAGTTAACATGTCAAAAGCTTTTTATCTCAAAGATATTAGATGGTAAGAACAGTGTGTTTCAACTTCTAAATTGTCATACATCAAAGATTTTGGAGGACTTCTTTTTTAAATTGACAGTTGTCATTTAATATACAGTATGATCCAAAGCATATTATTTCTGAATGTTACCAGGGAGATTTCATTGGCTTTTGTGACATTTCCAGTCTTTGGTATAATTGGCTAACAGCTTTTTTAACCTAATGTCTTTTAAGAAATAGTGTACCTGGTGGTCTGGGGTATCATATCTACTGTTTTCTCTTTTCTTTGTTGTCCAAAAATGTTACCGTAATGATAAAAAGTGACATTATTTTAAAAGATAAGAAACACCAAAATTATTTTCTGTCTGACCTTTACAGTTACCAGAACAAGCGGCTTCTGTTAGCAAAATAGTTCAAGCTTTTTATTACAAAGGATATTTGGCAGTATTCCATATGAAAAAAAATACATGTAGTTCTTGTCAAGGGAAGTCATTAAGCCCTCTCTCCTTATGCCATGCTAACATTTTAACAAAAATAAAATTCTGGGTATTTTAAGATAGAAGAGGAAGTTGACTGTGAGAGGCAGGGATATTTCACATAACACTCTTTATGAGTGTACTAATGCAGTTTTATGTCTTTGACTGCACTACTTTGAAGCAAATACGGTGGGTTTACCCAAGAGTTCAAGGAGATTTTGGTGACCTTCATTTCCCAGCTGCACATTTATGCATTCAGAGTTTTCTTCTTCACCCTGGTCTGTTTTGTTATTAGAATGATTCTCCTTCTTTAGGGGAGGCTGGGAGGTAAGACGGACAAATGACTCAATGGCTCAATGTGGCTAAATTGCTATACTTATGATTTTTAAAATAATTATAGTTACTCCTCATTGCTTCTGTTTTTTCCAGGTAAAGGCTTACAAATAAATTCTTAGCTCCGCTCCATACCTCTCACTTTCGATTTTACAGGTTACCATAGAATTTGAGAGGTGAAAGTGCTTGAGATTTCAAAGTTGCATCCAGCACAGATCCTTTTAGCTACTGTTGTTGTTGCTCTGGTTCTTGAGCCCAAATAAGGATGATATATGCCTTGCTTTCAGCTCACATGACAAAGATATGACATTGTTGTCACTGATGCTTAAGAATAACTGAATGAGTCACATTACAATAGCAACAAAAGTTAGAACAAAGCCCTCTTTCTTGTTGAAAGAGTTTGCTGGTTTACTGTCTTTTGCTCAGCTGGTGGTACTGAACATAGCCTGCAAATGGATGAAATACATTTTAGGCGCATGAAAGCAAAAATAGTTTTTAAAAACATAACATTCCTTTAGGAAAATAATTAAAGGCAGCTACAGTCATTAGCTCTGGAATACGTAATTCTTCCCATGATTCCTAATATAAATTGAATGTTATTACATGCCACAGTATTAAAGAATATATGAGATAAATATCTTCCCGCTTTAAAGACAAGTGGTCTAAACCCTGAAAAATTACAGTATATGCAAATGAACATAAAGGACTGACTTCACTGACCATTTCTTTGTGTTTGGGGGATAGATTTCTGCATGGCATAATATTTCCACTTGCATTGGTTTCCTGGCATGAAAATGTTTATTGCACTCATTAGCTAAGAGGATGTCGGCACTGGTCCAATGAACACAGATCTGCCTTCTGATTTCAGCCATTAAATTGCAATGGGATTCATAGGCTTAACATTGTGGGTGTGAGAATAATAAAATGGAACTCCATCTTTAGCCCAGTTACCATGGATGCAGTTAAAGGTCATAGTGGCAGCTGCTAACTAGTTGCCTTTTTAGCTGTATTTCCCCTCCTGCTATGTGTTTTTGTGTACCTTAGTTTCTGCAGGTCTGCCTTAGAGCGATTCCACTTCCTTAACTTGGCATATGGGTGTCTTCCTCAACATAATCGGTGCATTCCCATAAATATACTTGTTATGGGCATCCCTGTATTGAATTATTTGTAATTTAATGAAAAATTAATGCAAAGACCTTAGCAAAAAAACAGAAATGCAGCCTGCTCAGCACCCCAAATTATTTCTATTTTCTGCACTCTGCTTCACATTCCTAGCTGGGGGTGGGGGGAAGGAAAGAAAAAAGGCCTGTATATAGTGAATTCCCATCTCCGATTAAACTCATAATGGGTTCAGGCACTGAGGCATTCACAATGTGGAACATCAACTACTACTTCTCCATTCGGCCCAAAGTCCTAGGAGTTAATTCCCTGTACTGCATGAAGTGTCAGAGTAATTACCGCTGATCAGCCCTATTTCT
Source organism: Corvus moneduloides (assembly GCF_009650955.1). Classification (NCBI taxonomy): domain Eukaryota; kingdom Metazoa; phylum Chordata; class Aves; order Passeriformes; family Corvidae; genus Corvus; species Corvus moneduloides. Next base: position 94,614,313 of record NC_045477.1, read on the forward strand.
CAGCATTCTGTCCTGCTTTGAGAGGCACCCTGTTTATTGATGCACCGCCACCTCATCACAGTGCTTTCATTCAGCCAAGCTGCTTAATCGAAAGGGCTTGGACAATGCAGGATTTTCAAAGAGTAGTGGAAAAAAAAATTAAAAGTAGCCAAGTAAAATAAAGTGAATGGTAAAGAAACCTGAAAGCTCTACAAAATATTTCCTTATGTCAACACTTCATTTCAATAGATTTTAAAACTCTTATTCATTTCCAAAAGAAGGTACTGTGAGTCTTTTCTGAGGTGACTCAACTATGTGATCACATCTTTTGAAGATTTTTAACACAGTGCTAGAAGCCCTCCTCAAGGAACATTTATCAGGTTTTGTTCTGTTCATATGCAAGCAGTGACAGTGTCAACCTTATGAACCACAACGCAAAGACATTTTTTTTAAAGCTTTTGCCTCTCTATTTTAAAGATACATTTATACAAGTTGTCATTTTCTGAAAATAAATTAAGTACTACTTGAGCCAAGTTATTTCGGTTCCACACAAGGGTGGTTTCTGGTTCTCCTTGGCAGGATGCCACTTTATTCACTTTTATTTCAAACACAATGTGAATCTTTTAATTAGAGTATAGTATATAAGTATGATGGCTATAAAGCCTACACTGTGACTTATTCATGCTCCTCCTCTCTTTGCACTTCTGTGTATTTCAGAGAGTGGCAGAAAGTTACGCCGAATTAATTTCAACCTAAATACTATCAGGCTTTATGTGTTTGCTAGAAAGAAAGAAGATAGACTTATCTGGGTTAGCATTTTCATTAGGACTCGGTGTTTTCCTTGATTAAGTTGCTTTTGGGCACTTGTATATCTGAGGCTACCCAGACTGTAGTAATTTTCCAGTTGATCCTATTTTGACTGGAGGAGTGAAATATATTGCCCCATGGAAGAGGAAACAACAGGTAATGGCAAGCATAATGTAAATCAACCAGTTATCTGTTTGCTGGGATTCTTTTAATGGCATCACTCCCCTCTGTGGCTTTGCTTCATTAAAAAGAAATTTTTCATAAGTTGTTCAGCAGTGTTGTTGAAAATAAGAAAATAAGACTGCTACAACTATTCCAGTGTCCTGTTTTACTATTTTCTCCACCGTAGTTTAAATCAGAGAGTTTCTTCTTGTGCCTTGTTTACTGTTGATATTTTCTGGCTGATTGGATAGGAATGACATTTTGACAATTTACTGTAGCAGTAAGCACTGTAAAAACAAAAGGTGCTGATGAAAACTCAGAACCCATTATTATGTAAATTATGGCTGACTAACAGATTCCATCTCCCAGTCACCATCATTGAGACCAGTTTTACTCAATGATAATAATTTTCATGATTGCAGTCTTCAGAGAGATCAGAAATATGCTCTAGCTCTTGCATTTATCTACAGCGGGTACTTGACCCTTAATTAAATTCTGAAACTTTTTTATATAATAAGGCAAAATACAGATGACACTTCTATTCAAACAAAGAGCATCAAACATAGATCTACCAAATAAGATAAAGGTATTTCAGACTTACCTTCTTGTAATGCTAGCAAACACGAAGACAACAACCTCCTTTGAAAGAGAGCTTAAAGTTTAAAATGAGGAAAAAAAAAAAAAAAAAGGAAGCATCCTGTTGGGCAATTTAAATGTTGCACTTCAGTGCTGTGTCTGCTAAATGTTGGGCTTGCCCTGCAGAATGGTCTTGAACTTTATATTAAAATATGCATGGCAGCAAAAAAAACGAATGAGCTTTGAGTATATAAATGATGTTTGCTCCCCTATATTATTGCATTCATAAGTGCAAAAAGATTATAAGGTAAATAATTCTTATAATAGGTTTATAAGGTAAAATAATCATCACTAACTTTCATAGGACAGTAGTCTCCTAAATCTTGAAAACTGTTCTTTGTAAAACTATTCCTCCTAAAAACAGCTTAGAAACAACTCAAGGTGCTGCATTACTGAGCTACTGTTCTGCTGAAATAAAAATGATTAAACATTGTACAAGCAATTAATTTGGCATATGTTTATGTATATATGTTTCAAAGATAAGATTGGGGGGAAAAGGGTACACTATAGAGAAAAAGGAAATGGGGCTTTTCATTTAATATTTACATATTTTAAGACAGCCCTGCAAGCTTTTGGAATTTCTTTCCTCTCTCTCCTCCCCATTCCAGTTTTCCCCTCTCCTCCCCACCTTCCTCATCAGTTTTTCAAATGAGAACATGGCCATTTCAGGTAAGCAGCAACAGTCCAAGTAAACAGTCAAGCTAAAAAGGTAGGGTATTATAAAAATGGAGATTCAGTATTTCTTTAGACATAGCACTTTGCTAAACTGTCAGTTCATAGAGCCAATGAGCTAAGAAAAGTAATTACTTAAGTGGATTTCATGAAGAGTAGAAAGATGATTGTGCCACATTAAATAACAATTGTATCCTTAATGATGTGTTGGACTATAATACAAACATCCTTCTGCCATTATATGCACTACAATATACCTTTCTAATTACTCTGGTGGCTTCCTCTTCCTTTATTAAGATGCTGTGCTTTCAGAGACTATGTGAGCATTATATGAGCTTTTTTTTTTTAAACTACAGTGAATGCAGCTGCATGGTCATTGATAAATTGGTTATAAATTACTGACACGTTGTATGTGAATGGAATCATTGTTTTTTTACTTTTTATTTTCTTCATAAAATATCATTTTTCTTAGACGAAATGTAATGAAATTCCAAAAAAATTATTTTTCGGTGGTTTTTTGGCATTTCTAGATATGTAAGGAGCATAGTAATGTAAGTCCAGATAATTAATAAGGCAGATTCAAGACAATATGTCAAACCTATGAAACAAAGTTAGAACGGGGTAGATAATTTGATATTATTAATTTCAGTGATTTCTTCCTTATAGCCTGTGAACCCTTGGGGATCCTTGGGCTTCCTGTCAGTGGTCCCTGAAAAAGCTATTTTATCATCTGCAAGTTTAAATATATTGCAGCGGTATGCTTTTCCACTAAAAACATTTTTAGATTGTCTCAAAATTCAAAAAGGTTGAAAACCACTTCTCCATTTCATTGCTTATATTCTGATCCCTTGGAGATGGAAACCCTACGCTCCTTAGCACAGCCTTCTATAAATCAGTACAGTTTCTATGATTTCTAGAGTTACTTTGGTGCACCGTCTGACCACTCATTAGACTTGATTTCCTAACATTCTGTCAGCATACAGAATACCTGGACCCGGTTACAATTTATACACATTAATAGTCCCACTGAAGAAAAAGGAAACATCTTTTATGTGGAAATTCTTCCAAGTGTATAAAAGGATTGAAGAACTAGGAGAAAAAACCATAAAACTGGACAATTCTGGATTGTCTGTCGGAGCCTCACTTAACTCTTACCTCTTGACTTTTTTGTGCAAAACCAAACTTGAATAAATATGTGAACAAAGCCTGAAAAATATACTTCTCTGTTGTCTCTTAGTAGAGATGCACTCCTTTAACTCATAACTCATGCTCTTCTGCTATCAATTAGTGCCATTAAGAACAATAATTCCGTGAAAGGTTCAGACTACTTTTATGCACATTTCATTGCAGCCCCAAATTAGGTAGTTGGGAATTTTATCAGTAAAATCAATACAAAGTTCCTTACAACCGTTGGGTGACCTGAAGTTAGCTTAGAGCGAAGAGGATAATATCCTGGCTTTGGAAATCACGTTTGACCACTTTGAAATACAGCAATAATAGGAAAAATATGTCATAGCCTGAACAAACTATTTTGTGGTTGTCATCAATGTTATATTCCCTTTGTGAAAAACTAGGACACATTATACAGCTAGTTTCACATCTGACTGTTCACACATTGTCAAAATAAGAAGAGACAATGTCCACAATTTGAAATAAAATCCATGTATAAAATTAATCTGCAATTAACATAATCCATATCCTACTAGCCGCTCAGCAAGTATATTTCCTCTTTAGTCACAAATTCTACTTTTACAGTAAGAGCTCTGTGCTTGGATCGTGTGCTAGGCAGAATTATGGGAATCTTTATAAACTCCCTGCTGCACTGCTTGGTTAGCTAAATGCAAGATTAGTAAATGGTCCTTGGAAAGTAAGCAGAGTAGTTCCCCTGCATTTGAAACATATATACATAGCCATATATTCTTCTGAAATCAGCCGTATGAAGCCTGAGGGGAAAAAAAATAGTGTTGCCTGGTAAAACTGCAACTAAGTGAAATTTTTGTACTGGGGTGAGCAAGTATCAACTGAGAATAATCTTTCATTTTTACCTGTACTCATTATTGTCTGCAGAGTATCCATTACTCAGTACTACCCAGAATTGGGCTGTCTGTGAGGTGACAAATTCTGTTGCTCTGTTTGCTGAAAGAGATGGGTAGAACAATCTTCTTCTTTGTTCTGAAGTTTAGCACTTACCTACTTAGATTTGCTCAAATCCAAGCATATTACATCTTGAAAAAATGAAATAAATTATTGAAAATGTGCTGCTTATGGCATTTTCCACTGTTTTTAAGAAACAAGTACTGCTGGGAAAGGAAGCAAAATGTGAAACTGGACAAAGATAGTTGCATATAATGATTCAGGTACACTTTATTAATTTTAATTGTCACATCATGTCACAGATCTTTCTGACTGCCAGGGAGGATGGTGAGTCAGTCTCTCTTTATGTTCGGGAAGAGTTACTTCCCAAATTAGTAGTTCATGTACAAGAAACATGTAAGTTACACCTGACACATTGAGAATTCTGTTCAGTAGGGGACTCCAAATGTGTTTTTCCAAATTGAAAATTTTCAGTCTTAGAAATCTTTAGTCAGAGGATGCCTTTCTCCTAAGTGCCTAGACTCTGCTGAGATCTTGATTTTCAGCAGGGTGTCTAATATTCCTTGTTGTCTGAAGCTCTTGTACCTAGAAATGCTTTAGTGTAAAAAAAAAATTACTCAGCTTTCTGTTTCTGCTGGGTTAAGGCACCAGTTTGTTTTTCAGGTGCTTGTTTTAGGTTATCTGCAGATCACACAAAATAGGCTAGAGATAAAAGTCACCTCATCTACTTCCAAAAATTGGCATCCAGTTTCCTCCAGAACAGCATGAATGAGACTGACATGGAGAAACAATTTCCTTGAACTTATCTATTAACTGTTGCTTATTAAAAAACAATTTCCTACTGTGGTGATAGCAGAGAAGGTATGCAAGTAGGGATATAGCTCCTACAAGCTCATCACCTGCCTTCTTGAAGACCACAGCCATTTCTGATTATTTTCATCATCTCAGAAGATGGCCAGACCTGCTGGGAACCAGTGCTGATTTTGCAACAACACAGAGTAGATCTGTTATAGACAGACTTGCTGATAGCTAAAAGTCCTGTATAACTCTGATCATTAGGGTCAGCCTTGATAGCCAAGAATCAGAATGCCTTATTGCAAATGATGTAGAAATTATTTTTTCTGTTCAGCTTTCTGATCAAACACCTGGAAGCATCACCAATTTGTCTTGGCAACAGCTCTGCCACATGGAAAAGTCACCTTACAAACATTATTAAGAAAGGCAATCAAGCTTACCTAAGATCATAAAGCAAGACTCTGTGGAGATAAGAGAAGTGCTTGTGTTTGAAATCTGTATGTGAAGCACAAACCCATTCTTCTCCCTCTGAAAGGGAGAATACTATGATAGTCTGTAAAAGTCTGGGACAGATTAGTCTTTGCAAAATTCACCTTTTAAGTATATTGGCTGCTTAGGCAGTACACAATCTCTACCATGGTATGCAGGTCCCCACATAATGGGCGGAGGGCTACAGCCTCACATATTCCAGCAGTGCATGACTTTTAGAAAGTACTGGAAGTATGAAACTGGACTTGCAGCGAGACTTTTCACCTTGATTTTATCCAAGTGTCAGGAAGTTGATTCTTCTGGCCCTCTAAAGGGTGTTGTTGGCTCTTGCATGCCATTGACTGATCCTTAGCACAGGTCCTGAAGGTGCTGCAGAGGTTTTGCATTCCATCTTCAAGTGAGTTGGACTTATGAACTGGAACTATGACCAGAACTGGCAGCTAGGCTCATGCCAAATTGAAGTTTTATTTATTTGATCATTTCATTGCAAGGTAGACACTGTGTCTGTGGTTTATATCTTTAAAATCAAATAAACTATTTATATACAGTGAAGAACTGTAAAACACATAGACCTTGTTCACTAATATTTTTATGGTTTCTTTACACTTGACAAGTAAAGAATTTGTGAAAGTGTTTTTTGTATCTAAATCCTACAGATTTCTTGGGGTATTTTTTTTAATTAAGAAAGGGTACAATCTAGATTAGTAACACAAACTTAGCTCCTGTTTTTCCTTAACATGCAGCATGAACCCATCTGAGTGAATTTCTAATACATATTTTTTATGGAATACATTTGATGAAAACTTAAGAAAATACCATCAACTTTTATCTATTTAACATTTTCATGTTATTAAATGAGAATACCTCATGTGAATTTCAGGTCAGAGTGGAAATATAAATTAGCTACTGTTTTCCTTCCCATCCTGATAATATTGTTTTGTTTACATCACCATGGAAAGCTGTATGCAAATTTTCTTGCCATACCATATCCATTATACCTTAAAGAGAAAACAGTCTAATAAAAATTCTCAAAACAGCTATTACTTGTAGGAAAGGAAACTAAAGGTCTGCAGTCTTTCAAAGTGTCATTTCTGCTAACTGGAGCTTCATAGAGGAAGAAATCAGAGTTGTTCTTTCAAAGACACAAATTACAATGTGCTCCAGATGAAGCCAGCAAAGCCATGGAGAGGCTGCAGTTTGCCTGCTAGGTCTTGTATGATATTTTGGTCCTGTGAACATGGAGCTCCTGGATGTTTTTGCCACTCATGCTGACAGTTTGTCAGGTCACTCCTGCACACACCTTTACAGCTGCAACTCCTGCTGCATATGTTGCAGGACATGTGGAAAGCCATTAGTTGTTTCTGTCTGCATTACTGTCATTCTAAAGTACAATCTTGCCATGCACTTTGCACTACGAGGGCTAGGAAACCAGTATCTTTTATAGTAATGACTTCCAGTTTACAGCCTTCATTTGTTATATTTCCTCAATAGCTGTTGTGTTGAGATTAACTGCATAAATGGTCTGCAGCTGGCTGTTATGAATTAAGGGAGTTTAATCAAAGTATTTCTAATGTACAGCATAATGATAATACATGGGGGAAGTACTATTTAAGAGATAATGATGGCTTCAGAAGATCACTGTTGTAATGTTTAGTGCATATGCCTTCAGCATTGAATTTGTTGTTGTTCTGAATATGCTTAATGGATCAGTGAAAAGCTGCCTAATGTGGGATTGTTTGATGGGGCTGACAGAGCTGGAATTAGCCCATTGCTGTTTACTGCATACAGCCATTAAGATTAATTGCTGCCAGATAATTTTGACTGTTTTTATCTTCGGGAAAAAGTGTCACTAATGGGTTTATAAATTGGTTCACTATTACTAATAGTAAGGCCAGTGTAACAGGAGAGGATGTGAGCAGCTAATTCTAAAGATAAAGGTAAAAAGTATAAAGTACTATATGACTTGCTAGTTTTAAGGGATAATGTTATCTAATAACAGACAGACTGATATATGATGCTCATTAATGCTATTTCCCGGGCTTTGGGTTGAACCTAATAGATGCTAATAAAGTCTTATTTGATGTACCATTAAAAAGCTCAATCTGTTTTCTGCATTAATGCACAATGCTGTTTATCACATTTTCAGTGACTAAAACCCAAACCCTCAATCTGTTACATAACTAAACAGTATCAGGCTAGTTATACCTGGTTTTGTCTTTGTTTAGACACACACAAAAAAATTATAGGGCAAACACATTTCTGTATATGCTGTATGCAATTCATATAATTTGACAGCTTCCTGTCAACAATAACTCTTCAGGTTTCATTTTAATGTATCCTCATCATCACAGGTAAATTCAGCTAAGCACTCCCTCCAAGAGATTAATTGGTTTGGAAACGTTTGAAAACAGTGTTGGGATGTGGGCAAAGGATTTTCCAAGTAGGATGAGCCCATATTAGAGGTTAATATTCTGGCACAGCACATATACATGCTTGTGCAGTGCCTCTAATTTGCTGTGTATTAAAGTGAAAGTTCTTTGTGCATTAGGTCTCAAATATATCCCTTGTATCTAAGGGCATTGACAAGGGAGTATGAAGAACATGCACTAAATAGATAGAAACACAGACAAGGAATGCTTAATGAAGAGGGGAAAACCAATAACTTGTGAGTAGTCAAGTTTTCTTTCCAAGTAGAGATAGTGTAAATTATGAAGTGATTGCCTTCTCAAGTTGAAAGAGCATTTATATTTTTCATGACCAGTTTTTATTTTGTGCTGAGAAGATCTTCATTTTTTGAGGGACTCTAGACAGTAAAACAGTTCTTGTCTAAAAAAAAGCAATCACAAACAATACCAGAAAAAGCTCTTCTCATAATTTTTCCCCTCCAGAATGCTAACATGTGAAGACCTGTGAGAAGTTAAGAGGAAAAAATTACAGGGTGGTAAGATCAGTTCTGCTGTATTTGCTTGTATTTGTTTCCACAGTAGTATTCTACTGTGGGAGAAGTGGCATTCTTACTTCTTTACCATTAAGGACATGAGCCCTTTATTCTGGTTTAGACCATTTCTCCATGCATCCACTTTAAACTTTCATCCTTTTTGCCGTATTTATGCCATCTGCCTGTGTATCTAATGATGCATAGTTATGTGTTGGGACCTTATATTATGTAGGGAACTGGCTGCAGTCTAAATATTCTTCCTTTATTTATGCATCTGAATATTGCACAATACTGCCTGGACACATCCATTCAGGTTTTTTCATTATGCCCAGATCCTGATTTCTTTCTCTCTCATATCCACCACCATTGCCTGCCTTATCCATATTCAATAAATCATCTTCCAGTTAAACTTTTGTGTGCAGTTCTAGCACTGTGTTGACTTAAATCAATTTAAAATCAGTTTCATTAATTCAGTAAAAACTCTATGTAAACACATTAATGTTGGGTTACAGGCAGCTTATTTTGGTTTACTTTGAAGGCAGTATGAGCTTTATCAGCCTTATATTGATTTTAAAGAGCTGGTACTATCTATTTGACTGTTTTAACTACATTGATTTTAAATCCTGTTCTTAGTTAAGCCAATGAAATTTTCACATAGAAAGTCCCAAGTTTTGTTCCCAAAAAGTGTTGCACACATTTCCATGCAGGGCCCTGGATAGATGGCCTTTCCTTTCTACTATGATTCTAAATATTGTCTTGAGGCAAACATCGATTAGGTTGTTAACCAAGCTGTCTGTGGCAGGCAATTTAGGATGATAGCTTACATGAAAATTATTCTGGAATAAGGTATAGTGGTGTGGGTTGTCCTATAGTAGCTATACTGGAACAACTCCACGTAGAAACACTGTGAAGGAGATTTGAGTGTTCTTGTGCCAGTTTGGACAGAACAGGGCATCCTTGCCTGCCTCCAGAGGGAATGGATCCCCTGGGTTAGATAAGCCAGCCCAGACATCTTGAGCAGCCTAGAACCTCACAACAAACATGTGCTTAGTGACCTGAATTCTCTCCTATTCTCCTTTTAAGTGATCTCATTCCAAAACAAGAAGGAAAGAAAGGAGAGGGCGAAGGAAGGAAGGAAGGAAGGAAGGAAGGAAGGAAGGAAGGAAGGAAGGAAGGAAGGAAGGAAGGAAGGAGGAAGAGATATCCAACGATACTGGATATTTTAGGTGAAATTGAAAAACAGACAAGTTAGACACATCACAAAATGAGAACCTATTTCACTAAGCAGAATCCTGCCAGTCCTTCACCTTGCAGGTGCATCTGTTTTGGGTCATACTGTACATGATATGGCTTGCTTCCTAATCTTCTATTTGCTACAAAGCTGCTCTGATTATGGATTTGCAGAAACAGCATGTTAATCCTGAACTTTCTTTTTCTATCAAACAGAGATTTTGGACTGCTTGACCTGAAAACAGCAGTCACTGAAGTAACCCAGGTGTTTCTAAACTAAAATCAGTTGGGTAAAACAAAATTATGTTTTGCAGAATGCAGGGCCTGATCTTTACTGCAGTAAAGACAATCTGATATGGAATACACTTCACTAAGCATACACAGTAGCACCAGTGCCAAAGTTCAGCAAATGAGAGGAACATATATTTACATTGCAGTGCAGTATAAATGCAACTTGAATAATTTTTTATGAAAAACATGACAAATTGTTCAGGAAGAGGGGATATCACAATTCCTGTTCATTCTCAAAATTCCAATGGACATGTGAGTTCCATTAATGTCCTGAGCATTCAGCTTTTTGTGGCTCTGCATTAGATTTGTGTGGCAAGGTTCTGGTACTGAGGGAGTTACAGGGATGGCTCCTCTGAGAAGCATCCAGAAGCTTCTCCCATGTCTGACAGAGCCAATGCCAGCTGTTTCCAAGATGGACCTGCCACTTGCCAAGACCAAGCCAATCAGCAATGGCTCTGTGATAACATATTTAAGAAGAAAAATGTTGTTATGCAGGAGGAATTGCAGCCAGAGAAGAGTGGAATGAGAGTATGTGTCAGACACAATTATGCAGATGCCAAGGTCAGTGCTGAAGGAGGGGGAGGAGGTGCTCCAGGTGCTGGGGCAGAGATTTCCCTGCAGCCCATGGTGAAGTTTTTTGTGAGGCAGCTGTGCCCCTGAAGCCCTTGAAGGTCCATGGGGGTGCAGAGATCCACTTGGATCCCATGGAGGAGATCCACACTGGAGCAGGTGGATGGTTTTGATGGGAAGCCCACACCAGATCAGGCTCCTGGCAGGGATCTGAGGACCTGTGGAGAGAGGAGCCATGCTAGAGAAGATTTCCTGGTAGGACTTGTGACTCTGTGGGGCACCCACACTGAAGTAGTCTGTTCCTAAAGGACTGTACCCCATGGAAAGGGACACACACTGGAGTAGTTCATGAGGAACTGTCTCCTGTGGGAAGGACCCCATTCTGGAGCAGAGATAAGACTCCTCTCCGTGAGGAGGATGCAGTGGTAGAAACAACATTAATTGACTGTAACCTCCATTCCCTATCTCCCTGAACAGTTGCGGGGCAAGAGGTGGTAGAGAATTGGGAATAAAGTTAAGCCTGGGAAGGAGGGAGGGGTGGCAGGAAGGTGTTTTTAAGATACGTTTTGCTTCTCATTATCCTACTCTGATTTTAATTGATGATAAATTCAGTTAATTTCCCCAATTTGAGTCAGTTTTGCCTCTGACAGTAACCACTTAGTGCTCCCTCACAGTCTTTATCTCAACTCATAAACCTTCATTATATTTTCTCTCTCTCCCCTCCAGTTGAGGAGGGGAGTGATAGAGCACCTGGAGTGGTGGGCACCTGGCATCCAGCCCAGGTCAAGCCACCACTGGCTCTAAATGAGGGGCATCTGTCTTCCTGGAGCAATGCAGGTTTCCACCTCACATTCCTGGATGATTGCTGAGATTCAGTATAGCCCAGGTGAGCTACTCAAAAACCCCATATGAAGGTACTAGCCAGTTGTGAAGTTAATCTAAACAGTACTCTTTTCTGCCATATATGCTCTGTGAAGTATGAAGTCAGAACAGTGAAGCTTTCCAAATTTCCCCTTTCCCCTAACACTGTAATTCCAAATGCTTGCTTAAAGCAAGCCCATACTCAATGACTTCTGGAGCAAAAAGCAGTATTGCGGAGCATAGCCATATCCACACAGGTCTTGGGATTGTTCATTTTCCTGCTCCTTTCCCACCACAAGTCCCACACCAGTGACACGCAAAATTAATGAAACAAAGAGCACTGCTCAATATGAGGTCTGCATTATGCTCCAGGAGGAAGGACCTGGTGGACACTGAGAGATGGTTTCAGGAGAGCAGGCTTTCTCAGTATCCAGTTCAAAGCAGAAACTTCACTAAGGTGTTTTCCAGGACTGTCTTGCCCTTTCTATGGATTAGACACAAAGCCTTGTGAAACTAACCTCCTACCCCAGGCACTGCATTTAAGGATATTAAATTTAGACACTGGGAAGCGCCTTATAATTTTCTTTCTTTCAGGAAGATTTTTGGGTTGTTTTTCTTGTTTTAGGAAAACATTCACCTCTTTGCAGCATCCCAGTTCAGGACGGATTACCCTTTTAGTTCTCTGCAAACTCTGATTCAAAGGCTTTGTTCTAAAATGAAGCAAACCCCATATAAATCATAGAACCATAGAATTGGAAGGGACCTTTCAGCTCTCTAGTTCTAACACCCTTGGCAGGAACACCTTCAGGTTTATCCATCCAGCAAGATCCCTGCCTTAAAAAAAATATCTGAACCTAGAGTGATGCATGTAGTTTAGTTTGACACCTTGGGCAAGCATGAATTTATCACACAGCCCTGTCTCTCACTTCAACCTCATCAACAACTGTGATCCTGAAAAGAAATTCCTATGGGAAATCTGTACTTTAGTTGAGGGGAAAAAGAAATCAAGCTGAGCCTCCAAAAATTATAAAGTGTTACATTAATTGCTTCTTTTCACTTTCCACCTTGATTTAAGCTTTTACAGCTCATATTTTTGAACTTTCCTCTGTAGTCCATACCATTAAGAATTTTCTTTTTTTCTTTTTCTTTTTCCTTTTTCTTTTTCTTTTTCTTTTTTTTTCTTTTTTCTTTTTTTCTTTTTCTCTTTCTTTTCCTTTCTTTTTTTTTTTTCTTTTTCTCTTTCTTTTCCTTTTCCTTTTCCTTATAGAAACAGCGATTGTCAAGTAATAGCAGGATTTTTGAAGCTAAGACACTAAAAATACCGATTGTTGCAAAATACATGATTAAATTACAAGTCTTGGTAACATCATGAAGAGTCTTTCCTTTCAAGACCAGCTTTCTCATATTTCTGAAGTAATTTCTCAAATGAAACTGCTTTTTCTCTTTTTTTCTTAATTTTTTTTTTTTTTTTTAATGCATACACAGATGTATGCAGTTTAGGAAGAAAAGCAAGGATGAATCCAGGCTATGGATAAGTTCTGGGAGAGCATCAAGTGATAGATAATGCAACCACTCTATTTATCAACATCAAAAATTCTTTGTCTAATTCATGAAATGTTATTTTATCACAGCACAAGGGTATGTGGGGTGCTTTTTTCAAACTAAAGTATGAATGTAGTACATTGCCAAATTTTCTCCCTAAATTCACACTTGAAAATGATGTGCTGAAATTTTCAAATTGACATAATTAAGAATATTAGGAACAAACGCAGGTACTTAATACAGTTTGTGAAATAGGTTAGATTTTTTTTTCTTTTATTCAAGTCATGGATATAATATCCTGAAATTAAACTATTTAACATGGAAGATTCTCTCAGCTTCAGACAGTTTCAGGCCAGTTCTTTCCTACTGCAGCTATTACCTCAAAAAAATTACATAGCTTGCCTTTTTTCTGCAAATCGCTGAAGCCCGACTGGTGCTCCATTATTAACATCAGAGCTGTCAGCATCTCAGGGAGGCAAGAGGAGAAAGCAAAGCATTCCCACCAGCAGCAACAAAATCATGCTTGCACTTAGAGAAATCTTCTTTCAATCCTCTTTACACCAAGCAGAGAACTACTTAAAGTATAGTATGCTGAAGGTGGGATTCGTTTCACTTTCACTATCTATAAGTTAGAAATCTCTGTTAGAAGTCTGTAAGTTAAAGTCAGCTTGACTCCATCTCTAGACATGAAGAGAAATAGGCACCTCCAGAGGGTGATTCACCCCATCCATAGGTATCGAAGAGAGGTGGAAGGAACCATCCTTTTGAGATGTCTCTCTCTCTCTCCAGTGACTACAAAAGAAGACTGGTGAGTGGCTTAAACTTGACAGCTAAAGTGAGATGAAATCTAATCCTAGGCATAAGTAACACAGGAGGAGCCTTACTCTCCTTTACTGAAGACAATGTTATTAATGATGGTTATTGGAAGCATTCTGCATTAAAAAATGCACAAATTGCATCATGCTTGTTAACCAACATGAACTGACTGGATTGCACATATAGCTGCGCTGTATGTCATGTGTGTCAGAGCCTCTGTGAAAAAAGAGGGAAGGGCAAGTTTAGTAAGGGGCATGGCTCCAAAACAGCATTACATTCAGCTGGGACCCTGACCAGCTTCTGAATGCTCCTTTTTCTCTCAGTACTAACTGTTTTACAACTGTCTTACAGTAACGAAAAACCTGGCCATCTTTTTTACCATCTAAGTGCCATCTGCCTTGTATTTTACAGGAAGTGGAACTGTATTAAAATAAAGAGTCAGAACATATACTTTTCCCATGATTCACATTAAATTTCCAGCCCATCAGAGTATTCTTCATTTTAGTTTAGAATCTGAAAACAGGTAGAAAATATCCTCCCCTAGGAACTGTAGGCAGTAGTCTGTGTGGCACCAACTGATTGGCTTTCACACTGCTTCAGGCTAATCCTGTCTGGAGAAGGTGGGGCCTGTGAAGTAACAGCTCTTGACCCTGGCTCTCCTCTAGACTCCATACAATGTCTTCATGACCCTAAAGCTTCTCTTTATTTCAGTTCAAAGAGCCTGACATCAGAGAGGGTTGTGCTGGAGCCAACAAGACTGGTGACCGTCATACCATGGAAGTGACCACACATGTGGCAAGTCACAGAGTCTGGCATGATAGCATTGTCTGATGGTGCAAAGTCTGCTGAAAATACATCTGAAAACAGGGAATAATCAGAAAATCAGCATGATAGAGGATCAAAATTCCTATGTCTGAACTGGTTCCTGTCCATTCTTAATATAGCAGCGTAGGCAAGCTCTGACGGACTTTATCTGGACATGGTTTTGTCTATTTTAATGAAGAAACACACATTTTAGCTTTTGTTTTCACAGCCTCTACCAGAAAGGACACTAAAAGAAAGAATTCAAGAGACCTCTGCAGCCTGGATATCTGTGTCTTTATTAATAGTTTCTCAAAGAGAAAAGTGAATAGACATAATTTTGTGACTGCAGCCAAGAGTTTAAGGCTCTATCAAATCAAGCTAGCCATCACCCTCTTTTCAGTTGTACTGTGGGCATCTATGTAGTTAAGCTTTCACCCCAAAAAGTTTCCTTCAATTTACATCAATGTGAGAACAGAATGAAGGCTTTTGCACTTAGTTTCAAAACACTTCGTTGGAAGATTAAATTCATGTGTATCTGAGTATTTTATCATTACTTAGATGTTCTGCCAGCATCACCTTTTAAATCTAGGTACTTTTAGTGTTCCTAGTATAGCACATGCATGAGAAAATACCGTAGCTGTGAAAGTCCAGATTGTGCAATCTACTAGCCTAGAAGGTACTGTCACTTTTATGTGCCCTATATTTTATTCATCCATAGCTCAAATAAATGCAGATTTTTAAAAAAATATTTCTCCTTAGCTCTTGCCTTGCTTTCCAGTCCTCAGTGTCTGGCATTTGAGAATCAGGTCATCTAGAAAAAAGCTCATATGCTCTGTACCTTCAGTAAGCAACAAAAAGAATCCAAAATATTTCAATTAGATGGGGTTTATCTCATTGTTCTTAAAAATATCCATTTGGTTTTCATGGTAGTCTCAACCCCTAGGTAAGTAAAAATAAAACCAGAATCTTGTATTTAATTCATCCATCCTGACAGGAAGATTTATAAAGCACCATTTACTTGGTGAATCTTTCACTCCATGTTATCTAATGGTTTTCTAAAATTAGATTATATTTTCAAAAAATAAAAACTGTTGGAGTTATTAATGTAGCAGCTTTTTAGGGATATTGTGAGATACACAAACATCTGGTAAAAAATACTGAAAGACAAAGTTGCATCAGCTTTGAATGTGTTTAAAGCAACACATTAGAAGTCCTCATAAGGTTCATTTATAGGAAGAAGCAAATTGGTTGGAACCTTGATCCCTCTGAAACTAATGAGATTTCGCCCTTTCTCTTTTGCTAGTCAGACACATTCCTAGTGACCATGACCATGAGAAAGACTCTTGCACAAGGACATATAAATTGTAGACTCTCTCTCTTGAAACAGTAGGTTTATTTGGTATTTCTGTGCTTCAGTATTTCTTGTAGTCAGTGTACAATGTGTTCCAGCCTGAAGGCTTCTAATAGCTGATAGAAGATAAAAAAAATGCTTCTATTTACAGATCCAAAAATTTTTAAGAGGAGGAGTGAAAAATATTTTGACTGTTTCATAAAACAAGTGTGAAAAGTGGTCATTGAATAATTTTAAAGGGTCAGTATTAAATTTGTATTACTGCAGTTAAATCCTAGCTAGAACTGGAGAGTAAATTCAGTAAAAAAATGAATGAAAGAATCTTATAAGCATTCTGCAAACTCAGTCTCTAAGTCTCCAATATTAGGGTGTTGGCCCTTAAATGTTCATGCCTCCTATAATACATGGTCAAGTATGTTCTAGAATCTCTTTATATTTAGTGATTTTAATGTGGCCATTACTTTCTTTCGATCTCTTGATTTTATGGGGTTAAAAGTCCACAATGCATTCCAGGATTTATCTGATCCTTGAGAGTCCAATGTGTGAGAACTGAAGACAGTGACTAACCTTTGCCCAAAAGCAAGAGCCAGGATGCCAAAGAACATAGAACCACCACAAAACAGAGACAGACAAGATTTAGGGATGAGAGAGAGGAAAAGAAGAAAAGAATTCCACACTGAGGCAAACTGGGACAGAGTGACACTCATTCACACACTTTTCTTTTGAGATGGACTGGCCAGTTCCAATACCTCCACACCACCACCTCCCAAACCTCTCCTATTTCCCAAATCCTTCCCAGGAACAGTTTAAAGACTAGCAGGTGGCCCAGGAAAAAATCCTCTCAGGGACCATTCAAACTTTCCAAAATGAACAATCAGGTTCCAGTCCCACTTCTTTCACTGTTAAATTTACTAGCACAGAAATACTCACTAGCAGCGGAAACAACCTTAAGGTAGTGATGTATGGAACAGCTGACTTCTGTGGTTTGCAAGAAATGTAATTCTAAACCTTTTCCCTAAGTAAACTGATTTCTGGTTTTGAAATGTAGTCATCGGCTTCCCAGCTGCTGATAGCTGTAGAGCTGCCTAAAGCCAAGCCAGCTTCTCTGCTGAGCAGGCAGTACGGTTTCTCACCATAAAGGAAACGACTTGAAAGGCAGCCTGTTGACCGTGTAAAGGATAGATGTGCATGGCTTTTGTTCAGAGCCAATGTTTTTCCTGCCATCCTCCCCAAAGAGACCTTAAACCTGGAAACCAGTGGTTTCATAGACAAATTCAAGACTCAGTCATAATCAAATAGGCTCAGCACAGCACGTTATTGCACATCAACAAGGCTGTGGTAACTGTCCACTACAAATACAAGATAATGTGACATACGTTAGCCCACAGTGAAAAGGGGCTAACCTAAGCCAAATTACTCTCAGTGTGCCGTGGGCTAAGAGCATTTGCACAGGCATTTATTGAGACAGTTAACCAGAGTAATTTGATCATATGTCTGATCTCAAAGACAAAATAGACTCTAAATTGCTAGTATGGTATATGGGAGATGTAGCCGTGACATTCTGTTGCATTATCATCTGACCTAACAAGAATGTAAAAGATACACTCCCTTCTTGGCATTATTTTAACACAGCATTTTACCAGTCTGAATTATGAAAACAGAAAGAAAGGGGAAAAAAAGCTTTATATTTAAACCTATAAAAATGCAGTTTATTCCTATTTGATAAGGCACAACTTTTTCTAGCAATTGTAATCTGTAACATTACAGCCTTAGGAGGTAATTTACTAAATAGGACAAAATTAGCTGATTTTTGGACCATTTAAAGCAACACTTCTGTTGAAAGCATATAAAATGTATTAAAGTAATCTCTAAAGTCTTTACCCCTGCTTGAGATTTTAATTTACTCAGAGTTAATAAATTATCCCCTTTCAGAAGCTATTGAAAATTTTCACTTAAATCCTTTTTAAAACTTAATGTGTTCCATTGAATCTTAAGCAATTTATACACACATACACAGAGCTTGAGGTGGTCACCATACTAAGGTGAAGGCTGAAAAAAGGTTAGATTAGCACTAACTCCTCATCCCTTAGAGATTGCTGGGGTGCTATTAATGAATGTGAGTTCCCTCCTCTCCCAGAGCCCTCCCCCTACATATGAACTGGTCTGGCTGTTGAGTAATTACTTTTCCATGCATTTAGCAGAATACCCTGTTCAAAGCCCGGGCCCATTTTCTTTCCTGCTGAAGGATGTGACTGCAATCAGGGAAGAGAACAGCAAATCTGGGTCACCCCAGTATTCCGGTTAGCTAGGACACAAAAGCTTGCTTCACCTCAGACAAGGCTCTGTGTTACATTTGCACACTTATCAGAAATATTTTTTTCAGGCTATCAATTATATTTGAACATTGCATCCTTGCTCTAGGGAGCCCTTAGCAATCTGTAGCAAAAATCAATCCAGTTTTACAACTTTTACCGTGGCACAGCTCCAACTCTTTATCTACCTCTCACAGTTATTTAAAGATGTGGGGCCTTTTTTTTGGAGTATAGCTATATTCCTGAGTAGGGCTTGCCCTTGATGTATGTAAGACCCTTTTTCCTTTATTAGGGTTAATCTGTGAATCTGCTTTGGTTTCACTTTTCATGTTTGATAATTGGTGTGTCTGTGGCAAGGTTTGTGTGGCTGGGTGCCCACCTCTGCTGGGCAGCGTGTATTTCTGAGCATGTATTTCTCATGGCAACCAGAGTCTCTTATTTCAGGGAATGGGCACATGGGTTGGAGCCCACTCTTGTTCAAATTGCTTTAACATTGGCTGCAACTGTAGTAGTGGCATCTGAAAATTTCTCCATGTGTTTATTCTGAGCTTTTTTTTCCAGTGCCAACCCTACCTTAGAGGTGACCAAGCCAGACACCCATCTCTATGTGTGTAGTTGCATGAGGCACATTTGCCAGCACACCTCAAGGGCCATCTTCCTCAAAGGCGTTATGAATCCCAAGACTGGTTGCAGTGTTTCAATAGACAGACACTATAGCTGTCTCTAAAGGTTACTGACTCCCAGATGGCAGGGAATTTTGGATAGCAAAAACTGGTCTTAGATATTACTGTGTCAGTGTAGGCTGCAAAAACAGACAGCAGATGCTGGGCATCACTGGAGTTATGAAGTAATAGGCATTAAAAGAGAAAATCTATCTGAGAGCTGTACTTTGAAGGGGTTTTATGTTTATTTTAGAAGCAGACCCAGTTTCTACTTCCCTATTGAACACGCATGTGGAAGCTCACAGAGCCACTAATCAGATTGCACATGTTTCCATGTTTCTAATTCTCTGCTTTTCCACTCAAAAATGTGTTTTACCACTTCCCGTTAAAGTTACTTTATTCAATTCCCTCACAGCAGTTAGCAGAAGGGCTAAAAGACATCCTTTAATTTACACCGTGCAAGTTTATACAGAGTGAATGCTGGAAAGTCAATAAAGCATGAGTTTGGTTCATTGCTTCCAGCCTGCTTGCACAAACCAGCCATGGCTGTGCTCAGAGAGATTCTGAAAGGGTGCAAGTCAATAGTGGCACATGTGCATCCTCTTTCTCTGGTGGAGGCGGGATGCTTCCTTACATAAGGCAGCAGTTGCCAACCTAATGCCATGGAAGCATGATGTGAGTGGTGTGTCCAACAGCTACATAAAGCAAACCAAATCCCTGCCATCTTCATAGTATAATATCTAGTTTAACAAATCTCATTAATACATGCTCATTTTCAGGAGCTGCATTTTTAAGAAAGTAACTAATTAGGCTTCCCCTCCTCCCAAGCAATACAGAGCTAGCATTCAGCTACCTTTGAGCATGTTGTCTTTAGAGCTCCTAAGTGAAGCAGGAGACAGCTGGATCAGTCCTATGGAGGATCCTTCCAAAAAAAGAGCTGATATTTTTGTTTGATCATTTCTATTTGGACCCCATCTCTCTGTCTTTCCTTTTAGTCAGTATGTGTGACAGCATGCCAGTGGCAGAGACCTTAAATCAAGCATTTAGCCTCTTGCAAATAGTCACTGAAAAGAAAAAAGTTTATTCTTTTCCATCTCACACACTTTCGTACCTGTCTTTTACCTGTTTAATTTAAAATATTGTTTGATATTACCCAGAGTTGTGTAGTGTTAGAGGCACTTGACAGCTAGCTGTATTTTAGGAGCAGATGAAATGGTTCGTATTCTCAGAGAAAACATAAGGGATCATTTAGAATAAAATGTACTATAAAAATATACAGTAGCACTACTCAAAACAAGAAGAAACAAGTACATATTCTGACCTCAATGTAGGCAAAGAAAGGCTGAATAGTGGGAGCCATTCTTATTTACTCGCATAATCAAACTTTGCAGGCAAAACTAGGGGAAATTTATATTTAGGGACTCATGCTAATAAAAACTCAAAATTTTGGTTCAAGCTTCTGATTTCATTTTCTAGTTAAGGTCAGAATGCTTGCTGGAACTTTCTCCTTCCTAGCTTTTGTTGATTTCTGTCATTCAGGAATCATGAAGTAAATATTTATTAACATGGGAACCCTCCTCCCTTCCTGCCCTTCATTTTTGTGCTTCTTATGCTAACGAACTTACTTTAACAAGGGAACCACATTCCTCCTGGGTCTGCATCAGTTCTGGTGCCAACACATTAGTTATTTAAATGTAGTTTTATATTAATTTTTCATATTGTAATGCATTGTTGCCTGCAAATATACATGTAGCTGGTTTTCAACAGTAAACAAATATATGTTAAAGATAGTGTTAGCTGAAAACCTTTCACCTTTCATTTTGCTTCCTGTGATAATGGTGGTCATTTCTCTCTCTTGCCCTCTGTCTTTTCTCAACCATCCTCTTTCCCTTCTACAATTCTTCTGTGGTGACCACCACAAGGGTTTTCTTTTTGTTTTCTAAAGCAGGTTATTAAGGCAAATACAGAATTCTGAAACTACGTATTTTCCATGTATTCAACATATACTTCTAGTATCCTCAAAGTCTGGCATAAAGGCTTGCAGTCTTTGTTTTGGGAAATCCAGTAAACAAAACAGGAGCTTAGCAACAGATGAAAAACACATTCTCTTGAAAAACAACCTTACTAGTACAACAATGCTACTTAGGACAATATAGGAGAGGTTATTGTACCGTTCTCTTCTTACTTTCTCACCAATAACAAAAAAAGATATATGAACTAAATGCCTGCATATGAATCTGTATGATACAGTACCACAGCCATATCAAAAGAAATCTTCTTGCTTACTAAATGGGCAAATTACTAAATGTAAATAGGTAAAAATGACAAGTACTGTTCTCTGTGAGGTGGGAGCTGTTATTTCCAAAATATGTGGTTTTGGACTAAAAAGTGGAAACTAGACGCAATCACATATCATATTGCCTGGGATACTATTTAGCATACCAAAAGTTCAGGGCTTGCTACACCCAGACTGTTCCATTTTGAGTCATTTAAAATTATCAAACATTTTGATCTCAGGAGTGGGTTGCTATTATAGAATTTGATAAGAAGGCTGAAGTCTTCAACAATGTTCTCCTAAGAGTCCTCAAGAAACACAGACATTAAACAATGAACTATCAACTGAGGTGCATGTGAGGCAATGCTTTATGAGTTTCAGTGCTAGGGAAGTAGAAGTCAGTTAATGAGTTCTCAGTCTTTGAAATAGGCCTCACAAATGATTCAGGGAGCTACAGTGAGTCTGACTTCCATATCAGGTAAATGAAAGAAACTATAACAAAGGAGAGAAATAACAGATATCTAGATAAATATGATATACTACAGGGCAGAACCAACTGGGCTTCTGTGAAGGGAGCCCACTCACAGATCAATGAAAGCTCTTTGAGGAGTCACAAAGGCTAGGGAGCATGGTGACCCAGTGACTCCATACTTACATTTTGAAAAAGCATTCAAGAGAGTCCCTTAGAAGAGATTTCTAAAGAAATTAAGCTGTCATGGGTAAGAAGGAAGGCCATCCCTTGGATTAATAATTGGTTAAAAGTGAAGATAACCTGGGTGGGAATAAAGGGCCAGTTTACACCATGAAAAGCTACTAATAGCAGGGTTCTCTGTGCCTTTAGCATAAATGTTGTCCAGAGTGCTAATAAATGACCTCAAACAGAGAGCAAATAGTCAGGTGACAAAATGTACGAGTGAGACAAAGTAATTCAAGACACTCAAAACTGATACTAATGACAGAGTATTTCAGAAAATACTCGCATGTCAGTGGTAAATGAAGTTCAGTAAATGGCTCCATAGTGTCCCGTGATGCAGACCAAGCTAACTGCTACCACTCAGGAAACACACATTGGAGTTGAGGGTGTTTCTCAGCAAACAGTTGCTCAATGACAAGAAGCAGCCAGAAAGAAAAACAAATCTGATCCTTACTATTACATGCAGTTTAGCTTACTGAAATTCTCCTAGATTATAGGAAATTTAGGAAAAAACTGTAAGGGAGGAGCAAATTTAGAAAGATTAGTAGGATGGGTAGTTTCTATATAAGGAAGGACTCTATAGTCTGAAACTCTTTAGCAGTGGGATATACGACCAACATCTAGAAGTCCGTCTGGAAAAATGAATAGGAACATTGTTTTTTATAACTGGAGAACAAGTGGTCACCCACTGAAAATATTGAATGCCAAGTATAAAATGGATGAGAAATGCACTCTTTTTTCTCATTGAATGAAATAGTGGAATTCATTGATGGTGGGAGACAAAAAAAAAATACCCAAAGTGATGTTAGAGAAATTAATGGATGATAAAGCCATCAGGGTTTTAGACATTGCTAAATCTCACATTTTTCATTGTTCAGCTCTTGAAAGAATCATTCTACACATAAAATTTTCTCCAGTAATATATGTCAGGTCACTTTAAGAAAAATGGTACTTTATTAAATTAAGTTTTATCCCAACAAATTATGGTTATTTTTGTATTCCTATGAATGTAATAATTTACAATTTTCAAGCAAAAAGTTTTCAGTACTTCCCTGTCATTTAAAAATTATAACTTTTAATGGCAATTTCATGAAGGGGAGGTAGAAAAATGTTGATTTTTTTTTTTTTTAAATTGTATTTTTTTCATAGCCAGTGTAAACTACTTGCTAGTCAGCATTCTGAACATTTGGACAGAGCAAGTGTTCTAAAATAGGTTTGATACACATGATCTGTATACTTTGACTTTTCAAGAATTTTTCTGCATTTCAGTTCACTGACTAAAATCTTGTTTGCCTTAGTTATTATAGTATCTTTTATTAATTATATTAAACTACATAAATTAATCCACTCATTCTCTTTGTGTTGAAATAAATGTCCGTAGAACATAATAAATCAAATGCATTTCTACAGAGGAAAAAGGCATCTCTTATTTTTATTAAAACTCTGAAAGTCAGGAAGTTATAGTTTAAGCAATGCCAGCCACATCGGTTCTTCTGCTGTGTAAGAAACCACTAGAGGACAAAGCATTGATCATGTCTGTCCTTAAGGGAGTGGTAGATAGCAGCTCTGCCTCTAGAGGAACTCTACAGATGGGCAAGAGACAAAGCAATGAGATGGATTTTCTGTCCAGCCAATCCACTGGTGAGGTACTCAAGCAGGGCCTAAAATATCTGAGGTGTGTGTTCATGCTTTTGCTCTCCCATGGCAGTTATCTTTCTTCTTCATCATCCTTAATTGTGTCTATCAAAAAGGACTATATGGAATGATTTTTTTTAATGCATACATCATGAGGATTATATTTTGAAATATCTCCCATTTCCCACTCTCTCTGTCATGTCAATTTTAGTAACCAAAAAAAAAGAGAAAGAATATTGACAGAAAACTATCAGATAAAAACAGAAAATACAACAGGATGTAATGCAAAAAAAAGGAGTATAAGCTGGAAAACCTGAAAAGTTTCAGCATATATTTTTCTTGCTGTCCTTAGCTGCTGAACTTTATCTGTCAGTGAAATAAATGAATAAGTTTTCTTCATCTCTAGTGACTGCAATCCTATCTCACAATAAGATTAAATTCTAGCATCATAAATCAACACTTAGAATTAACATTAGGAGTCTGCCAACCCACCCTAGAAAATGTCAATCGATTATATTCTATTCCTAGGTCTTGATAATTGTAATTTGTCCTATGTATATGTATTTTATATTTAAATATATTTGTTTAAGCAGGATGACAATCACAGTAGGAATTACCTACAAAGTTCAGGGGTAAGATGGAAAAAGAGTGAAGTCATGAGTCAGCCACAATTTTAATAGCTTTATCTCCTTTTTAGTTCTTGTTCTTGTTTTCTTTTTCAGCCACTGCAATAGATTTTGTTGAAGGCTTGTTTTTAAAGTACACAGAAGATTTCCACTAGCATAAACAGGTTCCCACTGGCTTGTTCTAGGCTCCAAAATCTTATCCTTCCTCAGCCACTTGTGATTCACCATTGTGTATTGATGCACAATGTATACAATCCTTCAAGATAGACAGTGTGGGGGTGGTTGGTTTATAAAGTGTAATTCTCATGAGTTACTCCCTCCTCTTTAGTGATACAGGCTGCAGAACTATTTTGGGATTGCTCTGCTTTGGGACACGTACATTTTCTCCCCATTTTCCCAGGCACAGGGACAGCAAGAGGTAAGAAACACCCATACAGAGGTAGAGAGAAAGTTGTTTGTCATCCTTTGGGCCTTGTCAACTGCTGACACCACCTTGCTCACTTCTGCTGAGAGAGCACATGGGGCTCATAAAATCTGCTTCATGGAGCAGTTAAATGACTTGCAAATCTGCAACAGGCTCATGAGGTAGGCATGTTAATGTTACCCTGCTTCTGGCAATTGGGTGCTAGGAAATTATCACACTCCTTCCCACTTCCTTTGAGACCAGTATTGATACACTTCACTGCCTATTCCCTACCTAGTCACAAGAACAAACCTAGAACTGGCTGGATGGACAGAAAAAAGAGCTAAATATCACATGCCGGTCATCCTGTACCTGCTAATGACCCTGAGGTTTAGACAGGAGAACTCAGCTTACATTTGTTACAGAAGTGAGACTTCAGTGGTGCGCACAGTGTGAAGGACAAAGGCATCCCAGCAGGGTGACTGCCTCTGGCATGACCAGCTTGGCCACCAGCCCCAGACATGCACTTCACCCTGGAGAAATCCTGTGACATAGTAAGGCACATCTGGGAAGACAGACTGGGACAGATTAACAGCAGTGGCAAATCTTTGAATTTTGTCCCATGAAATGCTTGAATTAATAGCCTACATCTTAACAAGCCTGTACCTGATGAGTACTGTGCAGAGGCAGGTATGTGTGTGTGTTTTGGTTTTGTTATTGTTGTTTGTGTTGTGGATTATTTATTGTGATGCAAGTAATTACATCTCTCTTTGAATTTTTCTGTGGCTTAGAAACTTGTTTTTAACGATACTGCTATGTTTTTATATGAATTGTATAAAAAGAGGTCAGAAGGAAAATAGTAAAGGGAATAGGTGGTATGCTTGTATTATCTTTCTACTTTGGTCCCAAAATTATACACAGAAATTGAGAACAAAAATATCACCTATCTATGCTTGACCCTCAGTTCTTCCCATTCACTCATCTCATATATCACACACCAATTGACTTACATTCAGATCTCCTTAAATGAGCTAACAACTCAGTATTTCTTGCACTTACAGACAGAAGAAACCCAAGATAATCTCTGTGTTGTTGCAATCAGTTGCAGTGAAGCCTCCTATTGTCTTTTTAAAAATTTTATAGCCCCCTGGCTCAGAAAGGTCAGATTTATTGTTGCCTATTTACTGGCATGTGAATTTATGAGCGTTCAGCTCTGAAGCCTGGTATAAATGTACCAGCGTTGTCTTGTCATATGATGCTGCCCACAGCTTTGGAGCAGAAGTCACAAAGTGTAGCACAGCTTTCATCAAGCTGGTACAAGAAAGACTTGCTCTTCTTGTGTCTGGTGATGCAAGCAATGATGGCTAGGATGCCCTCACTGAACTTAGAAAAGGAAAACTTCATAAGAGAGAAAGATTTTATAAGCTTGATATATGACAAGCCTGTGATTTCAATCTTTGTTTAGTGTAGTTTTTTTCCAATTAAAGTAGTGAATTAGTGCTGACCTGTCCCTCTAAAACAAAGAATTTATTTATAGTAGTTAATTAAATATTTGGTGTAGAGGGGGTTTTTTGGATGAAATGTATACAGCCTTTTAGATGGGTTTTGGTAAAGTCACTACATGAAAAGGTATTAAATAAACTTAGTAACCAGGTAATGAGAGATAAGCCTGTTAGTGGATCAAAAAATGGCTAGGAAGCAAAGGTATGACTAAATTAACTTTGTTGTCAAAGGATCATTAGCAGCATGGCCAGAAAGTTTCAGGGCAACTTATGTTCAAAATATAGATTTAAAAGCTGTCAAAATATATTTCTATTACTATTTACATGTCTGCATTAATTTTTTAAAATATTAGCATGTCTCTACTGTATCCAGACAAAATTCATCTGTCTTAATATCACTTGATATCTTTCAAAGGTTGTGACAGCCTAGCCATGTGGAAACATGAGAGCAATATAAAATCACAGAATGACAAAATGGCCTGGGTTGGAAGGGACCTTAGAAATATCTAGTTCCAACCCCCTGCCGTTGGCAGGGACCCCTTTCACTAGACCAAGTTTCTAAGAGCTCCATCCAACCCGAAACATGTCCAGGAATGGGGCATCCAGGTATGGAATTGGAACTAGATAATCTTTAAAGTCCCTTCCAACCCAGGCCATTCTATGTTTCTATGAAATCATCAGTGAGTAAAAAATTCAAAAGCTGCAGATTAAGAGAGGTCCAGTTTAAAGCAACATGCATTTTCAGTTACTTAAATCCTTTAGTGTGCTCCTTAAAGTGTAGATTAAATTTCTGACCTAGAGGATAGAGGAGACCTGATCATTTAGCCACATTAACGATTGTTCCACATGCCTATTTTTAGTGGTGTCATCAGCAATTGCTTCAACTATTGTGTTTATAATTTGTATTTTCAATTTCTTGAGTATTTTGGTTCAGATTTAACTTTTCTTATGGTCACTGGTATCCTATCCTAAGGATAAAAGTGTCAAGCCTGAGGTAATCTCTTTAAGAAAAACCTGAGAGACAGAAACATCATTTTCTTTTTGCTTGTTTTTTGGCATTAGTGCTTGCAAGTAAAATGAAAGATTCTATTTGAAATTCAAGGCCAGATCTTAAGAGATGGTAGGCCCTTGCATATCCCAGTGGCTTCAGTGAGATCAGTGCATTTCAGGACTCATCCCCAAGACTGGATTTGATGCATTGTTTTTGTTTTGGTATAGCTCTGCTAAGGAGTAATCCATTGAGAATTTACTGCCCTTTTGGAGAATACTCCTGGTTTCATGTACA
The DNA here is from genome assembly GCF_009650955.1 of Corvus moneduloides. Lineage (NCBI taxonomy): Eukaryota > Metazoa > Chordata > Aves > Passeriformes > Corvidae > Corvus > Corvus moneduloides. The sequence continues at coordinate 94,641,744 of NC_045477.1, forward strand.
TATTTGTCATTTTTTTCCTTTGCCCTTGTCAAACTGAGCATGTTATTTTGTTGTTTGATAAGACATATATCATTTTATGAATTAACCATTTATACATGAATCAGAATATAGTCTGAAAAGTATAGATAGGGCCTTCTTCCAGCAATACTGTAAAAGAGTTCATATATTTTGATCATTTCACCCACTACCCAAGCCCCTATTAAAGGAACTAGCCCTGAAATAATTCATGGCTTTGGTGTTAAAACTGTCATCATTCTTCAGGGCTAACACAGCGGAGAAATAACTTTTCAGCAGTCTGCCAGTCTGGGGCAGGGGGTTAAGACTTTGTTTTCTGAAGATTAGAAAGGAGCTGTTTTTTTGTTTGTTTAATCAAAGGAAAGTTAAGTTCTGCAGAAGTTGGTGAGACTGTCCGGTAATTCTCATATTACTCTGTGTCCTATTTACAGCAGGTCAACAGATACAAAACATAACAAAAAACCTCACCTAGACAAATTGGTGTTTTGACTTACACAAAAACCATTAAGGAGATCGGTATAAGTCAGAGAGGTAGCTACAGAAGAAAGGGTAGTGCATCTAAACCTCTTTATTAGTGTTCTTTCTTCCCTATGCAACTTGTGTGCAGATGATTCCTGCTGCAGATAGGGATATTCTCTGGAAAGTCTCAGTTCCTAGTGTTGATCACTAGCTCTCGGTCTCACTGGCATTTTCCAAGGTATTCAGCTGTAAGTTCCCGTTGACCAATCCCAGACTGATAGGACTAGACCAATAACATGTGTGTAGAATTTCACATGCCTTTTAAAATATTTCCACATTAAAACACTTTGAAGAATTCAAGATTATCTTCTCAGAATATTTATAAGACAGATTCATGGGGGAATTCATCCTGTTCTGTGCAATAGTAGCAGCACAAAGCAGCCTTAAAGTCAGCTTAGGCATCTCTTTGAGGATTTCTCTGATGTACAGAAATCCTGTAGTAATGGCTTTTTCCCTTTCCCTCGCTGCAAGTTCCACTTCAAAGATGTTGGGGTGGTATGACTACTGGAGAGGAACTTACTGCAAGTTTCTGTGCCCCAGATATAGCCTACCATTGCCAGAAGGATTTCTTGTAGCTCTCAGGAATCAGCAATACCTCAAGGTAGCCTTGAAACTACTTTAAATTACCATGAAACCCAAAGGTCAGCTCAAGGATCCTGACGCTCAGATATGTGCATCCACTCCTATCATTTTCCCCAGAACTTGTTCCGAATTGCCTCCTTTTCTGAAGTCATAGCCCAGTGATTCTAGTTTGCACCCTGATAGTAGTCAGACTTTTTTCTTTCATCATCAGTGGAGATGGAGAGTGATTTTGATTAATGACTTCATTGTCCCCAGCCAGCAAGACACTTGCCTTTTTTGGTTTGCATCAGAATGGATGCTGAACTGACTGTAAGTCTCTAACTGGCAGTAGATTTCACCTGCTGAGAAGGGAGGAAATTAGTCAGGAAAAAAATGGTCACAAAATAATACTGATTTACTCTAACTTCAACTAGAATGTCAGTGGATGAAAATTTTTCCTAAACTTCCCCAGACTTTTTTCCTAAGTCTATACATGCAAGAAATAAACTGTTTATGGGAAACAAAATAATCTTAAGAATCAAGCAAATTATCATTTAATTCTTTCATTTCACATTTTTCCTTTGTGTTTTTAATAAGAAAGAGAGTAAAGGCAGGGATGAATTTCCAGTGATATTAGCATTAGGGTATTTTCATGCCTGCCCCTACTCTTCTTCTAGTGAGTAGACTGGGCCTGTCTCAGGAATTTTGGGAATACTCGTTTGTTGTTATCCATGTAAGATTTTAACATATAATGTCACAAGTATTAATGCCAGTCACAGGTCATGACTGGGTCTTTTAAACTTCAGCTAGATCTACTCTTCACATCCAAGGACTTCTTGGGGACATGGTGATCAACAGCAGCTTTGACTGTAGTGACCGTGAAATTGTAGAGCACAACATCCTAAGGTAGTAGAGCAGCAGAACATAGACTCTGCTCCTCAGAAAAGCAGAATGCACCTCATTCAGGAAAATGCTACATGGGATCACATGGGTGGCACCTCTGAAGGGTGAAAAAGCTCTGGAAAGTTGACAAGCCTTTGAATACAACCTCCTTCAATCACAGTTGTGGATCATCATGTTACTCAGGAAAATAAGTGAGGATATCAGGAGACTAGACTTGCTAAACAGGGAGCGTGTGACTGAGTTTCAGTGTAAAAAAAAGGCAGAATATTAGAGGTGGAAGGAGGGATAGGACACAAAGGAGAAATTTATCAACTTTGAGTGTGCAGGGATAACGTTAGGAAAGCCAAAGCTCGCATAGTTGATGCCTACCAGGGTCATGAAGTGTATGATATCTCAAGGTGCATAAGGTACAGCAGGTCAGGGGACGTGATCAGCACTGGTGAGACCACATCCAGAGTGCTGAGATGAAGCACTTTTCATATAAGGAGAAGACGAGAGATGGGACTGTTCAACCTGGAGAAGAGAAGGCTTGGGTGGGATCTCATCCATGTATGTAAATACTTTAAGGGAGGGTGTGAGGAAGATGCAGTCAAGCTTTTTAATTGGTACCCAGTGACAGGACAAGAGGCAACCGGCACAAACTGAAACAGAAAAGGCCCTGTCTGAACATCAAGAAATACTTGTTTACTATGAGAGTAACTGAGGACTGAAACAGGCTGCTGAGAAGGCTCAAACCTTGAAGTAGGCAACCCTGCCTGAGCAGGAATGGTAAGATGAGATGACCCCCAGAAGACAGAATCACAGAATATTCTGAGTTGGAAGAGATTTACAGGGATCATTGAGTCCAACTCTCAAGTGAATGGCCCATATGGAGCTCAAACACACAACCTTGATTATAACCATGCTCTGACCAACAGAGCTAATCTCATTTTTTTCCAACCTCAGCCATTCTGTGATCGTGTGATAACAAGAAAATCTTCAACCACTTCGATATTGTGGAGAGTGGAAGAATAGGGAATGTATTGTGAATGGTACTAAATGGTTATTATACTTTTATATGCAGGGAAAGACCTCCTAGGCTGCCAGAGAGGAAGTTTAGATAGCTTTTATTCCTTAGTAAGGTTTTGCTAAATGATAATTAAACTTTCTAGGAAAGGAAGGATATGAGGGGGCAGATGAGAAGGTGATAATGTGCACATCCATAGATAATATACTATTACTGGCAGTTAGCTTGTTATAGGATGTGAAAAAAGCTAAGAACACACAAAGAATGTTTTGCTATTAATGCTGAAGTTAATGCTAAAATGTAAAAGTTGGAATGTTCCAATCATTTAGCCATGTAGCTTATTCAGTTTCTGCTTCTAAGTGGTGATTGTTGACCACCGTTCTGTAGAACAAACACCAAATTCAGTGTTACATTCACTCACATACTGCTCACAGTAGTCAAGGTCTTGACATTGTGTAACAGGAATAATGCAATCAGTACACATATAAATATTTAAAGGCATCTTGACATTGCTTCACCATACAAATAAATCTGCAACCCAAACTTCTAAATGCTTATAAGTTGTGCCTGTTATGATGCCAGCTGAAGTGTTGTTTCTGCTAACCTCGGTTGTGTACACTGAATTTCATCTGAATCAGTGAAACTCAAAGATTTGAGGTAGCTGAAACAATTCCAAGGGACCTTTGCTTTGCTGTCTCCCCTCTCATCTGCAAGGTCATCTGCCCAGTTTCTTGGAAGACATGTGATGGGAAATGTTGGCTGCTCAAAGAGTCTGTGATACTGAGCAGCTCTTCAGATTGCTTCCGGGCCCTCAGAGCTTTCCTGTTCTCATTGTTAGGGAGACCCCTAAGAGGACAGCCTTAGGGTAAGAGTTGCCTTGCGAAGCATATCCTTGGTTTATGTTCTGGGAGTTGCTCCTGATAAAAACAAAGCCGTATTTGAAAATGCTGAACTACTCCACAAAATCAGATTTCCTTCCAGCACCCCGTTTTCCTGATGAGAAGGTGCATTCATAAAGAGCTTCCAAATAATGCAAATGAAGAAAACAATTGTCACAAGAATGACTTTCAACACCTAAAGATTGCTTTCTGAACCTGTTTGAGATCGTCAGCTAAAAGGATAGTCTTCTTTCATAACTCCTTTATAATAACCCGCAGCTGGGTGAAAATTCATCTCAAACAATACTTACTTTTGTCTTTCCTTATTTACCATCATTATCATTACTTTTTACTTTGGTTAGCAGATGTTTCTTTAGTGCTCTGACATTCTTTATAATTTGCATATTTGTTAATTTAACTGGCAGAAAAGTCAACTTACTGTACAATATGCACCTTGTATTTAACACTTATATGTATGTGGCATATGTAACAGGAAAAGATCTTCTGATATTCCCAATACATTTTTAATGTACAAATTTAACATACTTTTTTAAATTCATGGTTTCGGGCTTTTCTTTGTGCCATGCAAAAATGTCTGATTGTTTAGAGTACAGCTCAAATCCAAGGAGGAATCATTTTGAATCTATAGTACAAACTCATAGCATCCAGGATGTGACTATGATGAACAAATCAGTAATTAATTGGGCATTCATTCCAGTGACCTGTCAGCATTCAAATGCTTTAATTAGATGGAGAAATGGAGGCAAGTAATGAGGGCCAAATCTGTATCCTTTTGAATACAGTGGCAAAACACCCACTTGCTGCAATAAGATTTAGTCCTAAATGCATGACAGCACACTATAGAAGATGTCGTCTCCACCAACTGTGGTTCAAGTGTATAATACTGATAATGTCACTGGCATTGTATCTTTCGTTAAGGAAACAATGATGCTCTTAGGAAGCTTTTTGTCTGCTCATGCATACAAAACAGGCAATTTTCATGAAGTATTAATTGCAAATTATCTAGTATAAATGAGGGTCCCAAAAAGAAAAGTCTACTTTATACTGTATCCACTGTTTATTTCATTATTAGTATTCATTGTTTTGCTTATGTGGTAGAGCTGAAAGGAAACACCATATCCTGTGTCAAGGAATCACACTTTAAATATGTAGGTGTATACAGACCTAGAGGGTTTTTTCTATTCCCAAGATTTTTCATAAGAATTCAAGCATATATGTTTCTAAATGTACACCAGAAACATTTGTCTACCTAGGATTTTCTGTGTATATTGGCCAGTTTCAATTTCCACACACAGATAAACCATATTAAAAATTACCACACCAGATTAAAATGCTGGTGATATATTTTAAGTGTTTCCTTTGTCTTCTAAAGGTACTGACTGTAGCTCAACACCTGTTTGTTCCTACCTAGCTAGCATTAACTTTACATTTGAAATGCAGGTTTGAACTATTTATTATGAAAAACATAGACCAGTTTTGAAAATTGATTTAACATATGACATTCATTAAAATTAAATATATATGTTTTTTTCGAAAGTGCTTTTCGTTTCCATGTCTTTTTTAAATGACCCTTCTAATTTTCAAAATATGTAATGAAGTTCATGGCAAAATGCAGTGCACACAGAGGTACCCCAGCTACCTTTGAATGAGAAACATACATCCATCCTAGACAATCATAGGCCTCTAAGAATCTTCCTACACTTTTGTCTCCTCATGGCTGTTAGAAACAACCTTCTTTTGAAGCCTATTAAAACCATGTATTCGTGACCATCTCATACAATTTTCTTCTTGTGCATATAATGTTCTCTTCCTCGTTGCTTAAGCAGGATTTTTCCTTTATGGTTTTAAACATATATTGAACTTTATTTACAAAACAAAAACACTCTCCAGTAGCCTTCACCTTATAAGACTGAGCCACTGCAGGTCTTCTGTCAAACGTATGGTTTCTGTTCCTCTGAATATCCTCTGAATCAAACTGCATGCAAATTTTAGATGAAGTCCCAAATGTACAGAAGCACTAACACTTCTCAATGCCTCCTGAAAATACCCCACGTGATATATTTGGGGATTTGGTTGGTACTTTTCACAGCCTAGTCAATCTGAAGTTCATAGGTTTTCTGTGATCCACTGATATATCCCATGTATTTCCATCTCCTGTCATTTCAAAATGATGAATTGTCAGCCTATAACAGAGATTCTTGTTATTAGTCCTCAAGTACATGACTTTGCAATTTGTGCAATTATACCTCACCCCTTCTTTTCTAGTTCACTCATCTATTCCAATATTATATTCTGAACCCTCTTTAAATTACTGTTTCCAGTGCTTTGTCACTGGCTGTTTTCATTCTTCTTCAAATGACTGACACAAGCCCTCAACCCCTCCCCACCAGTAATTTTATACTTTACCTCATAACCATCTCACTGAATTAGATCTCTTTCACCTAGATTATTTTCCAGGAGAAATGTCCCAAGCTGTCTTAAGGACATGGTCAAGTAAACTATATAAAAGCTTCCAAACATCCGAATCTTCAAAAAATGTTAAGTTTCAGAGTAGTATTTCAACTACATAAACATTAAATTCCTAAAAGAAGAACTTTTGCAAACCTCTTGACATGTTTTCCTTCCTTCTTTATATGATCATTACTAAGATTCCTCCCTCCCATATTTTTACCTGGATCTCAGTAAGGTCTTTGGTTTGGGGTTTTTTTTTTCTGATCCTTCCCACAAGTGCCTCACATAGCTTCTATAACTTTGATGAGAATCACTTTGGGTGCTGTGTTCAGTTTTGGGAGGTCTTTATTTTTTCCATTTCGAAGAGTCACCATTTGGGAGCAAAACAGCTTTCCACACCAGTTGAGAGCTGGGGTCTCACCACTAGTACTGCTAAAAAAGACGTAGTTCTTCTGACTATGGCAACTTAAAAAGCTCTAGCCAATATAAAGAAGAGATTAGTATCAGACATGCATAAAGTTCTGGGACTAGAAAGGATAATAGTCAATATAGTCACCTGAGCCAAACCTTAGATCATGGTGACTGGAGAATCTTGCCCCAGCAGTAGGACACTGGCATCATCTGATCATGCTTTGTTTCAAAACATCCATCTGAAATTGTTTTGTTTGACTTTGAAACTGAATAAATCTCTTCTGAGTTCATCAAATACCTAGTTACCACCAGCTCTATTACCTGAGTAAGCCCATCAGAGTCCAGTGTTTCATCTTATTCAGCTCAGCTGATCTATTACCCTATCTGCTCAGAAATTGTCTAAAAAACTTGAACCAAGAGTTCTTGAGCTCAGATAACTACTTACGCTAGCAATCTGAGGTTTGATTTTGATTTGTTTTACACTGAATGCCTCCAAATACTCCTTGAGAGAGCAGGGAAAGTTGCACAGGCTCTCAGTATCTTTATGTCTAACATACACCAGGCTATCACACCATCTCTCAGTCTTGCGACAGCTGGGAGATTTCCTCTTGTCATCTAGCCTTCTTTGGCAGATTTAGACAGGAGATTTTTGTTACTAAAGTGGCAATCATGAGATTTTAACTCAATGTGCTGGTTTCCAAGGTCCCATATATCATTACATGCCATCTTTTGACAGGGTTTGCCACAATGTCTACATCAGCCCCAGTAAAGGAGGTTTTCCTTGTTGTAATTCCACAAGACACCAGTGGTGATCTGAAAGTCTCCATTTGAAAAGACGAGCTGCATTACTCCACAATGAGTGCACAACACATACTGCCAAGGAAACCCTGTATGAACTGCAGTATCCACAACACCTTTTCCTTCAATGCTTAGAAAGTGACCAGCCAGTTCCTAGAATCAAGATATATACAGAAATCATTGTGCTCCTTTAGGCTTGATTTTTTTGACTTTGTGCCAAAAGTAAGAATCACTGAGATAATGTCATGTCAATGCTGAGGTTTTTGATGCCGCAAATTCTGACTTTAGGTGTATGAGACCCCAGTGAGAGCTGAATCAAAATAATCTCTTCACCAGCCATGCAGACCATTTTTCTTTGACCCATGCAGATCATTGGCTTAGACCAGTGGGTATCAGCATTGTATCAAGGCTTATCCAATCCACTCATCATCCACATAAATTATTAATTTTATCCTTCACTGCTGCCTTATCTCCATTTACTTCTCCTTCAAGAGCCTGCTAGGTGCTTTAACCCCACTGACTTCATGAAGCCCTCCCTCCACCACACAGAGGTTTTTAAGTATATTCAGATTCTGTTTTAAAATGGCCATGTATTTTATGCTTCCAGTTTGTAAATTAAGCTTGTTCTCATAAACAGGTTAAGAAACATGGAAAAGCTGAGCCTTAAGGCAGTCTGAAATGAGAAACAGGCCTGACCTAAACACCTCTGTTTTATGACTGGTATCACCTATGGTTTGTCTCCAAAGATTATGTCCTCAGTTGGGTCATCCAATAAAACAGCTTTTCTTGGTTCTCCACCTAATATATCTTACAGCATGACCTCCAAAGTGAGCAATGGATAAATGCAATGATCATTGCAGTTATAATCTCCACGTACCTGCTTTAACAGTACCTCAAAGACTGTTTTCAATACTGAAGAGTTTTATTGATCATATGGACCATTATGGTCTCTTTCTTTAGACATTTGATACATATACATGTATCATGCTTGTCAGCATCACGACCATGTGATAAAGAAACGTGTTCTTTACTCTCCAGAATTATGTGTTTATATCACACATTTTCATTCCCTATTATATCCTCCTTCATTCCTTATTCAAGGTCTGAGAGCCCTATTTAATGAGCATAAATGGCACTGGATGTAAAAAGCCTGCTATTTCTCCTTTGGAAATGACAAATTTCATACCAAGTTACAAAATAATCACAATAATATTTATATAATTTATTGTCCTTTTTAGTTCCTCTTATCTGAGCATCCAAGTATTACAATGGCTTCCCAATATGATGAAAAAGAGGAGTTTTCTGTCTGGGGAGACTACCACTGAATTAAAGTACATGATTTTTTTCAGACATCACTATCACAACTGTGTTTCTTTTAACCTCTAGTAGTGTTTGCCTGAGATTCCTCACCCTGCTGGCAGGTGTTGATCCAGCTGGGAAAGTGCAAATTTTGCTGACTCAATAATAAAGCTAGCTCATTATTTCACTTAGAAATAAGAGAAATAAAGAGAAATCATGACAGAGAGAGTGGTAAGGTTTGGGTGCCCAGCGTGTCCTGAGGGAGCAAGGCACAAAGAAAACCAAGTACAAGGCCAAGTTTCAGGTTGTGGTTTCGCAGCAAATTCTTTCATTATGACCTTTGTGCTAATAAGCAAGGTTTATTAATTAAGAAACCCACTTGCTTGCACCCAAACATGCATGAATATTTGTGAATATTCTTTTTAATAGCTGCTTTCTCTTTCATGACTGTCTATAAACCACCCATAATTCTTAGACAACATGTCTGCAACCAGCTTTTGTGAACATGTTAATTAGAAAGCCTGTTCCAGCAGAGTTTCTGAGATGAGCAGCAAACAGTGCTGCTCATCCACCCCACCCCCACAGTAGGCACCCAAACAGCATGGCTTATTCGACAGAAAACACACAGAGAAGAGAGACCAGGTAGATTTGGAGGCTCAGAGCCATAATATAAAACTATAAATCCTGCCTACATAGAGAGCTTAAGCACCATGCTGGCATTCAGTGACAAACAGTGATCTCAGATCTTGGATTTTATGGTTGCCTGGAGTAGCAAAAGTAGTTTGTTTCATAACATTGCAAAGAACCTATTTGGCCACAGCACATACAAATACACCAAAGTGTAAGCAGAGAGCTAATTCGTCCTGTACCTTTCAACATGCAGAGAGGCAGCCTGCCACAGAATGTACAACTGTGAGTTAACTTTCCTTAACACAAGGTAATAATTTCATTTGATAGATAAAATTTGATAGATTATAAATTATCTGCTGCAGCACAAATGTTTTGCTAAATGACTTCTTGGTTATTAACAACACAGCTAAAATCTTCCTGAGATGAGGCAGTTCCATGTTGAGTAGGTTGATACCAAGGAAATAAAACCTTATAAAAATTTGAATAGCTAAATACTGTCTTGTGAAAATACTGGGAATGTAAGTGCTTGTGTGTAGAATTAAAGGTGGTACAGCTGTACTGAATACATTGCAGTTACTGTATATGTGCTTTGGGATAGAAGGAGTGGTTATACAACGCAAAGAAAGAAATGTGTTAGTATTGCTTTAAGATAAGTAAGACAGTTGTTCATAGTGAGGTAGGATATGAGCTTACTGGATCATGATTCTTTCATGGAAATTTCTCTTTAGGCTTTATGAAGGGCAGGGTAAGACACTTTTGATATTGTCCCATTGATTGGAGATATATATTGTACTCAAAGACTTCATACTTGGCTCACTGTTTATGACTTTGATAGAATTATAAACAAAGCTCTATTTCAGACTACAAGTAATGCAATAAAAATAGGAAAGAAGGAGCAGGGAAGCCTCCTCCAAAGTTCCCAGAAATAATACCACGCTGCAAAGCTCTGCAGTTTGTCATAAAAAGGTCATGTTCCCAAAATAAAAAGCCCAAACCTGACCTAAAAGTACTGAACAGGAATAGAGAAATAAGCACAGTCCATTAATAGATCGAAATTTTCTGCTACTGTTTTATAGACTTTGGTTGAACAATATAAGTTTTTCACGGAGTGGTATCCTGAGCAGAGCTTGCAGCTTGTTTTAAAATAAGATAGGCAGAGAGAATTGGTGCTCTGCAGAGTTACCTTCATGATGTGTGGGGAGAGGCGTCAGTAGCTTCTTCTGCTTTTTATTTCCCTTGGAACCTAGAGGGTGAGAGGGCACTGGTTATGTGGGGTATCACTAAAATCATGTTGTTTGGAAATGGGGCTGCATTTCTTCCAATCTGCTGTTGAGAAAAAATAAATGATGGAAACATATTGCATCTGGGATTTAAGGTTTTCCTTCTCCACTGCTGCTGACACCTGACCTCAGACACCCTTTCCAGCACTTTTCTTCACTATCTCAATATCATTTTCACCTTCTCTTCCTGACTCCTTTCCACAACCTGAGGAGGAACATGGCAGAAACCATTTTCACATCAGGGCTGTCATTCTAAAATCTGCACCTTCTTGGTCATCCATTTTTAAAAATAACTATTCCCATGAAAAATACAGTTATCAGTACTGCTCAAACATAACAGCATTTCTGTCCACTAATGTTTACTGTTTCACACTCGATTAATTCTTGCATTTTTGTTGTCCTTAAAACTCATTTAATTGAACATTCCCTTTTAAGAATTTTTGAAAACTCACATAATTTGTGTATTTAGAAAGTTATCTGTTATCTCAAAGAGGCATAAGTTCCCCTGAAATTTTCAAAATTTAAGAAAGTTTAAAAATCACTTCAGGTATCAATTATTCTCTTTTACAATTTTTTACATATTTCTTGCACCTGTCACTGTGGCATACATAGCAGGAAAAGTCAAAACTCCCAATAAAAAATGTGAGCTCTTCTCTGTCTTACCAAAAAAGTACCCTGGGAGATACATCTATTTTTTGTTTGTTTTTTTGGTTAATTTTTTTTAAATGTGTCTGAAAAAAATCACATAGTTGGAAAGTTTCATCCTCAGTAATAAGGTGTCTAACATTTTTCCATTAGCATTGCTAAGACAGTTTTCTGGGTCCAGTTAGAAATAGTTGATCAACACTCATGCAGTGCATCAATGTCTTTGTCATGAGAAATGCAAAGAATGCTTAAGCGTGAAACAGTATTTTCTTTATACAATACAATATCTTCATATAGATGCTTGAAATATGGTCAAACGAAAAGTGTTTGTCCCTCTTGCACATTCCCTCTCTCCACATCAGCTTGGCAACACCAGGTTCATGAGAACAGCAGTTTAGGCTACAGCTGCTCAGGCTCAGAATAATACCCCAACCTAGTCTCACAAAGAACTTCTAGTGAAAACATGTACTTTCACAAGTTTCACGGGTTGGGTTGAGGTTTTTTTTCCCCACTGAGACATTCTGAGGGGGTTTTATAGTGTTTGGGGATTTTTTTAAGGAATCTGAGTTTCAAAAATTGTTCTGAAACATAAAGAAAGCTCTACTTCCACTTCTATAAGGGAGTCAGAAGTTGCACAATGGTAGTGTGAGAAGAAGACCAACATTTGCAGGGCATTTTTCATTTTATTAAGAATGTGAAAACTCTGAGTAAGAGTAAAGACATTTTTGTCTGAAAAGATCTAAAATGATTAGTGAGCTTCAAAGATGGAATTTTTTCCTAGAAATCAAGGCAGTGTCTGTTTGTATTATTTGTTTGCCAGTTTATCTTGGTTTAGTTTGCTTATTTCAGATGGATTTCGTTTGGCTAGGGGTTTTGATGTGATTTATTTTGCTTTTCTTCCAGTTGTGCAGGGAAAGATTTTACTTGGACAGTGGTTGGTAGCTTTTTTTCTTCATGCCCATAACAATATTTTTCCTTATGGTCATTTTCAGAAAAAAAGAAAAAATACATCTTCAGATTCTGATTTACTATTGCCCCTATGACTTACCTGGGTACTTTTCCATGCACATTCAGAAAGGAAGAAACCCTTACTTCTGGGCTCCTATTACATCCCCATAAATACAGCAATTTTTTAACACAATGATAGAAAAAAGAACTTTTCTTTTATTGAACTAAATGCTGGTTTTGCATAAAATAGACTATAATTCAGAGTCTGTAATGCCTACTGAAAGGTTAGGCTCGTTACCATCCAAATAGGCTGAGCTAATAAAAATTATATTTGTTACAATCCAAATAGATTAACCAGCCTTAAGGGCTTAGCTATGTATCACACTTTTCAATTTTCTTATAATTAAATTAACATAAAACAGACTTGACAAATAAATGACTGTATCAGAAACAGTTAAGCTCTATTTAACCAAAATAACTGTTCTATTTACATATACAGCAACCTGTGACTATTTTGGGAGCTATAAGTAGCCTATCTCGTTAGTAAACCCTTCGGCACTCACAGCCTGCCACAGACTGTTAAGTATTGGTCCCAGACTTTCTGTGAACCATGTATATCCTAAAGGATAGATTTTGTGGTTTAGCTTCTACACTCCCTGTTGGTTGTCTCCCACCAGATACCTCCTCTGATGCCCTGTCACAACTAAGAAATGGCCTTGAAAGGATTCATATGCAGATTTTGGCTTTATTCACTAACTAGCCCTTTTGACTAAACTATTTCAGTAGGTTTACTTACAGAATCATCAAATCATTTAGATTGGAAAAGATCTTTGAGATCATCAAGTCCAACCATTAACCTGGCACTGCCAAGTCCACCACTAAACAATGTTCCCAAATGCCATATCTGCATATCTTTTAAATACCCCTAGGGATGGTGACCTAGCTACTTCTCCAGGAGACCTATTCCAATGCCTGACAACCCTTTCAGGGAAGAAATGTTTCCTAATATCCAATCTAAATCTTCCCTGGTGAAACTTGCAGTCATTTACTCTCATCCTATCACTTGCCACTTGACAGAAGGGTCTGACCGCCACCCTCCTTTCAGGCAACTGTACAGAACAATAAGGTCTCCCTTTGAGACTTCCTCTTACAGGCTAAATAAGCCCAGGAAGAGGGGTTTTATGAAACCAAGCACGTGTGTAAATCTTTTCAGGATAGTGATTTTAGTCTCTTCACCACATTTTCCCCATCCATACATACATCTGTTGCACACATATCTAAGCTGAAATAAGTTCTCAAGTAGCGTGTCTTGGATGACAACAGGGAACTCTTTAATAGTTTTAGCAGTTCATTAATGAAGGCTGCATGGTTTACTCAGCAGCACTGACCTTCCTAAAGACACTGCGGCTGTCCATAAACTATGTCTCTATGTATCAGTTTTCTCGCCTCCTTTTCCCTCTCTTCCATTCCACTGTAAATATTGAAACCATAATATTCAGAACCTTAATTTTCACCATGTCTCCTACTTACCTCTAAAAAGAAAGGATAAGATGCAAATAGCACTCATGTTTATAGTCTCCTCTGTGATTGCCTCTTTGGATGAGAAACCACAGGCATAACCTTAGTGGTTGGCAAGAACACAAATATGAGATGGTGGGTCAAGATAATAATTTTCTCTCTTGTTCCATGTGACAGGGTGTTTGGTCGCATGGCTGGGGAAGGTTTTCCCTTAAGGAATGCTGTTGGAAAGATTTTCACAAAAGTTTTGTTTCCCTTTCTGCTGTGGATATTAAAAACTTAGTATGACCTGGCATCAAAGAAAAAATTTACAGAGACCATACCAGGCATCTGCGATATAGGGTGTGTTGGATGTGGTTGAGAGTCTTTGTGTCGAACTGTCACACACCAAGTGAAATAAATTAAATTGATGTGTAACCTGGTTTTGCAAAAGCTCTGAAACTCTATCTGTTATGCTGTAATATGTGTGTGGTTTGGCAAATGGTAAAGAGAATAGTTTCCACTTTCCATAAAGCCATGAAAAATCCACTTAAGTTTCTTAGAGCTTTGTACTATAATTAACCATTCTGAGAGTGCTATTGTCTGAGGACTATGCCTTTAAGCCCCTTCTCCTCCCTGTAGGAACTCACTCAGAGCAGAGGAGTGCAAATGGAGTTGAGATCAGCAAGCTGGATACTTACATGCTTCTTTTGCTATCATTTTTTTGGTGCCTTAATTTTATGAACAATGGGCTGCCTGTTGCAGAAATGATCAGTATTGCACCTCAGGTATTCTCCCTAAATTACAACTGTGCTGCCTGGATCTAAGCTATAAATATCAATGTATATTGCAGAAATTTGCTTTAAAAAGAAAGAAAAAGATAAATGGATACTATTTTTAAATGCAGCCCTAGAATCAGGTGGCTTCATGCTGTTATGATAAGGAGCTGAGTGGCACTGGCTGAGAAGGAGGTCGAAGCAGCAGCAGCATAACCTGCTCTCGCTGCAGCCAGCCAGATAATCAGGAACTTGTGCTCCGACGGGTGGGAGGGGACCAAGGTGATGATTATTGTTTTACCTTAGGCTTCCTCTGGGGAATTAACTGAGCTTTTGAAATTCAGTTTTCCAGAGTGTAGTTTTCATGGCCTTCCCTTGTGCAGACTCAAAATAGCCTTTCAACATGGCTCCTGCAGTGGCCAATAGCAAGAAAGAGGGACAGAGCTGTTCAGAAGGAAAGGAGACCGGGTGACCCCAGCAAAACTCACAGTTCTGCAAACCCAGGATCAGTCTGGAGCAGAGCAGAGACTTGGTCCTGTGAGAAGAAGGGTTGATAGCACCTTTCCTAAGGTTTCCTAAGTTAAGACTAAAGGTGTGTTTTTCATCCTCTTTTTCTCTTCACTATATATAAGCTGATGTGTATCACTGTGGGAATTGGTTTTGGATTGTATTTAAACCATAGAACACTCAGAGGAACTGGAAGCTTAGGAGAGTGCAAGGGACATTTCAGTATGGACCTCTTGGATGTTTTATGACATTCATTTTTGTTTGCCAATATGGGATTTACAAAGTATGGGAAAGAAAAAAAATATTTTAAAAAAGGAATGGTGAGAGGCTGTGAAGCAATATATCTTTTGTTATTCTGCAAGCTGAAAGACACTGCAAATGGTTAACCCTTTATGACCTATTGCACACTGTTTCCTTTACACACTACCCATCACCTCCCTCTAAAACATGCCAGTTTCTCCACCTTCCCCTTTGGTGACTCCCAACAGTATCTGGGTTAAAAACAGAGCAGTAGAGTATACACAAACTCAGAGCTGCTCCATAGCTGTGCTTTGACTTCTGAGGTATTCTCTGTGTTTCCTCTTCCTCAGTTTTATGTATTAAAGCTTATTTTTAACTAACACTGTGATCCTAAGCTTCTTCGCAGCCTCAACTAAGCCGTGTGATTCATGTTTCAAAGCCTAATATTTTAGCCTCAAAAGCAGGATGAAATACTGTCATTTGAGTTTTTTAATGACTGTGGACTAGTACATGCTTTTTCAGCCTTTCCTCAAAGGCTCCAAATTAGAATAAAACTAATTTCCACAGCACATGTAAGCCAATAAAAAGAGTATAGCAGGAGGAGGATATGGAGCTGGAAGAGAATAGCATGGTACTGGGATTTGAGCTGAGTTTGTAGTGTATAATGATAAATTATGTACAAATATTATTGCTATTATTATGTAGTAGTATTATTCTGTGCCAGCACTCTTTGCTGGTATGTCATTCCTGAATGCAAAATTCTTCTGGTTTTCCTCCCCTTTGCAGTCTGAATAATGGGGCTTATTTTGTGCAAGTTTTGCCCCAGGGTTTCCCTTCTCTGACTGGCAGACGAATATGTGGTTATAGCCCTTCGCTCTGAGCCAGTGGAGCCACCCAGCTTCTCTGCTGTGGTGCTTTCTGTAGCATAATACTCATGTGGAGCTTTACAGCAGAGAAGACAAGTGGTCATGGAAGCTTAGCTGGTAATCCAAAACCCCTTGAAACCAAAGGGCATTCTCCCTTTGGCCTCAGTGTGCTGCCAGCGGGTTGCTAAATTCTGCTCTGGGATAAAGACCAGAAGAAAGACTCTGTCAGAAATTTAGGGAGGATGCAAGAAGAGAGTAAATGGGTCAGAGAACCTGAAATGAAAACAGGAAAGTTGAGATTATATTTAATAATAAGGGTCCTTGGGGAATAAACTGCAGTAAGCACTGAACAGCAAGAGAGAGGATGTGATCCTGCAGTGAGGATCTGTGAAAGGCATGGAGACCAACACAATATCATCTCTGTAAAGGAATGCAGGTGAGACCTTTTCTGCATAAAATGAAAAGTATTCCAGACTACCTGAGGTAAACTGGAGATTCCGTCTGAGGCCTCCCTTCCCGTGGATTTCTCTTTCTGTTGTTGTCTTTTTTGGCACAAATAAGGAGTTGCCTAATTACCTACCTCAGCATGGGCAGAGCTCAAGAGAGAGGTCTTGTTGTTTGGTGTCTTATCTCCAAGAACCTGAATAATCAAATTTTTGATGATACAGCAGGCAAAGAACAAGAAGCTACAGTGTTGTGTAGCTATTTTTTCATGGACTGTCCCAAGGAAACAAATACCTCAGCCAAAAGGGTGGTAAAGAGCTGCTGTAGGCATTTAGTCATTTGACTCATCTTTTTCTTAAACAATCCCAGAAAAACAGAATATCTCTGTTCAGAAATGACATCTAAAGCGCATATATAGCCCACGACGTTTCATTTTCAGAGGATGTCCGTTCGGAGTTCAAGGAACAAATACATACAGTCCCTTGTCACTTGGAGAACACAGGCAGCTCCTCAAGATCTGCCAATGCCACTCTTCTGATGTAACTGTGGTCTGCCAACGACCATAGCACATGTGCCCTGTTTCTGGGGTGGCTGTAGGCAAAAACTCAGTATTTCCAGACTGAGTTGGTCATCAGGTTTCAATGATCACATATTAAATCATCAGCACTTTTATACATAGAAGCATTAAAGTCACAGTTGCCCTTTTTTGGCAGTATAGCATGCTTTCTTAGCATCTAAATATCTTTCTTTGCCATGTTATAAAAGATGGAAGTCACGGTTAATGAAGGATGAAAATATCTGGAATGATTTTTTTTTTCCACTTGCATGAAAATATAAGGATATCTTGGTTACAAGGAAAGAAAAAGTTGTGTGAATTATTTACCACGAGAAATACAAAGAGTAACACTGAATAAAAATAATAAGTGCTATTCAAATGCAATAGAAGCCAGTAGAAGGCGGGTACTTGCATTTAAAAACTTATTGTATTCATGGCTTCATTTATTTTGGTGGTAGTAGAACGTAAAGAACAAAATAAATTAGAACCAAAAATGGAAAAGATGGGATTAATATACAGTATGCTGTGAATGATTTGTTGCTCTTCCCACAATGCCCCTCTCCAGCTTATCTGAACACTTAGCTATGTTTATTTCCATAAAGAATGCATTTTATTATGAAGGAAGCTAGCATGTGCTTTTCAAAATAAGGCAAAAACTTTATTAAAATTCAAAAGAAAAGTAAACAGAAATGATTTGGGAAGCTTTATTCATTTATTTGGGCAAACACTGCTAAAAACATTTAGGTGCACTGCATGTTTAAAAAGTAATAAATAGCTATTGTGCTTACTTCATAAACTTGTCAGAGTGTCTTCATTTTATTTTCCTGAACAAACTGAATTTCTGTACTGCTCATCCACAGCCAGTTAATAAATACATCACCCTAAAAAGTGCTGCGGTATTAAATTTACAGCAGATAAAATATGGATGAAGTTGCTGTGCTTCAGGTACGTCAACTGTGATTTAATATCTCTGACTACCCTTATGAGGAGTAAAAGATTACTCGGCTGCTCCAACAGCAAGATACTGACCTTTGCTCCCAAGTAACAGCCACTCAGCAAATAGTACCAAATGAAGAAGTAGAATAACATATAGATTTGCCATAAGAAAAAATTGATCTATACCCATATATCAAATCTGCTGATCAGAGCTCTGCAGAAAAAGTACCTCATAATCTTTAGCATGGAATTGCAAAAACTTCTGGTGAAAAGTATGGGGTTTATTTCAAAGTAAAAGATTTCTTGGGGCAAAAGTGTTCTATATCTGTACATGTGGTGTGTGGAGAGTGTCACACATATATCCAGGTATACATATGCCACCTTGACACGTCTTCAAATATAGAAACATCAACAGATCTATTAGATCACCAGCTAGTGATCTAGCAATCAGTCTTATACCCATTTTCCATTTTTCTGTTAACTCTTTGAAAGAATGGAGAAAAGCATAACATTGTCTCTGTAAATGAAGGTAAAATTCCTCTGGGGAAACTCATAAAAGTCTGATTTAAATTGTATCTTTAAAAAAGTTATATCTAAAGGTGATAAAAACCCCAGGAAGAAATGTTTGTTAGCAAAGAAAATAAATTCTTGTGATTTACATTTTGCCTTCAAAAAAAAGGTGTGTGAGTGAAAGGGTGCTACTCTGCACTTCAAAGCAAAAGCAAATGAAAAATTTTCAACAACAAAGCCAAAGTATGAAACAGACAAATCACTCTGCTGAGTACTTTTTAACCTACGGTGGCACATGCTAGCAAAGCTACTGCTGTATATATAATAAGGATTGAAAAGGTAATCTTTAAATGTGAAAGCAAAATAAGAAACTTCCTTAATTAGTGCTGATTAGTTCTACTCAAGGAGGTAGAATTTGATCTACAATGGTAAAATCAGTAGATTTATATGAGTATTAGACTTTCTCTGGTGAGATTTTCTCAAGCTATTTAAAATTATTTTTTAAACCTTCATTCTGTAACACCCATAATTTTAACATGATCTAATAATATTTGTGCTTCATAGTCTGACAGGTATATCTAATAACTTGGTATCATAAGTAATTTTTGAACCCAGTGTTTTTGTTTCCACACAAATGAAAGCCTTGTTCAGCTCCCATTTCAGTGCAAGCTATTGTTTTTAATAGGCAAGGGTTTTTTTCCTGAAGAGCTGATTTGATTAACATGTCCAAGAAAAATAACATGATATTTGTCTCAAATGTCTGCTGTGGTTTTATTGCAAGTGATAGACCACGATGCCTAAAGATTCTCAATGCTTTTTTGTGAAAGTTGGATTTCTTTCCAAATGAGACTTAGAAAATAATGAGATTTAAAAATGGGGAACTGGTGACATTTGTTTCAAGATTTTGTTTGGGGTTTTCCTTTCAGTTAAAAAACACCTTTTGCTATTAAGATGCAGTGGCTGGGTCAAACAGGAATGTGCATCCTGCCCATCCTAGCCCAGATGTTACTCATTCAAACAGACGTCAGCCCATAAACCTTTCTAAACAAGTGTTTTCTCCACTCTGATTGCACAAGGGATTTGGTTGGGCAAGACGACATTTTCTTGAGTGACAGATGCTCATGCTGCAGCAGTACCATGGACACTCATAATGTCCTTGCAGAGCAGCTGCTCCTTGAGGATTTTATATGGTTTTCCTTGTGCTTGTAATAATAAAGAAAAAAAAATATTTTGCTCTTTAAACTTGGGGGGTTAAAAAACACACACAGGAATGAGAACCAAGACTTACTAGCAGAATTTAGAAAGTCTCAGAAGCTGAAGATGTGCAGATACTGTGAACCTTCTAAAGGCACATTTCTTCAAGCACTATAGAAGTATTTTATTGGGCATACCTGTCTTGCCTGAACTGGTAGCAGAAAGCAGGCACAGGAAGGATCGCAGGAGATGGAAAGAAGGAAGGATAATTGGCAGATAATACAAGAGACTCAATTTTTTGCAAAATAAGTGGGTGGTTTCTAAAATTTATGGATGTTTTCTAAATTTTATTTCTCTGTATTTGAACTTTGAACAAGAAAGAAGAGAACAAATTTTTAATATGCATTTATATAATAATAATAAATAAAATTATTATAATAATAAACAGCAATATCTCATGTCAATGCATATTATTCAGAACATTAGGAATTATACCTGAACAGTCTATTACAGAATGGATTTCAAATTTCAGAATAGAGAACTTTAAGAAAACTTCTAGCACCTTAAATGGAGGTGGGTAAGATCAAAAGGCATTTCTTAACACTGGATTTATGTCTCTGGCCAAAAGAGTAGTGTCTCCCTGGTACAACCAAGGCGGTGTCAGTGACATCATGTCGCAGCCCATTACAGCATTCCCGAGCTCAGACGGCTGTCATGGAATATGACACACCACAAATATTCATAGAATTCACATGAATATTTTTCTCATTGCTACTTGGGTGTCACTTCAAACAGTAAATACCCAGCCTCAATCCAAATCAGTAGTTAAGACCCAGTCTGTGGTGCTTGTACACTGATCACAAATTCTGACATGAGCAGAGGGTGGCATTTCACCTTGAAATCCCATTTAAGAATATGAAAATGTTGAGAAACCTGTGCTATCTTGATGCCACAAACAAGACACTTTTTTGTTGGACTCCCATGCTGAATTTGGCCCAGCCAAACTTGTATCCTCTCTCAAGGACATCCAAGTGAGGTGAAAACCATCCCTGCTCTCTAGGGATTCTATGGAAGGAAAAAGTTAACACAGTGAAAAAAAAAAATTTAAAACACCTAAAGCTAGCAAAAATGTTGTCTGTTTGCCTAGGCAGGGCAAATTGAAGAGAGATGACTTGCCATCTAGACGCTGCTGTTTATCATGTCAAGTCAGACTCAAGAGCCGCTGGTCAGGAAATATAAGGTATTTATTGTTTTGCTGGTGCCTGCAGCAAGCCTGTCCTGTGCCTAACAAACAGGGTTCAGTTTTCAAAACCATTAAGTGTGTGAATAAGCAGAGTTTTTTTGAGGGAAAGTTGTTCTAAAATATAAAGTGAAAATCTGTAGCAAGGACATTACTCTCAGAGAATGACATTTGATCTGTCTTAAAATTGCTAGAGAGTATTCCAGAGAACACTCTTTGAATGGGATTGTCCAAATCCAAAAGGCTCTATTAGCATTCAGTAATTAAATAGATCAAGTTTAAATTGTTTCAAATCTGCACTTTTATTAGTCCTCTCCTGAAGTAACAGTGAATCTGATAATGAAAATACAACATCAACACAGATCTGGGGTTCTTCCCTGTAGACAGGAGGCAGAGGATGAACAGTTGAAGGCAGGAGAAAGAGCATTTGGGCCCGGATTTTGTTCCTTTAAGAGTTCCAAGGGAAACAAAGAAAATATGGTGATTAGAAACCTGGAAATCAGGGTCAGGGGCACATGGGGAGGTATTTAAGACCACGTTTACATGGGGGTGAAAAGAGTGGTGCATTAGGGAGGTAAAAATAAATTTTAAAATCTTCCAAGGCTTCAGTGGTATCTGAGAGGACAGCAGTAATGAAAAGCACGATACAGGCTGGAAATGGCAAGAAGGGAGCATGGAAAACAGAGGCTTCTAGGAAGTAACACTGGGAGGTGCACTACCAGACATAATATGGGTTGGTTGGACCAAGGGGAAGTGAAAAAATATCTTTTGAGAGATTGTAAATAGGATCTAAGGACTCGGAGTTGCAGCAGGGGCTTTATTAGCAGAAAGCTTGCAGCATGCTTGCCATCTCCGGGAGGCCTGGCTGCAGCACTGAGGACATGCACACTTCTAACAAGCAGAGAGGGAGCCCGTGAAGAAAAGCTCCTGGTTTGCCTTGTGCCTAGATTAGGTGCTCGGTGTGCTCTTCTTAGCCTAAAGCCGGTTCCCTGCATAAGGACATCACAGCACTATGACCACAGAAGGCTGAAGACTTAACCCAGATTTTATTCAGTGAGGATTGCTTGGTAGCACAGCCTCCCCTGTGGCAGCAGCTGAGAACCGAGCTCTGCTCTTGCAGCCATGCACCAAAGGATTGATTCTGCAAGCTGCTGAGCACACATGGGAACCCTTCAGCCCACCTGAGTTCAGTGGGGCCTGCGAGCACTCAAATCCTTGCAGAAGTGATTGGCAGATGCTGGATGGCATCCTCAGAGAATAAATGTTGGATGTTCCTTCCCCTCCTTATTAGTAGCAAATTATACCGGCAGCTGTCCAAGATTTTTTTACTCTGACCTGTTCCATTCTTAATCAATTGCTGATACGTGTGTGTGCAAGAGGTGAAAAAGCATATTTGTTCCTTTCCTTTTGAATATGGAGCCAAGAGACAAAATTAAAGTGGGGGGAGGAGGGAAAAGGGAAAGGAGAGTAAGGATTCACAAAGACTCTTGCAAATAAAATCCATTGATTTACATGGCTTTTTGCTAAATCACAAATATCTAGTTAGATCTAGAGTAAGAATTTATTCACAGAAATGCTCACAAAAAGCAAAGCAAATCCTACCACGAATAAATATTCATAGGACTATTTGCACTGGGAGAGCTCCCTTGGCTATTCTAAAAGCCTTTTTTTTTCCTGTAGTGTGGCTGGAAAGGCTAGAATTAAGTAGTTTCAAGAAGTGAAAAAGGAACATGAAGTAGTAGTCAGAGAGAAGTGTATTTGCTATTATCACAGCCAGGATCAGTGAAGCTGTTCATCAGGCAGATGACCATTCCACCTTACAACTGGTTTGCCTTCAGTCATGAGGCTCAAAACTGATGGTCCTGGGAAGCAGGGCACAAGTACCTTACGTGCCTACATGCAGTAAAAACAGACTGGCAGCTGGGGGATTACGTATTAGCTGTCCCAATGAAAGCTTTGTCTGGCCATGATGGGGGAGAGGGAAATTTAGGAAGCCAACATTTAGCTGATGGTGAACTCAGTAGATAGGAAACCTCCACAGGCTTTTTATATCATTTGGGCCAATTATTCTAATAGGGACCAGGACAGACATCTTCCTTGCCATGTCATCGCTGCATCAGCAGTTACAGAGCCTCCTCTTTTTTTCCATTGCCTGGTTAAATCACAGATTTTCGTCTGCACAATGGCATGTCTCCAACAGTGCCTGATTTACTTGTAACTTGGATTTATGGGCTTTGAAACTTTTTGAGTGGAAGAGACAAGTGATCCAGTAGAGTTGTTCCTGCTGCCTCTGACACCCTTTTGCAGGAGTTCATCCCTGGGCCTCTATGGAGAGAAGGAAAAGAGGAGAGATGGAGAAGCTAGTTGTGAACAGCCACTGGAGCCACCTCTGGGTTACCTGACACTCCTTGAGACAGAGCTGCTCCCTAAGCCTGGCCAGGCTCTGCCCAGCACCTTAAATACAGCCCACCGCTGGTTTCACCCTCTGAGGCAGTGTCTGAAAAGATGATGCAAGTCCCATTCAGCCATCCCAGCTACAGGCAGGGAAACCCCAATGTCCTGCTGGTACCTTCAGACCTGGTAGTAAAACCTTTCTGCAGTTTTCAGTGAGGACCCTGAACACCTTGATACCCAGACAAGGGTAGACACACTGAATCCCTGTGAGTGCATTAAAGACTGAGAATTGCAATTTGGGGCTGTGACTCCTGGAGAAAAAAAAAATCCTTTTTTATCCTGACAGATTCCAATCCACTTTGCCTTTATACACAGAGTAAGCAGCATTTTATATATTAGTGAAAAGGCACAACTAAATTTTTAGATAGATTCTTAAAATGTAACTTTATTGAGAACTGAGATAACTTTGTTGTCAAATATATAAAACAAAGGAAAAAACAAGAAAACAAATAACCAAGACCAGAAACCTAGCCAGTGTTGACCATATGCCTGAAAAGCTAGCAGCATCCAAGGGACACTTCATCCTTTCAGTGTACAGTTCCAGTAAAAACAACAAAACTGAGAACCAGTGCTTACCTGACTTTGTAAATACTTTTATTTATTTATTTTCTTTCCAGTTTTTCACCCTTGATGTATCTCCTAAGACTGCAAGCAGGATACATAGTGCTTCATATTCCAAGTGCTGAGGCCTATCTATCAAAAGCTGACTGGAGTGGGTGGTGAAATACAGTAGGAGGTGGCTAGCTACACAGTTGTACTATTAAATTACTGTCTGTCCAAGGAGAGTAATCTCTTGTTTCAGCAGCAGGTACTACTACCAGAGACTGTAAAAACCTCAAGCGCTCTGAAATAGGCTGTCATATGGAGCACCATAAATTACATCAGTCAAATATTCCATCATTCATTCTCTCCACGGTCTTACAGTGGGATGAATAGTTTGCACAAGGGAGGAAAACAACCACCAACTTTCTGATTCCTTTTCTATTTATTTTCTGGAAGACCTTCAGGGGCCATCTTCCTATGCAAAATTTTAATTAACCATAAAATATAATTTTCCATTTGCGTAGCTGCAGTCTCAGGGACCACACAGGCTGCTCCCCAAACCCCAAAATGCAAAAAAGGTGTAGGATTTTCTTTTTCTCAAACTGCAGCTATTGTTATCCACCCTATTATTAAGAAGTTTAAGAAATGCAGCATCAATGACTTCCTTTTCATCTTTGTGGAGTGGAACATTTGACAGTAAGTTAAAATCCTAAATAAAATATGAAAGCTGCCAGCACATGCCAAAAGTCTCTCGGAGAGCATATATGAAAAGTTGCTCCTAAGACACAAATGCCACTAATATCATATGAAAATTGCAAAAAGGTATATGAAAGTCACTAATGTGACATGAAAGAACAAAAGTCTTCAAATTATGTGAAAGTTGCTGTTACGATATGTTACCCTTACTGTTCTAGTTACTTTCTATCTTCTTATTAGCAACTTCCATTTCAAACTAATCTTTGATAAAAGTCTTATTATATTAACAATTTTCCTTAAGTGCCAGAAAATTGTATTTCCCTTTGCACTGAGTGAAGTGTGACCTCATTAGCAGACTTTTGTATTGTTGCATGGCTTTTTTCCTCCCTTTGCTTTGGAAAATACATGTATTCCTGCAGTCACACTCTCTTCTCATTTTGTCTTTATAAAGAAAGGTATGCACTGACTAGGCCTCCCACAAAAATTTAAGAGCAGGCTCAAAGTAGGTTTTTGGAATGGAGATTTCCAACAACTGTACCTCTCAGTCCACATTGCTAGCTGTAGAGTGGTTTAAAGGTATCAATACCGTGTCCAGGAGGAGCCACAATTTTTAGGAAACCCCATCCAAATGAGAGGCTGAGCCCACAGTAAGATACCAAGTGTGTTTGAGTTCTCTTTTCAGGAGAGAGCTCTGGTGCAGGGTTTAAATCCATATTTGAGTAGAGAGGGTGCATTTTTACTAATCCTGTACAGACAGTATTCAGCAAATCCCTACTTCTGCAATCAAAGATGAGTGTTCTTGTGGAACCCCTTGAATGAAAGTGAGACCTCATGAATACGTAAGAGCAGGGCAGCATGAAGCTGAGTTCGGGGTTATTAGTACTTCAGGGCTATTTCTCTACAGACCAGAGCCTGTGAAAGTGTCAAAGCTGAAATGATCTAGAACACAGATGTAATATACTTTGTGTTTTATGGGTCCACTGGTTTTGAATATATTTTCATCAGACCTGAATCTTATTTCTTCTTTTCTTTTCAAAATCTTCTGTGAAGGTGATGAAATGCATTGCATTGCTAGTTCAAGCTGCTGAAGTCCTGTATTTCTCCCATGTAACTCATGCAAGAAAAACACCAGGTCAAGCATGCTATGAGAGGGTCAGGATGCTAATAGGAGATGAAAACATGAATAGATGACAAACATTTGTAGTGCAGATTTCCTGTCTCCATATGTAAGCCAGATCTGACCTCTGCAAACTGTGGGGGGGTGGCTGCATTCCCCCACAGTGCAGTACTCAGTTTGTATGACGAGCTTGAGAAAAAGATGCCATCCACAAGTGAAATGGCTGTTGAATACGATGTGGCAGATCTGTGTCCCAAGATGCAGCAAAACAAGTCACTGACCAACATTAAATGTGGCATCCTTTTAACAGTTTCTCCTTATATTTGATTTTGATAGTGGGAAACTACAATTAACACCATAAATAGACTAGTTACTAGTGACTGTTCCTAAGCAAGAACCTCTAATTTTCCTCCACCAGACCCTTCTCCTTCAATTATTGGTCAGAAGATAATGCAATTTGTACATTTAATAACAGTTTGAATATACTACTGTGGTGGATTGTCCCTGGCCAGATGCTAGGTACACACCAAAGCCACTCTATCACTCCCCTCTTCAGAGGAGAGGACAGGGAGAGGAAATACTGCAAAAGGCTCATGTGTCAAGATAAGGACAAGAAGAGATCTGACTACCACCAGTTACCATCAAGGGCAAAATGGACTCAGCTTGGGGGAATTAGTTGAATTTATTAATTAGCAAATCAGAGTAGGATAATGAAAAATAAACCCAAATTTTATAAACACTGTCCCTTCACCCCTCCCTTCTTCCCAGGCTCACCTTTACTCCCCATTTTCTATTTCTCTTCCCGCAGTCACACAGGGAGATAGGGAATGGAAGCTGCTGTCAGTTCATCACATATTGTCTCTGCTGTTCCTTCTTCTGAGGAGGAAAGAATCTTCACGCTCTTCTGCTCCAGTGGAGGGTCCCTCCCATAGGAGGCAATTCGTCATAAACTTCTCCAGCATGAGTCCTTCCCACAGGCTGCAGTTCATCATGAACGACTCCAGCATGTGTCCCTTTGAACTGGGTGCAGTCATTCAGGAGCAATTGCTGCAGTGTGGGTCCCCCACAGGGTCACAAGGCCTGCCACAAACCTGCTGCAGCGTGAGCTCCTCTCTCTATGGGGCCACACGTCCCACCAGGAGCCTGCTCCAGAGTGGGCTTCCCATGGAGTCATAGCTTCCTTCAGACATCCCCCTGTGCTGGAACTGGGGTCCTCCACAGGCTGCAGATGGGGATATCTACTCCCCCATGGACCTCCATGGGCTGCATGCCTGACTCACCATGATCTTCCCACCACAGGCTGCAGGGGAAACCCTGCTCTGGCACCTAGAGCACCTTGTCCCCCTCCTTCACTGACCTTGGTGTGTGCAAGGCTGTTGTTCTCATATATTCTCCCTCCTCTCTTCTCTGAATGCTGTTGCACAGTAACTTTCCCCTCCCCTTAAATCCAGAGGCGCTACCAGCATCGCTGATGGGCTCGGCCTTGGCCAGCAGCAGGTTGATCTTGGAGCCAGCTGGCATTGGCTCCATCAAATACAGGGGAACCTTCTGGCAGCTTCTCACAGAAGCCCTGTAGCTACCCCTGTAGTCCTGCCAGTACCAAAACCTGGCCATGCAAACCCAATACAACAGCTAAAAGATGAAGTTATTATAATTTTATTTGGGGAAAAAAAAAAAAAAAAGAAAAAAACGAGAAAGAAAAGAGAAAAAAACAACTTTGAAGCTAATAATCAAAAGATTAGAGAAAGGATATCTTTTAATTAATTTCAAACCCTGGATTGAGTATTAAATAGAAACATGAAAGAAAGATTTCCAATTGGAAGGGCTGGTAACTGAAGAGTCTTCACTCTCTTGAGGATTACCATTTAATTTTAAACATTGATTTAAAATAAATGATGGTACAGTCCCCAAGGAAAGATGTATTTCAGTTGTAAACATAAGAGTGATGTATAATAAATGAAATATATAACATTCTCCTTGAGGAGTTTTTTACTTTATTGTGCAATCATGCTACGGGAATAATTTATACCTTTTAACTTGAATCTCAGACAAAAGCTATCAGGTATCTTTCTGTAATCAGTTTTTCCTTTATTTATTTGCCTATATTTACATATTTGCAAATCTGTCTGTGATGTCAGTTCTTCTATCAATGCCTGCGAGGGTACATGATAGATGGGGAAGGTTTACTCTGGATTATCATCTGAATGACAAGGGTCTCATAACAGGCCTGACCGAGTACCTCACCTTATAGAAAGCCTCCTACTTCCTCACCTCACAGTCGGTTTCCTCACTTATCATAACCACTGCAGCCTTTCTCATTCATGACTGTATTCGTCAGCTCTTCACTCTGTCGTAGTCCTCCCATTTTCCAATTTCTTGTTCCTAAGTATTAAGATATATTGTACCCTAGTTCTAGGAGAAGCACCTTTTCCGCTTCATTTGTTTTGTGTCCTGTCAGCATCTAGGTGAACACAATAATTAATTATGAATAGTTTCTTCAGTACTGCTTTTAGGGATTCTTTTTCTAGGTCTTCCCATTCCGCTTTTTTTTTTTTTTAATTTACAGAGAAAAGAAAAGTGACCGCCAATTTTATTGGGCAAAAGTTTGCTTTAAGTAATTTTCCTCTTAGGGAAAACATATGCTCTATCAACTCAGCTCTTGAGATCTGTTTCTAAGGCTTCAGGCTTTATATTTGTCCAGCTGAAAGACAAAGACTTGTTCAGTATTTAGCCGTCCAGACAAGACTCCGTCTTCTGATCTCCTAAATCTTACTTTTCCTGAGACTTTCTTTGCTCCAAGAGGGAAAATAGAAGCACTTCCTGAGGTGGGTGAGGCACAGCTTAGGAGGCACTATGAAAACCAGAACAAATACTTCTTAATGGGTTCTGATGGTTTCCACAATCTATACAAGACATAGATAGTAAAGTGTGAATGCACATTCAGATGGATGATGTCTTCCAACAATACTTGCTTTCTCTGCCCTATTTTGTAAAAATTCAGTATTTGCTGTTTTCAGAAGACAACTGCTATTTTTTTCTTATTGTTTGGATACTACTGCATCTTGTCCTTATAGAAGGGTTTTGGATCAAAAGTACTTTGTAACTTCAGTTTCTTTGACACACTGCAGTGGAAGGTGAATGAAGAGATAGAAGGTGGAGAATATTTCCTAATTAATTACAATATTATTAAAGTAATTATAGTTGTGACATATTACTTGAGGATTAGTCATCTCACCATGGAAATTCTTTTGCACACAAAGCCACATGTGGAGAGTTGCTTTCTTTGAGCTCATTCTACACACCACGCTTTTGGATACTTGGCAATTTTGGTTATATGGAGATTTCAGTACAGCTAATAATGTGAATAAAATGAAAACTTCCCCCCTATTCTCCACACTTAGACCACTAGACAGCATAATAAAATGTGTTGTGTGAAATATTAACAGCATTGGAGCAATAATTCTTCACTGAATATATGGCTGGAATTAGAAGTGCAAGGAACACACATTGAGGACCCTTAATATTTCCCTGTCTAAAGACTGATGCACTCATGGAAGTAAAATGTTACTTCATCATAGTGCAAACTGGCAATTGTTCCCTTTCCCAGACTTATTTCTAATAATCTGAGGAGAAAAGACAATTGTATTTTTAACATTCTTCCCCTGAGTCAAGTTTCAAATAAGTGCATAAATACCTGCCATTCAAAAACCAGCAGATTTGGTGTGTTTGAACAAGCCATCATCTTGGATTGGTTATGAGACCAATCAGTTGCTCAAGGATCCTGTATGGACCTGAGATCTTATCTTGGTGAAAGAATCCCAGCCTTTAACTTCTGCTGTACCAGCTGGATGGGGTATTGGTGATTAGTTATCAGTCCTAGCGTCAGCCTCAATGAGAGAATATCTGCCATTCTTCGTTTCCAAACCTTTAAATATTGGTCAGGCAGACAAACCTTGCCCATCAGAGACACAGTGCCATCTGTCTTCCCCGGGACCCTCTGCCCAAGAGCTGGATATGGTGTCAGTCACTACTGGCCTTCAGGGAGGTACGAGCTGTCACTAGGCTCACCAGGGGCAGATGAAGAAAGTGGGTCCCTTGTGTTTGCTGAATACATTGCTTTTTGAACATTAAAAGGTGGTGAATTTGTACTTGAAACTCCTATCAAGGAAGATAAACAGAAGTAGGAAACTCTCTTGCCTGCTGTGTTTCTGAAGAGACTGAGTTCCCAGCCCAGCACCACTGCAAGCCAGAATGAAACAAGTGGCCTAAAACTCCCATGAGACATGCTGATTCAGCATGTCTTCTGTAGCCTGGTTTCCAACCCCTGCCTCCTGGCCATTTTCTCCCAGGACACCTCCAGGAGAGGGCAGCAATGGATCTGCTGGCTACTTTTCCCCTGAGATGAAGCACCCCTTGCCCGCCCTCCCCCCATTGCACACACCCTTTCTCCATTGGGTGCCAGTAGGCATAGCAAGTCCCTGGTCTTGCCTCAGGGGTTACTCAAGCCATTTGGACTTTTCCTTACTAGTTAATAATTATGGAAAGTTCTTTCCAAAGGTACTTAGGTTTACTGCTCCACGGCTTCTGTTTTAAGACAAGCACTCTGATACTAAATCCTGTGTTACAACTCATGGACACCTGAGTTTCACTGCAGTACTGCATGCACCTCTGCTTTTTATGCTGCGGTCCCCACAGGGATGCTCACTAGTAGAGATGAGCACCAACAATCAACAATTACATTATCCAAAAGATCTTTTTTTCTGTATTAGAGAAAAACCTTATTAAATTTGAATAAATAGCAAAGGAGGAGGCCTTTTTTTCCCCCCTCAAACCTTCATTTTTTTGTTCTTTTGTTTCAGAAAGTTCTTCCCTTACTATTGTTGTGACAGGGTTTCTCTAGTCTGAAAAGTATGTAACAAACTACAGATAGGAACATTTATAAAAATGAAGCATTAATTACTGTTAGCTTATTTTAAGTAAAACACTACTAAAATTATTTCAGACAAATAACATTAGTGTGATAAAAGGAGACCTTAGATGTTCACAACAGCATTACAAATAGGTTAGTATATCTTAAAAGCTAGAATTCTAGGCTTTAGTCTGAGTCAGGCAGAAATTATCCGACACTTTTATTTTAAAATTTGAGCCAAATCTGATAGTTCTTTAAAAACGTTTCTGCAGAGAAACTTAAATATCTTCTATCTGCTTATTGTGCAGAAGATAGCCCAAAATATTTGCCATCTTTATGATTATGAGGGAATTTTCAAAACCCTGCAAGGCAAAGAGAAGATAAAAAGCTTAAAAATCAATCATTTGGAGAGAAGTTGTATTGATTCCAAAAACTTCAGGGCTCATGTGATGAGCTTTAAGCCTCTCACCAATTGTGTGGCACCATGCAGAAATCTGCCAAAACAACACAGTTTGGTGCTCATTGTATCCTAATTAATACTATAATGAGTTTCCTTAGATAGCCAAATCCTTAATCAGCCCTATCAAAACTATGTCTGTTCAGAGAAAGACTCGTGTTAATTCTGCTTAATTCCTGACAGTGGTTAAGCACCATTAATACTCCATAATTTCATTGTATGTTATTGTAATCATATCAGCATATATCTCGGCAGCTACAGAAGGCTCAATAGGCTGTTCATGAATTATCAGTCACGTGGTTCTGTTTCTCTAAGAGACTATCTTCCATCACAGCCAGACCTCCTCTGCCCTCCCCACAGTCAGTAGCCTAAGCAGGTATTAATAAAGGTCTCCTTTTTAAAATTGCACTGCTCTAAATGGTCTTTAAGGGACCCAGCAGTAATCTCAAGATCCCTATATTTTAGCAGGAAGGCAGGACAGAGGAATTAATAAGAGCCCTTTCTGTGTAAACTGCTCCCTGCTCTAAGGCTATATCCTGATGTCAGGGCGCTAAGAGAATTTTAAATGCACAGGATGGATTGTTTGTGTTGCGAAAGCGAAACAGGGGGCAAAGGCTAAGAGACTTGAGAAAATTGAAAGACTGCCAGGGATGCTGGGATGCAAATAGCAACAAAACAGGGATAAATGCTCCTGCTCACATATGCAGGAGTCCTGCAGAAGGGAAAAAAAAAGAGAAAAAAAAAAAAAAAAAGGGGTTATTAATTTTCACCAGGCTGTATCTTACAGCTGGTAGCTCAGCATCAGTTTTTGGTGTAATGAAAATGGTCTGAGCAGAAGATAAATGGTTCATAAAGTGGACCATTTAGATGCAATCGAGGCTCAATCTGGTCAGTGACTAATCACGTCCCCCCAGTAAAGCTGAATTCCACTAGCAGACTTTTTTTTTTTCCTGCTGTACCAGTGAATTGTAGTCGGGTCTAAGTTCAAGGCAGGCAGAGAATTATCTTGATTTATTAGAGCGCTGCCTGGCCGTGCCACTCGCGCTGCTGTGGCTTTGTGGGCTTCTGCCCTGTTGCTGTCGGAGTGTAATTTTTACTGTTCCCCTGTGACTAGTACACGGCATCATTTTCAGCCGCTAGAAAAATGGGCTGCTTTTGCACCTGTAATTTTTCTTCTTTTGCTGCTGAAGGTATATAATATATCTCTAAAGTGCGTAATAAGTTTCTGAAAAACGTGTTTTTAAAAGAAATTGATTCCAATGGTTTATAAGCCTGAGCAAGGCCACATAAGGAAATGCACCAGATTGCAAAGGTATGCTTGGTTGAAAAGGCAGCCATTTTTTTTTCCCTTCCATTTAGTAAATTCAGACTTCCAGTCCAGGGTGTAATTTCAGGCATTTTCTATACAGTAGCTGCTTCTCATAATGAACTCTGATCAAATAAAAATGTTGTTTATATTGAGACTTTACAAGTCCTGATTAAATATAAAATAGAGTAAAATCTCTCATAATGACATTTAATTGTGAGAAAGAAAAGATTCCAATATAAGAGCGTTCAGCTGCATTTGTTCAATGTTCCTTTGCATAATGCCATTTATAGATAGTTCAATTATGACATTATTATGAGCAGCATATGAGTAACTAACTGGTTTGTCGTATTTTTAGACCTATGGAGAAAGAACTTGGGTAGGAACTACATCATTTCTGGTGGGAGTTTTTTCACAAAAGGGACATTATTTCTGCTGAGATTTGCAATGGCAATTTGTTTAATTATGCCTGACGTTTCACCCATGATTCTGTGAGAATCTTCACAAAAAGTGGGAGGAGGGAGGAGGACGAGGAAGGGGGAAAGCCCCAGCTTACCTTCTGGAGAGAAAAGAACAAACAAACGGAATAATTTAAATATAGGTGCTAATATATTTTCCCCAAGCCAGTTTGTTCCAGGCACTGGAAGAAGACAAGCTGGTGAGGGCTTTTGTTTTTTTTTCCTCTGAAGAATCTGACAGATGTGATAGGTAAACTATCAGGGCTAAGCAGGCAAGAATGTTACTGTAAACCCTGGTGGCAATATATCTTCCGCAAGTAGAGTTCAGTTCCTCAGCTGTAGCTGAATATTTTTTGAAGTAGAGTTGGTTTTATGAAGTGGAAGTATGAAAATGAGCATATCTGATCTGAGGTTTGTAATTAATTAATTCAAGATCAGCTTCCCTATGCTGTCTTTCACCCATTTTTTATCTATAAGGGAATCCTTGGCTTACTCAGTTTGGGGCAGGTTAGGTTATTTCTTTTCCCTTCTTTTTTTTCTTTTTTACCTTTTTTTTTTTTAATAAATTCTTTACTTTTAATGTTGCTGGAACTAGAAGGAACAGCATAAACAAAAGGTAAACCAGTAGGTAATGACTACATAAATATATACAAGCTGAGATGATGTCCCTTGCACACATGTAAAGCAGCTCCATGTGCTGAGCAGAACTCCCAGTCTGTTGGCTCCACAGGGTAGGAGCAAATCTGGAAAGTACAGAACAGGTTCATTTCCCCATTTCTGTGTTGCAAATAATTTCTGAACCAATGCCACCACTCTGGCTTTTCAGATTTAATCTGGTGTTACCAGAGGTTGTAAGACTATGGTATTATCTAGGACATTAGAAACAGGAAATGACTACAGATCTTCCCCCTTCAAAAAAAAGCCTCCAAATACTTCATAGAGCACCTTCCAGTGCACGATTTAATGATTTTTTTTATTCTGACATTGAGGTTGCCTAAGGACCTCATGACCCTGAAGAAGCAAATTCAAATTACTCTTCTCATCCTATGCTCCAGAAGTAAGTCTGAAATATCCAGAGAGTGATCTGAAGTTGTACCACCATCCAATGGCTGGAAAGACTCCTTTCAGCAACATTAGGTTTTTATGCTAATCTGCCAGGCTTTCCTCATTATCACATTTACATTTTCATACCTGCTGTTTCTTTCTTTTCTTTCTCTGGTGACAAAGACCCCAGCAAAGCAAAGCCAGTGCAGATAAAGGCTTGAAAACAAATCTAACAGTCATTAAGGACAGCAGTGTGGTGATTTTGGTGCTCATCCGCTCATTTCATGCAAGCTTCTAAGTAACCACCATGGTGCAGCTGTCAATCACTGTCAGCAATGGGCCAGAAATGAACTGTGAATTCAACACCCTTCTAATCTTGGGCGGGGGAAGGCCACACAGACACGCAGATACTTTGGGTGCCAAACAATATCCTTCCAGTTCCTGCTTGACCGTGACCCAAATGTCATGTTATCCATTTCATGTACTCAGAAATATGTTCAATCTCAGTAAGGCATTCCATTCAAGTTCCATTCAAAAATCTGGCCTTTTCAGGGCACAGAGTCCCCAGACCAAACTTCAAGCCCTCATCTGACAACATCCTCAAGCCATCTCCAAACTTGAGTAATAATTTGAGCCAGAAATGAAACAGAAGCAGAGTCAGTCCCCTGGAGGTAAAAAGCTCCTCAACACCTTATTAGCCAGGCCTCGATCAAATTTGGCTCACTTTGATCATTTGTTGCCAATCTCTTATGCCTGAGAAGAATTCTTTTGCCCCAAAGGCAAAGGGAGGCAGGAAAAAGAAGAAGAGCTTTCACCTGTTCGTTCTTTATTTGTAGTAATAATTCATATTTCTGAAAGCATGTATTGCTAAGAAAAAGGGACCATTTTCAGTGGTCACAAAATGATGCTTTTACTCCTCCTTAATGTGACTTTTCAGGAAGAAAATTTTTTCAAGTATAAATAAGAAGCAGTTATTCAAGACATTTTTATTTATTAATAGTTAGATTCTTTCTCTAAAAGAACCAACACAAACCCGCCATAACACCTTGATTGCATTACTACTTCATATTTGCCTGCATAAATAAACCTGACGTTTTACTGCAAGAGAGGCAGCTATTTTAAAGATGGCAAAATGTCAGCTCTTGGATGGTTGGTTTCATTTAACAGGGCTCCACATGAATTTATGAACTGTTCCATAACATCTTCTCCCTGCATCAAATGGCAGACTTTGGGCAGAAACCCAATGTATGTTTAGCTAATGTATAACAAACAGAGTATTTACATAGTCAGTGGACCCTATTAGGTATTAAGAATGGTCTCTTTCTAAATTTACTGTTAATTCCCTTCTGCAACAACCTAACTGAAGTGCTTGCTTCTCAGAGAAAGCTAAGAAAATGTGCATCTACTCTCATGTGTGTATAGGTCTTTTCTTTCATTTTAAAATCTCTTTAACAAAACTTGTGACAGTTATTTTCTTTTGCTGCAAGAGTGAGAATGTAGTTTAAGATATTGTTTCCTGACTTTAAAGGTGCCTTGTGGTTTTTAAGGATATTTCAGCAGCTAAAGAAATTCTACCGCAGACACAATGTACCAGTTCATTTCTTAAGCAATAAATGGCAAGCAGGGTGGTGCTGAATAAGCATGCTTATATGGAATTTCTCTTTGAAAAGACCACTAGTTAGGCCCTATAACACTTCAGTTGATATTTCCACAGTGCAAACACGATAGTGGAAATTAAGTTGCCCCAGCAAATTCAGTTTAGGAGAAATTTGTTATGAATAAAATGCTGCTGCTGGCCTTAGAACATTGAATTTATCCACCAAATAATATCTTAGAAATACCACTTCAGAAGAAATCAGCTCTAAATAATTGATAAATTTGGTTTGTTTAGAAACCTTTTGACCCCTGTAATAGAAAGTAAAAACACATTTCAGTTATTAAAGTCACATATATTCCCTCTGGTAGGGGAAGCTTTTAATTTTAAGCTGGTCTCTGTTGGGGCCATTTGATAAAGCTTGGAAAAACCTTTTCAACTGCTGCTGGTGGATTTGGGTCAGCTTCCCTTGGGAAAATGGCAAAAGATAAATTTCTAGCTTTTCATAACACATAAGAAAACTTCAGAGATTTTAAACATCAAGAACTATTGGAACTGAAAGACACAGTTTCTCTTTTGTTTCTCCCCCTCCTCCTCCTGCTCCTTCTTCTCTTTTATTTCCAAAAAGAGCTTTAAATTCTCTTGTTGTTTTAATTTTTTTTTTTTTTTTTTGGACTATGGAGGTTAGAAAGTTTCGACCTCTCTAACTGCACTACCAGTGGTCCTTATTAGCCTAAGACTTATTTTGAGATAGAAATATCATTATGTGGTTTTTGTTTTTAAATGGAGCCATTTCATTCTACTGGCTTCAAAGCCAAGAGCAAAATAAAAACCCTCTATCGCTCTTTTTTTTTTTTTAATGCATTTCTTAAACTTTGCTTCAGTCACTGTTACCAGAACTTTATGTCCACAAATATAAGTCAGTCTCATTTCCCCAGGACAGTAATCACAGTTTATGAATGAGGGCACTGATTCTACAGGGATTGCCAAAATGTACCTGACCTCACTTCACTGCTGTTTCTCAACAGGGAAAGAAATGGGGGTAAAAGAGAAAAAAACCTACTTAATACTTATGAAAACAGAAAGACATAATAACACCCCACGGTCAAATATTTAAGTAGCCACTTCCACATAAAACAAATACTCACAGGCAGCAAGGCAGATTGTGCCGCCCTCTGAACCTCATACCTGCAGACGCCCCTGCACATATTTGCAAAGGTTGCTGCTGTTCTTTGTCCCTTCAGGAGCTGCCTCCAAGAAACAACATCTGCAGACTTTGTGGGGAACATCCATTTCTATACATTCATCTGAGACTACAAAATTCAGTTCATATAAATTACTGAATGGCCATCATCCAACAGAAACAACCACCTCCCTCTGATAGCCTGAGCTGAACAAGAACAAGCATCCTAGAGGATAAAAATCTATGTATTTTCTTACAGGCTCTAAAACAATTCAGCCTCTCTTCCCTGTTGTCATTTAGACTAAAGTATGTTTCCCTGGAATATATTTGTGAGCAGTGAGACACTGGTAGATGGCTCTAGCAAGCTGAATTCCTCTTCCTGAATTTCATGGTGAATGAAGCATTGGCACTTTTGAAACTACAGAACAGCTGAATTTTTTGATAACTGGACAAGTCCCTAACAATCCTGCTTACCTACAGCCTGTGAAGAGTGCTCAGGAACAAACTGGTAGAAGTCAAGCTTTCCTCCTAGACAACTAGCCTTTCTTGAGCAGCCAGTTCTTTCTTTTTGCCTCTTCATGCTTGGTTGCTATTCCCAGTGTAAGACACTTTGTTGCACGGATGCAGTGGTAAATTATTAAAAGGGTCTCTCCCAGGTATTCGTTCATGCAGTCACAAATTATGTGTTCATGTACCTCTGCCTATTCTTGGCAGGTGCAGCTCCTCTGTGAGTACTTTAGCAATTCAAACACCTGCATTATTTCATTACTTTAGAGCTGTTATTCAAAGAGTTGCACCTACACCCCATTAGCACCCTCAGAGGGAGGCCAACTCTTGGTAATTTATGTTGTGGAGGGATTGCCACCTTGGAGAAGAAAGATAACATGCAGAAAGCTAGGCTGTGATTTTACAGCCACAACACTATTCCAGCTTCTCAAAGAAACACACATAGCACACATCTTCATGGTCACTTGGTCCACTTGGATGAGTGAAAGGGGCTTCTTTGTGTTTACTGTGCACTCAATGTTCACACAGGAAATAGCTGAGGAGCCGCCAGTATTTTAAAAGGTGACAGGCTGGAGTATTCATGGTGTTTTCCTTGTGCAGGAATGTCTTGGAAGGCTGTGACATTTTGAATTGGAAATTTCTTATTTATTTTTTTTAGCTGTTCCCCCATGCTTCTTTCTCTCTCTTCCACCCACCTTATCATAACCTCCAGCTCATAGACAACTGTTGGATGATTCCCTTCCACTGCCTTTCTCATACTTCAGTAGGCTGACTCTTCCCACCTACTGCATCACACAAACTACAGCTGGCTAATTCCTCGCCCCTAATGATTGCTAGCAGTACCTTCCCACACATATGCACCGGCACATATTCACCTGCTAGAAACCTCTTTATGCTCTTCATCATCTGAAACAAATCTGTTTCTGGCCAAAACAATTGGGTGTTTACACCAGTTACAGAGGAAAGAGCCAGTGTATGCAAAGCGTGATTGTTACAGTTACATTACAGTTGCCACAAGTGATTAGCTGGAAGAAAAATCACCAGGTAAGCAAGAGTACTGAAACATTTTTAAATTTATGTAGAAACTAAAACATGAGCAAAAACTTCTTTAAACTGATTGCCCAATAGCAAAATGTCCCAAGTCACAAGGGAGCAGAAATATGCTCTGTTGGGAGGGAAAGAAAAAAAAAAACTTGCAATTATTTCTGTCAACAAGCACGTCTTCCAGAATACATACGAAAGTAAAGCCAATCAAGTTCAAATATGCAGTGTCTGATCATAGTGAAATTCAGAAACCATTTTGCACAATCCTTTTTTAAAGGCAAAAACCAGTGGAAATAAAGTGATACTGTTAAGAATAGAAAATTTTTAGTATCTTTATATATTTAATATACTTGATAGTTTCTTCTGTAAGACAAATTTTCCAGAGTACCTGTCTATTGAGTAGAAAAAGAAGAAAGCCAGAGTAAAATGAGAAGTCCAGCATACAGCTGACCATTTTCCACACAAATTAATTGCAAATGAAAACACAAAACAGATCTACCTTTTCAGTACTAGAAGAGGGTAACTCCAGCTGAATATTCACCAGAAGAGGCAAAATTATCCACAGGATAAAAATATTGTAACACCATAATAATGAAACAAGCACTTTGACACTGTGTAAAGAACACCACTGTGTCATTGTCATTAAAAGCAAGAAACCAGGGATGGTAGCATTATCCCTCATTCTTCTCTACGTAATTAGAAAACAGAATCCAAGATGTCTTATCAAAAATAAAACATGTAACAACAAAATCAGCAGTAAATACTGCAAAGCAAATGCAAACAAAGCACTGAAACCTCATGAGATCCATGACCATGTCAGCCTAGTGTTGGAACAGATTTATTTGAATGAAACTGGAAGGATTACCTCTTGTAATGATTATTTCTTGAGTATTTTTTAAATTGAGCTGTTGAACCTCCCATTGATGCAACAATGTAATGACACATTGAAAATCACAGTTTGCTCATCACAGGATTCCAGATGAGTTAATAGCAGATAATTGCACACATTTTGCAAGCACGTCATTTCAACAGTTCTCTTTGATATTACGATTTAAGTGCACCTTGTAAACTCTGGCTATGTACAGGCAAGTGTGTTGGAAATACACTGTTTCCAAAGAGAAATGAACTTAAAACAAGAAGATTAAAAACAAGCCAAAACCCAACAATCCAACCAAAAAGCCTACATTTTCTAGGTTAGAACATTTTGATCACAGAGGCATAAATGTTGGTGTCAAAACAAGTTCTCTGAATAAAAGTTGTTTAAACATAAGTTAGCTTCAAAAGAAAATACACATAAGCCGGAAGCAAGCAAACATGGGGACAAAAATGCCATAAGTTCTCTGCATTAGCAGCAGAACTACTGCCAGGAGTTACATCACCAGCACCAAGACTACATGCCATCATTGTTTGTGATACTGGTGAAATAAAAGCCTTTAGAGAGCACCCAGGTGGATACTACTGCTCTGCTTCTTGAGGTAACACAGATGCAGCCTTCTATGTCTCACTAACTGTGGCTCCTGGATGGAAGGGAGAAGAAAATTTTGAGGCATAATGCACTTTGTCCTAAGTTAAACACCTTAAACAAGTTTACCTTCAGTTGGGTAAATCTCACTCAAACTCACCAGCCATGCCATAAAACAAAGCAACACACAAACACAGGTGCACACACTACATCAGAATGCAAATTCACTTTGACAACTGCATTTGCCATAACAAAATAAATTGTTTGGGGAAAGAAAGAGACCAGATGATTTGAATATCAGTTACTGACAGTTGTCCTAAGTTCCACCTGAGACATTTCTATTCATGTGTGTGTTATGAATAAGTGTCACAAGTTGGTAATATCTTCATTTCAGCTGGTTTCATTACCTGCATTTCATTTCCAAAAGAGTGGTGATACAGATCTCATGGCATCCACTGCAATTATAAAATTGATTTCTGCCCTCTTTATATCCGCAGAGAGGCTGAACGACCCTCCGAGCAGGGCTGCTTCTGAGCCTCTGCCCTGGTGCCAGTGTCTGCAGCTGTATGTCTCTTTAATTGGTGGTAGGAAGCGGGGTAATCATCAGAGCCCCGGTTTGTCTGCTTAACGCAGCGCTGCCGAGTGTGTGACACGTGCTGCCGAGCGTCGGCGTGGCTGGGGATTTGCAGCACATTCTTAGCCCTTTCCCTGCTGAAAGCAAATAGCAAGTTGGAGGAGGCATGTTCCCACAAGGCTTGGCACAGTGCTCGGTGCCTCCCCATGCTGCAGAAGACCACGTTAGCTGGAACTCTTACGTGCATTTAGCCATTAGGAATTTGGTTCACATTTCTGTCCTACCAGTAGCCTCACTAGAAAGCTACCATAACAAAGGTCTGAAGAAGCTAGTCTGTTTTATCAAATATAGATATTAGGACCCTTTATATCACACCAGTAAAGATTTCTACATTAGGTTAAAAACACTTTAAGCTTTGTGCATGAGTCTTTGAACTGCTGCTCTTCTGGAGTGAGTTGAAGGGAAGCTAGCAAGAACAATGTCAACTGTACCCATAAGCTGCCAAGTTCCTGGGAGCATATTTCATTTCAGAAACCCAAGGGAAAGTTAAAAAAAATCTCAGAATTCTGATATCAGGACAAATTCTGAAAGCAAAATATGGTTTATCTCTGAATTGTTTTAAAACTAAAGTCTGAAATGCCTCTAAACTAGAAATTTATTTTTCACTCAACTCTAGTTATGAAAAGTTTTGGTTGAAGATGAGTATGGTTCCCTTGATACATGTATATGTGTGGAGCTGGGGGTTCGTCTCAGAATCTGATGATTGTGAGTCCTGGGCAAAATCCACACCTGAGCACAGTGATCAGTATATGTCTATGCTAAGTGATGAAAAGCAAAATCAAGGTTTTCATTCCAGGGCAAAGAACATTATTCTGCAAAGTCTTGAGCAAGATCTTTCTGCATAAGAAGTAAAATATTTGGAGTGCGCAACACCTTCAGTGACTGAATTCACAATCTACACTAATGACATGGATTCTGTGGCTGTCATGGGCTCTAGGTAGTTCTTGAAAATGCTTAAATCCTGTAATTTTTTAACAAAGGAATGACATACGTGACCTAAGATTGAGTTTAGTGGATAGCACACACTATTTCTGAGCATAAGAACATATGAGATTCCAGGTTCACAAACTGCCAGGTGAAGTAGTTACTTGGACTGTAAAATCAAGCATCAAGCATATGGGATACACATCATAAGGTCACCCCAAGACAGACTACAATATCAGCCTTTTGGTTGTATGTGCTAACCTTCTCCTACCCTCTGAACAGCCCACCCTGAATACTGATTTAAACAGGATCAGTTGGAAAATGTAGTGTGATCATATGTAAC
Source organism: Corvus moneduloides (assembly GCF_009650955.1). Lineage (NCBI taxonomy): Eukaryota > Metazoa > Chordata > Aves > Passeriformes > Corvidae > Corvus > Corvus moneduloides. The sequence continues at coordinate 94,683,550 of NC_045477.1, forward strand.
ACACATTTGCACCAGAACACATTCATGTAAAAGAGTCTAAATAAGGGTTCAGAGGCGTTTCTTAACTCTCAAGTACTAGCTCTTGCAGCCACAGGAAAGTTAATTTAAAGATAACTCTGCTGGGAATTATTTTACACTCCTTCTTATTTCTGGCATCGGAAGTTACACATGGATCTTGAACCTGCTGCATTGCAGTGCAGGATGCTATTGCTAGGATTGTTGAGAACTTTTAACTGTACACATGCACATTAGCTGAGGAAAGATGTTTTTGTGTGTGTTTGTGTGTGTGTGTTTGTGGGTGTGTGTGAATGAGGAAAACATCTTGAGTCTATAGTGTCGAGAAGCCTGTTCTGTTACCCCTTAAGCCAAGTATTTTAGGGATGGTTTGGGATGGAAACTGCTCAGTTTGGAATTTTATATAATGTAAGACCACAGACTTAACCTCTTCTTCCCCTGCCTTTCCATTTTCTTGTCTTCAGCTGGTTCAATCTGTGTCTCTTGGTGTTGGCAGTGTCAGTGTGAGCTTGGCCTGCAGCCTGGAGTCTACTAATGTTTTCCCAAGAGATAAAAATAAGAGAAGGGTAATGACAATTTTTTTCACTTTGCATCCTAAATGGAATTTTATGGGACAAAGAGAAGAGACTTCTGTGACCCAAAGGGATTTCCTCTGCTGAATACCAAACACCTTCTACAAACAACAGAAATGTGAGAGATTCTCAAAATAAAAGGTCACAGGGATTTTCTATAATAGAAAGGCTTTAACGACAGGGTGTTGTTACCAGCTGCCCTTACAGTGAATCAGGAAAAATCCTGGTGAAGGACTTCCTCAATATGTTTTTCTGCATTTCAAGGAGCTACTAATTTGAGGGATAGTCACTGGAATTGTCAGAGCTTGAGTCAGGGACCATGATGTACATTTAGTAGCAGCCCTGAATGCAGGGAAGGGAAATAAAAAAAGGACTCACAGCAGAAAGGGAGATGACCATTTTACTTGGACAGCTTGGTGGCAGCATGTCCAGGCTTGCTAAGGCAACATCCGTGTGTCAGACAGAGGGGCAGCATTTGTTTGAGTTCTGGGAAGAGCCCAACTTCCTTATGAGAAGAGCAGGGGAGGAATATGGCTGGCTAATGATTTCAGACTGCCTGAGGCAGTGAGCGACCTGGTAGCTGCAGAGAAAAGCAATTCTTTTTCTTCCCACCCACCACTTGAAAACATGGTATAAACAGCTATTTGTGACCAAATTTGGCTTAGAACACGGTCAAGGATGAATAAGACAGGGCAACAGGCACTTGCACTGTCGTGGTCATCCTTGCACCTCATTAGGTATCCACAGAAATGGGAGCTGCTTCTCTCTGTGGCTGGAAAGGAAGAAGACCCACAGCTCAACCAGGCCACCATCCACTCCAGAAGTTTGTGTGCCTTCAGGTGTTACTAGCACACGTGGCTGTAGAATAATATCAAGTCATTTCAGCATGTGAAGAACATACTAAGCTCTCCACATTCCTTCCTGTCCTTCTTTCTCCACTGCCCCTGGCTTCTAGCTATCATCCGCATCCAGCCATCACCACTGTCTTGCCCCACCTGCTCCTCCCCCATGGACTCACAAGCTCTATTTCTTCACTCTGGTCATAATTGCTTTATTTTTTTTCTGATCTGAGTACAGGAAGGCATAGGAAGAGGACTGCACTTGAACCCCATCCATTTTCAGGACAAAGAATCTGACTTTGAAATATGAAGAAACTGCAGCAAAGGGCCCCTCTCCGCCCCACAGAGGGGATGGGGGATGTGACACATTTGTCTGTGCTCAGGACATATCATGGACACAGCAGCCTGTTGGTGAGTTCAATCATATTAAAAGACAAGGATAACTAATAGGGACTTTGAATATTCAGTGGTATGAAAGTAACCTTGCCTTTTTATGTGTCCTTCCGTAGATAAAAAGAAGCAATATTGTTGGGATGCCTAGGATTTCAAAGTATTACTTCATATTAAGCAAAAAACACATCTTAAGGCACACATTATGGGTCCGGAAGAACACATCTTTCAGTCTTTGAGAGGTGTTTAAAATACTCTGGCAGATGAAAGTAAGAAAACATTAATTTCAGCTAGTCTTTCACTTTGATACGTGCCAATGAGTATAGAAATGCGAAAATGAAACAACTTAAGAATGTGTAGTTCAAATTACATATGAAAATGGTCCATTCAAAGTGTGGATTTAATCATTTTTGTCTTAGTCAGCTCATTCTTTCAAACACCCATTTCCCATTCCAGGTTACAATACTTATACTATAGTGTAGATTACTATAATTAACAGGTTAAACGCATGAAAACAGTTTTTTCCCCTTGATGTGCCTCTGGATCCTTTATTTTTGCTAGCAGTTATACAGTAAAGTCACTTCCTATGAAGGAGAAACAACTGCCGTGGGGTTTCTTAATGCTGCTAATGTTCTGTTCTTTCCCTCCAGTAATAACAGTAAGAAATTATTGTCTGTAAATAAAAGAATATAATGGAGAGTATATGTCAGGAGAAGTATGTTAAAAGCTGTATGTATAACATCCATAGGTACAGACTGCTTATGTTGACAGAGCAGCCAATGTTGGATTTTATTAAGATGCAATGAGAACCTTTCTAATCGCACTGCATAGAGAAGTCCTTTTCTGATCCAAAAGAACTCCTTCAGTTAACACGCAATTTAATTCTACAGAGTAACAAAGAAAATAGTCTATAAATACCTTTTGTTCTGTGATATTTACAGCAAATATCAACATTTTTGTTACTTTGTTTTCTTCACCAACAATGCCATGTGGCATGTCTGTAGATTTATTTATTTTTTAATCATATGTCCTGCTGGTTATAACATAACTTAATGTACCAGCTGCAATTAACAGACTGTCAAAGGATCAACCAACAAGTGCTGATAAGCTTCATTTAACTAATTTGAGGAGTGGAAGTTTGATTTTCTTTTTTTTTTTTTCCAGGAAGGTAGCTTGTTTCCTTATTTCCTGTCAAGTGAGCCAACTCCTGTGACCTGTAGTTAAAAGGGCCCTTTGTAATTAAGGCAGTGAGCTTCCAAGTGAACAGTTCTCACAGTAGGAGGGGGAGCAGGGGGGAAGAAGAAGAAGAAAAAAGCAACAAAAAAAAAAAAGGAGGATTCATGACACTGCTTAACTAACTAATCGGAGCTGAGCCAATCCATTTTCCTGCAGGCCAGTCAGTGTACCATGAGCACGCAGAATCTCGCCCTTCATTGGCTTCATGTCCATTTTATGGACCAGCGAGTCTATTAAGATCTTGGTGAGTGGCCCTATCTGAGGGCAGGGCTCTCTCTCCATCTGCCCATAGACTACCAGAAACTGATCAGCCGTGTTATATCAATAACGTTCTCACACCAGGTTGTGTAAATTGATCTTTTACAATTTCTCTCGGTGACAGTCTCTGTAACCAACAAGATAAATCATTCCTCCTGTGGCTTTTTTATTGATTGCTGAGACCTGTATAAAAATTACACTGCTCAAGCTGTAAAGTGAACATCCTCATAAAAGAAGACCTTCTATTTACAATCAAAATACATTTCGTCCAGATCAAGCACAGATTTACTATCCCAATACCATAAGAGACCAGAATTAACTGAAATTCAAAGCACCAACAAAGTAACCCACATAAACTTTTAAAATGTGAATGGTGCACCACAACATCAAGAAAAAAAGAAAAGAAAACAAACAAAAGCCAGACTTGCAAGGTTATAAAGTCCTGTTGAAGTAAAGGCAGTTGTAATAGCAAACCATCTGTTAAAAACAATGATGCAGAAGAAGCACAGCAACACAATCAGCCAGCTCTTTTTTTTTTTTTTTAATTGCTTGTACAAACACTAACACAAATTGCTTTCCAATATCCTTTTAGCATCCATGCAAATATATATATATTTAAATGGAATGGTAAGGCTTGAAGGCTTCTTACCTTTTCAGAAAAGAAATAATCTAGAACTTTGGAAGATCTGACAGCTGTAATATCATTCTAGGGAAATTGATTTAAGCTGCTGTATAGTATTGGCTTTACTGTTTTATTAAAGCAAATAGTCTAATGATGTCTGACACAGGCAATCAAATGTGTTCACAGTTTTTAGGCAGCATCAACTCTATAATGATTATATTCCTTCCACTTTATCCTATCATTTTAATTCTGGTAAAATAATCTCTAATTTCTGTTGCTTTAATTATTTAAAACCTATGCTAATATTGTTTAGAGACACAATTTACAAGGGTGTCTTTTGAAACAGGTGGACTTAAACTGAGAAAAACCGTTAAATGTTAAATCATCAAGCATGATGAAAGAACTAGCAAGTGATTTAGAGGACTGAAAACCAGATATGAAGTACCAATTCCATTGTCTTACTGACTCAGTCTATATTTTTTGGATAGGACACTTGTGAGCCAACACCTCAATTTATCCACCTATAAAAAGTTATTATAGTATCCAGAGGAAATGTGTCATTTCTGTATCATGCTAACTGAAATCAGTAGAGATACACCCAAGTCAGCTTTGTCCTCTGGGAAACTGTGAAGTTTAAATTAGTGTTCGCAAAGTAGTCTGAAACACTGGATGATGAGACCTTCAAAAATGCAAGCTTTTGTTATTATGATTCTCTGACACAAAAAATGAAGGATGCATTCAAGTATTTCATGTTATCAGAAAACTGTGCAGCCATGATCAGTGCTACCAAGGAGAACGTTGTACCAAATAGTCTCTCAAAATTAAGGATGTTGTTAAAGGCCCAGCACAGTTCCCATGAGGTGCTAAAAGTTATTCTTTCTTTCTGTTGAAATCAAAATCTGTGGTTGATGTAAATATCTGTGATGCTGGATGAAAGATAAAGTTTTTTTCTTTTTTGTAAATTGTGCACATGTAACCAGACATTACACGTTTAGAACTGCTAAGTACTAAACTATGCTAAATTATTTTAAATGACAAAACCATATGCTATTTTTGCTGTTTAGAAACTGGTGCATAAGAGAAACTTCAGAAAAAAATGTGCATCAATCTGAAAATTCAGAGTATGAAAATAATTAACTTTTTGCTAATGCTATAAGACTGTCTATAAAAGACAGCATCACCTCTCTATTTTCTCAGTGAGTGAGATGATTTTCCCACTTAAGTGAAAAGAAAGAAGGGAAGACATTGGTGGGGGGGGGGGACGGGGAGGTTGTTGTAATAAATATGGCTATGACTGCACTATTGTTGTCTTGATAGGGAGCTGACTTCAGAATAAAATCTGCTGGTGTTGTCCATTCATTTCTTTATTATTCTTCACAAGGTATTTTGAAAGGGAGAGAGTTAAAACACTATTTATTAGAAAAATTTGATTGGGGAAAGCCAGTTCAAGGTCCAGGACCTAAACAAAGGACCAGTGCAAACAAAGGATTGCATGAGGACAGTGAAAGTAGTAAAATATAAAAATTATGTTTAAAGAGCATATTTTGTCTTTATTTTGGAATACTATGGCAAAGTACTTGAATTATCCAAACTAGAAGATCGTCTTTTCATTATTAGCTTTATTGATATGCTTCCTCTTGCATCTTAGTGGTAAACTGATGATGACATCATCAGTATTTTTGGACACTGAGGGGTTTAGTTTGTTTCCTTTAGGCAAAAATGCAAAATAACCAGAGCTAATTTCTTGCAGCATCCTCTTGATTTCTCTTAATCCTGGACTGTGATGACTCTTCAAGCATCTCATTGGAAGCAATTGTGGGAAAAAGGCCATTCCCTTTTCAGCTGTTCTTCCAAACCCTAATGAGTTAACAATTGAAATACAGAAAGTTGCTTCGGAGGTCAGGAGAGTATATTCTACACAATGGTCACAGCATTTGAAACCATGACAGCACTATAAATTGACAAACTAAAGCAGAGCACTTGGTGGTCTGAAGTGGAGAAAAGAACATCAGCCAAGAGCAGTAAAAAGACAAGCCATGAAACCACACAGAAAAAAAATGAGTGATTTTTTTCAGATCACCTTGTTAGACTTTAGTGTATCAGAGGTCAGATGAGTAGAACAATAATAAGGTCCAAGGTTGAATACCAGCGGGGAAGCTTAACCCAGGAGCTCCAGGTCAACCATAAGTGAATGAGGTAGAACAGTGAAACAGTAGTCACCCAGGAAGGGAACGCACAAAAGTCAGCGGGTTAAGGGGAGGAGCCCAACAGTTATCAATTAGACTAAGAGAAAGCCCAGGCTTGAGCACCTGGGAGAGAAAAATAATTCCAGTGTGATGAAAGGAGATTTTCTCCTGTGCATGGTTCTTGTTCCTTGGTTTTCAGCTTTTGACAAATTTGAAATATGTGGAGCTAAAGTTATAAAATCTGTAGCAAATGAGAAGACACTGGCCAGTTGGATACATGTCTTAATGTGCATATGACAACGTTTTCACCCCATGCTGGACAGTCTGCTGAGATAAGGGAGGCATAAAAGTAAATTTCTTTTAAAAATATGACCAAACATGCGCACACATTCATATACAGGCATGCACACGTACACCACTGTAAGGGCAGTGCTTTTTAACTTCTTATTTTGTCTTCAGAAAATTACAATTCACACCAATTTTATTTTTAACTTATGAGGAGGAATTTCTTCTGATTTGTGAAGAAAATTGCTTCAAGTGATAAGTACGGAATATTTAAGTGACATTTTACAATGTAAAATGTATATATATATATATATGTGGTTATGCAACGTCCTCTTCCTATGAACACGCATCACCTAATTTAGTAGGAATTTTGCCATTGATTTCATTGGAACTAAAAGAGGCCCAAAGTAAAGCAGATCATGCCTGATATCTCACAGTTCAGAGCACGTTGAAAATATCCAAGTAAAGCTAGCCGCAACTATCCACTAATATGGGCACATGTCTTTTTGTGTTATGCAGATTTCCATTTATGATTGTTATAAGATATGAACAATTGTGGTATTACCTTTGTATGTGTCTGTGTGAGTGGAGTGGGGGTGAGGGGGTAGTGTGTGCATATGTCTACACGTGTAGAAGTTTTGTGTGATGTCTACCGTATGTACCTGAAATATTAGTCAGTCCTCATGAGCAATATGTGGTAAAAGAGCAAGGATGCATAATGTCAGCTAGAGTCAAACTCTAAACATACTCTCTTTGTAACCTACTACCCTGTTTTTCTATTTGTCTATTCTTAACCTCACATTTCTGAGGAATTATATAATTCTGGATGGCTGCTAAAACCAGCAAAATTCTTACAGGCAGAGTAAGTCTCAGCAGCTGTAATAAAGCACACAGTATCCCTACTATCCTCTGGTGTGTACATGCTACTTTTTGGGTTACAAAAGACCCATTGTCAAGGTATTGTGATAACTTTTAGAACTCCTTCTCTTTTGCTACTCCAGAACAACAGTACAACCGCAGATAAAGCAGAGGCTGACTGCTAAGCACACAGGTACACTCTGCTCCACAGGCAGTGCATTCCCACATGCACCAAAGAAGACAAAGAGATTACATTGCCAAGGGGCTGCCTTCTGCTTTAAACAAGATGAGTTTTCTGACATGAAAGCTCCTCCTACAAAGACTGAAACAGAGGAGTCTGGGGACAAAAATACCCAACCTTTTCTCAAGGGATTGTCAATGGTGGACCCTGAAATCTAACAGGACAGGAAAAAAATATGGTCCACTTAAAGAAGCTGGAAAAGTTTAGGAAAAGAATACGCACTGTAGTTTTCAAGCTCATGGTTGGGTATTATGCTTGTTTGGGAAAAATAGGTGAATATGAAGCTATGAATTTATTGCATATGGTAAAAGAAAAAGGGTATAACTTCTTCAAGAGTTCATTTCAAGATCTGCTTTGTCTAAAGGAAAAGATACTTGATATATTTCTCTCTAAATGGTTCTTCTTTTGTTGTCATTAGACTGTTGATTTAAATCCTGGAAATTATGGGAGTTCATGCCAGATGTAAGCAGGGGAATCAAGAAAAAGAGGATAAGAATGTCTCTTGTTTTAAGAGAGGAGATCCTTTATAGATAGTGTGCAGAAGTGTGGGTGGCAATAACATTTCTTTTGTGTGCAACACGGGAAGTTGGATTAACTAGCATTAGGATTTAATATGCTGTTCTTAGGGGAAAGTTTGTTTCTTTAACTTCACACGAGAGTGAAAGTGGTGCACCATTCAGTTTAATGAACATTTTTTCTTTCTTACAGAACAAGTTAGTTCCAAACTCAAGTTGATAACATCTCTCTGGGATGCTACTCACAGGAAGACATGTCATGGTTTGCAGTGTTCCAAAACAGTGTTGCATTTGCCCTTATGAGTCCCTAAAAGTACTCTGTATGCATTAAAGATCATATTTTAATATTTTTATACTGTAAATATTTCATCAAGGCCAAAAATTAATAAATGAATATTTAGTAGAAGTAGTTCCATTAACTGACTTTGATGATCCAATATTAGAGTAAACTGAGGTAATAATTGCAGGTTCACTGGCTGCAATATGAAACAAAGCATAGTTTCATACTAGTTAGATGGATAGAGTTTTCTAAATAGACCACAGTCTTGGGGAAGGGTTTGGATCCAGCTCAGCTGAATTGTTCTCCATGCTCCATCACCTGTACTAGGTAGAACTCCATTGATGTAATGGAGATTCTACGTCAAGTGTAGACACTTACACTGTAAGCACCTAAATTTGAGTGCTTCAGTTCACAGGTATACAGAGAGTATACATTTAGCTTATATCCACCCATCATTAGATAACTCGTAGGCTGGTTGGAATAGCTGTAAAATCATCTGCATCTGAACTGGGACCATACATCTCCCTGATAGTCAGCAAGAAGGAATAATCACTTGTAAGGTGAGATTCATCTCAGTCCACAGTACATACCTGAAATAAGTCAGATGAGTTACACCATAAAAGGTGTATTGTTTTCCACTGAAGAAAACTGAAAGCTAGTTCAGGTAAAGACACCTACCTAGGGAGGACAAATCTCTCCTTAGCTCCCAAGCAATCAGGTGGAGAGATTTAAAGATTTGAAAGAAGAAATGAAGTGGCTTTTAGAATTGTTGGTGAGGGGGATCTCCCACAGGAGGAGGATGCCACTGATATCCCATCTGAACTTTTACTAGTAGAGGACAGATATCTGCCAGAGACTCTGACAGAAAAAACATCATGAAGTACTGATAAGTCAAGATGAGAAACATAATGTGATGGGGAAAGGAAACACTAGAAGGACTAGAGGCAATGATTCCATGAGTCTGGAAAATCGTTACTGATGTTTTATTTTCAACATATACAAGCACGAAACAACAGCAGTAGCAGCAGTCAGTGCTTGAAAGGAAAAAAAATGCAGTTCTCCAGATAAAAGTTGAGTTGTAGGTAAGTGATGGGAACTGCGAGAAGGATGCATCTTAGACATGCATTGCAGAGTTGGCAAAATAAAGATATAGCCTGTGAATTCACCCTCACTGACTGTGCAGGCTTTCCCTGTGGTTGTGGAAGAGGGATTCCCACACAAGAAATGGCAGATGTAACACTTCAGCTCCCCTGCCCCCAGCATATCTAGATTCTGCTGGTTTAAAACAGATCTTCAGCAGTTACAATGTCAATAGACTCTTATCAGAGACATGCTATTAGCTGTACCTCATTTTCCTGTACAGTTAGAAAAACTGTATAAATTGGTTATACAGATTTATCAGTCTGTTAGACAGAAAGACAAACTCTGGACATCTTATAGTACCTCTTAGCACACTTTTCCCAGTTGAATGAAGACCGAAATGATTGATCACATCTTTGTTAAGGATTGCAGGGGGGGACACTGGGAAACTGTGGGAGTCAGAGTTCATTGAAGTAAATCACATGTACTCTCTTGTGTTAGTGCAGAATGGCAGAGGGGACAGATGACCAGCGTGATCCAGTCTGTTTGATTTCACAAAACCAGTGAATCCTTGACTACAGGCTCTACAGGACTCTCATTGTGAAAAAGAAGGGACTAAAAGACCACAATTAAAAACCTTCAGTATGGAAAAGATGCAAAGTTTTCAGTAGGGAAGAAAGAGAGTTAAAAATATTATAATTTATCATTGAGGCCATAATTCCCTCTCCTCACCCATCATAGAGAAATTCAGTTCAAAAGAAAGACTGCAGAGTTTTCAAAGATTTTGCAGAGCTGGTGATACTGGTAAAATCAGCACCAACTTTGGTGTTTTAAATAGTGCTTTTTATACAAAGTCTATATTCTTTTGTGACAGTGCAGGATCAAGCTGACACAATAAGAGTTCTATCAGAAATAAAATTAATGGCACCACCACTAACTTGTTTCTGAATTCAGTATAAAAAATGTCTAGCAAGTGGGCAGTCAGAAGTGAAAGCATTACCTATTCCCTTTCAAAAAGGGGCAAAAATATATCCTTAGAAAGTTCAGTTCACTCTGGTGAGGGGGTGGAATGATTTTCACCCTTTTCTCATCAACTAGAATGCTTTTCACAGCCAAAAAAATCACAAGGTACAGTTAGAAACAAGACTACTTCTGTAGGAAAATGTGTTCATGTTAAATATGAATAGAAATTATAGCAACAGAAGAAAATGAAACTTGCAAGCCCAGAGAAATAAAACAACTTGTTATTTATGATAAACAACAGGGGATTGTTGTAGGTCTGAAGCAATCAAAAGAATTTTGCAGCACAAAGCACATCTGAACAAAAATAATAATAATACTTAGAATTCAGACTTTTCATTTATTGAATTGTTTCTGTACAACAAGCTTTACAGAATAACACAATACATTCTAATGCTCTGGAATTATTAATGAAACAACCTAGCTGTAAAAGAATATAGAGCTATACAGAACAGAGAGCTGTTATTTTGTTGGTTTACATGCTTCGTACTACATATCCATTGTGTGTACTTTTCTTTTCTGTCCGAAAAGTGTTCCTCACATGAGTTTTTAAGAGTGTAGGAGTACATTTAATGATTAACTGGGAGAAATAACTTTTTGATAATGCCTTACCATGTGTGGACATAAACTGGATCACAGTCTTTTATTTTAGTGGCTTTCCATTTCCCTTTGTTATTATTTTTACGGTACACAGCCCCATAGAAAATCTGACTTCTTCCATGGCTTTTCATTTATGCCCTTGTTCACACTTGAAACATCTGCCAAACTGAAAGGAGTGAATATAGCTCTTTCTCAAGACCCAAACATTAAATAAATTGGTGATCACTGTCAGATTACAAATTTTTCCTTTTAAACAACTTGCAAATCCCTAAGAAATATGATCCCAGTCTGCAAAACAAAATTCAGCATTCCAGAGGGGCGCAAGTCAGGACAATATTTGGTCTTATGACCAGTAAGGAAAACACCACATTCCAGTCAATGTAATCCATACAGTTGAAATTGAGAACAACCTTTAAATTCAGGTGTATTTAGTACTTTGACTTTCTTGTATTCTTGCTATCATGTAAGAACTCTACAGAATGATGGTCTGAAGGCTTTGTCAGGGGAGTATTACCTCTTTTTTTATTCTCAGCTGTAGTACAAGCACAGAAGGAAGGAATATTTTCCTCCAAAAAGTTTAGTCGAGTGTGTGTGCCCAAAGCAGAAGAATTCTTCTTACTTCTTGTGGGAATTCAACACAGCTTGTTAACCTTGGAATAACTGGAGAAAGAGAAATAATTACCCTACCGTATCATTTCAAGTCTGTCAAAATACTTTCTACCTCCATCAGGATACTGATGGTCCCTTCTCTACCCAGGAGCAACTACCTTCTCTGTTAGAGTTTTTGTCATCTTGCTAAATTATTAAGAATAATAATTCTTAATTACAAACAACAAAAACACAGAAAAACCTAAGGCGTCAAGCAAATATACCTTAAAAGCTGCTCATATGCCTGCATGAGAAATGTATCCAGGAGTTTAAATTATGAACACCTCTGGAGTGTGCAAAGTCTATCTAACTGACCTTTGAAGCTTTTGCATTGCAAAGAGCAAAGGGGATGAAATTCTTTGAATAGATTGTTATAACTTGTTCACCTAAGTCTTTCAAAGGCTACTGCACTGCCAAAAAGAGCATTTTATCCACAGAGATAGGTGAATATGTATATGGAAAGTTAATCACAAAATGTTGATAAAATGGGAAGAAATTCATGCAATAAGATTACATTTTATCTCAATTTTATTGAAACGAAATGGAAAGTTTTTTATATGTGAAAAGAAGGTACACAATGATACTAAAACAATTTTAAAGTAGAAAGAGGCAGAAATTCCATAGCTGCAAAGTACAAGCCATTCACTTCTTGTCTGGAATAGGAAAGAAGAAGAACCAAAAGCTGGATATTTCCGTAAGCGTCTTGTTTATACTTCATTGCATCTTCCTTTGAAGCTGTGGCTTTGATCACTGTTCACAGGACAGTGGACCAAATTGGCTTCCAGTGGTCAAATGGGCTTCCAGCGTGATACAACTGAACATTCCTGTGATCCCGAATGCCACAGGATTCCTTCATGCTAGAAGACATTCAGCATGATGGATAACATTGTGAGAATTTCAGGAAGGAACAGATATCCTAGATCATTCTCCTCTTTCTCCATGAACTCTTTTTCTCAGCTGTTGTTCTTCCTCTATATTACTTCTGTTGTGAATAGTTCCTTATTTATCTTTACTGCCCAGGCATATAACCTCACAGAAAAGTTTATGATACTGCTGAGTACAGAATGATAGAGACTTGGTCAAAGAGAAGAGAGTAACATGTAAACAAACACCTATTAGCTCAGAAGTCTGATTTCAGTCCCAGTTCTGCAGCAGTAAAGATCATCCCCAATTTTTTTCTCCAGACTACCCAAAAGCCCTGTGGAAATATGTTACATATTGTGGTAATTGAAGGCTTTATTCAGAACACAGCTGTGCCAGGATAAACCTGGTTCTCACGGATGAGTTTAGGACAAAATTTTGTTACTCTTTCTCCAACCTTATATTAACAGAAAATCCAGATCTGCAGAGCAGGATGAATAAGGTCCCATGACCTCTTGCTGAATAAAAAGTGCAAGGACCAAAGTTATGTTGGTGTGATCCTGTGAACTGCCTGATATTACACTGTTCTGCTTTGTCTTTGTCTGGACAAACATATATATATGTACTTTTTATTTTTACTCTGAATCCTTTTCTTATACTGAAAAATTGTCTTCACCACTGGATGAGTACTATCAGTGTATTTCATGCCACCATTGGCTCCTCCGCAGAAGTCCCTCACTCATTATGACAGCTTTTCTTGGCCTGAAATTATTTGATCTAAGTTCTTCATACTTCAGCAACATTTGTTCAATTCTTTTCATTCCGTCATGGAGATGTTGATCAGGTCAATTTACAACACTTTCTAAAAGTAACCTTTTCCTCACTAGAAGACCAACAGGTTCCTTTTAGAAAGCAAAACATTTTTACTGAAAATTTTCATACTCATAAAATCTCAAATTAGTTTGCAGCCAAAAATTTCATCTCCCCCTGAGAAAAAGGAAAAAAGAAAAAAAGAAAAGAAAAAGGAAAAAAGAAAAAAAGAGAAAAAAAGGGAAAAATAAACCAGCCCTACTTGCTCTTTCGTTTCATTTCTCTCTCTCTCTCTTTCCTGTTTAAGAATTTTTTTCACTCTTCCTTTTCCACTGATTTCTCAACCATACTCAATGAAGCTCCAGCTTGTAAAGACAAAGCATGCAAAAGCAAAGGAATCTGTTGGAAGAACTGTACCATTGCCAAGACAGTTCAAGGCTGTTTTCTCACTTCTTGGACATGGATCTTTGCATAGCACAGTATATTTTCCATTATCAAATAGCAGGATTTTTTAACTCCACTCTTCTTGGATACAGTCCTGAAATCCAGCCAGAAAGATCCACTGTTTTAGTAGCTCCTACCTTGCACATTAAGTGATACAGGATGACCAGGTGTCAGGTATTCTGCAGTCTGTTCTAGTAGCTCACAGCGTCCTGGGTAAATTTCAGTTTTCCAATATTTATTTCACTGGAAAGTGCATCTAACTGCCTGAAAGACTGCCTCTCACACTGCTAGGTTTCTCTGCAGCAGAAACTAAATCTAGTGAAACACAACTTTCTGGGACCAGAGCCAGGTCACTCTCAGTTCAGTGGCCTTATCTTTGAATTTACAATTAAGGGCTCATGCATGTCTCCTTTCATGAGAGGCAAACCTCATTCTTCCAGTGATCCATCCCCTCAAACATCAAACTGGTGCTACCAGTAGACTGCATCTTTGCACACATGATAAGATTTTGCTGGCAAAAATTGCTGTAGAGTTTTATTCCTCCTTGACTGAATATCTGTCAGTACCAAACTGATGTTAATTGATGCCTCCTTGCTGTGGTGGTGGGAGTTTCAGAACAGATGTTAATACAGCAATGAGCATGTAAAGGAAATTTAAAATATAAAAAAGGCTAACTTCTGCTTACAGGCTATATATACTACTGAAGATTTATTGAAAAACAAAATAAAGAATATACTTAGCTGCTGTGGGTGGGGCCTGAAATTAATACGTTCACTGCATTTTTCAAACTAAATCTGCATGAATAAACCTAATTCTCTTGCTCCTTAAATAGTATTTCAAATGTATCACATATCTTTTTCCTTCACCAGGTAAGCATCTGGAATACTAGGGCTTACTGACACAGTTTTTTCAATCTGGCACTAGCATCTAGCATGAGAGGCACAAGTCAGCTGAATTTAGAAAATATTGCTGCTAAATAATTACACAGTGTCTTTAAATTATGGCTTGCTGTTTCTGAAAATGACTGTATCATCCATCAAAGTATACTGTAAGCTTTTAAAATAGATATATCATGTAAATATATTTTTTAAGTTTACATATAAAAGCATTTCTTTTTATTTTGTATTCATATTTAATTCTAATTCCATTATTTGAGATTCAAGATGGGATACATCTAAATATGAAGCTTTTATACAGCCCTGTAAGTTATACAGTATAGTTTAATATTAAGATTTTACTAGACAGTTACACAGTACTCAGTTTTAATATGGAATACTTCATCATGTTCATTATCGCCTATTTAGACTCATGTAAACTGACACTCCTGAAATAAGCAAGCTTTAAAATGTTAATATAACTGTTATGACTCTTTTAATTGCAATAGACATCTCATTAAGTAATTTAATACCAGCGGGACCTCTTACCAATACACAAAAAAACATACTTTGCCCAGCTTTTACATACAGCACAATATGACAGATATACTTTTTTCCACAGTGGTGCTCATCAACTTTCTCTTTGCTATCCATATCCTGGGTGAGAATGCCTTGGCAGCAAGCTGCCATGATGGGCTGGATTAGCTGTCTTAAACCAGAGCACCTATGGTAAGGCTGTACCTGTCTGCTCAGGATTAACCAGCAGGACCTCTCAGAAGCAGCACCAGAGAGAGAGCTACCTAAACCATGGCCAGGGTGGAATTAGTTCTTCACCTAGGTGGAGAGAAAAACATGCATGACATTTCCATTAGCCTAGAAGGCAGAAACATCTGGTTACTTGGTTCAGCTCATCAGCAGGAGAGCCTGTAGTTGATTAGCCCTTCTCTCAGTAGTAGGCGTTACTACAGTCAGTGGGAATTACTAAACATGGTTTCAGGGGACTGACGTTAATTTGGCTTGCCAAAATAATATGCAATTTTTTAAGGAGTTTGTGTTAATTAGTTGTATAATTTGATGTGATGTGATTGGTTTTGCACAAAGAAAAGCAGGACAGGGTTTGCTATTAGAAGCTGCAGCAGGAGAATCAAGAGGTGGCACTTAAACAGTGCACAGTGTGAATTTGCAGTGGTGAAAGGCCTTAGTTCATGATCTAATTATACAATGGGATTCCCTTTCTCAAAAGCTAAAAGCCTTTTAATTTTTTTTTCTTCTTCTAAAATGTTTTATTTTGATTACTGTACTATTAATTCCTTGCACCTACTATTTTACTACAGATTAAGTCACTTTGTATATCCCATTTTGGCCTGTTTTGTATAATATCCCACTTTTACCAGGAAAGAAATATGTAAAACTATAAAAGTTGGCAATTTATAATTTGTATAATTCCTCACTGAATCTCTGCCTGCCTTCTATTCTCTATTCACTAACTCTTTTACAACTATTACTGGCAATTTAGGCTTCTTTGCTACCTATGGAATGGTAATCAGTGGCAGCACTGATGTCAGAATTACAGTTTCTGCCAGGCTAACTGATAACTGTGTAGTCTGGGAACTTAGAAACATACATGAGGTAGTCAACATCCTCTCATTAAAAGCATTTGCTGCCCGATGTCTGTAGAAAAAATTTTAGAACTGCACTGAAAAGTATCTTCTGAGGGCTCTGGCTGAATGAGAGGGTTGTTTAAGATTTTTCCTCAGGATTTGCTGAGTATGGGAGTAGGCAACTGAAGCAATTCTCAGAAATAGTATACCCTTTCACATTTCTCTGTTCTTCTCAACTTTCTTGCCTATTTGGATGGCAGATTCTTTGGGCTGATGGCTGTTTCTTCCTAAGTGCTTGTACAGTGCTCTGCACACTGAGTTGCCAGTCCTTGCAGTGGCCTCCAGGCACAGTTCTCTTAGACATGCCAGTTAATTAACTCACAGCTCTCTCCCCTTATCTGCCACCTCCCCATCTAGTATTTTAAAATTTCATGTCACCTCCACTAGCAACAAGAGGCAGTTTATTTATCACTATTTCCACAGGGAAGGAAGTCTGAAATATACAGTATGCCATATAGACATTTTCCAAATTTAGCTACATATTCAGGAGATTTGTCTCCTTAAACTGTTTGTGTTTTTAATGGCTACTGCTTCAGATCACCATTGAAGAGAGACTGTTTCCCTCCATGAACTCTCAGGTACCAAAATTTAGGCAGCATGGATGTACCTCAGGATTTCCATTTCTATCCTTCTGCAAAAAAAACCCCATGCTTGAAACCCTGTCTCTGCTGGGGATGGCCAAGAGAAACTTATTTGCATGTTGCTTGAGAGTCCTCTGGGGACTGGGGTTTCATACAAATCTGCTGGGCAATGGGGAACCTTCTCACACTTTGCTGAAAGTTTGCCTGAACCTTGCATGCTGACGTGCAGACTTCTCAGAGACATTCATAAATCTCAGAGTTGCCTGAAATCTCATACAACTCCAGTTTTCTGTGATACAAGGTTCCCTTATAAATGTTTCACAGAGCTCTCTTCTTCAAATTTAGAAAAAGAGGCACTGCATAGTTTATGGGATGCACTGTTCAACATCTAATCCCTGTGAAAAAGCCCTGTAGTTTAGGTAGGACTTCATATAGTAAAGCAAGTTCACCAAACACAAAAGAGAAAGGAGTTATAATAGACTCTTTGTACCATCAAGGCTTGGGAGATATGAGCTTACTGGCGGGAAGCTTTTAAAAGCCCGAGGTACATAAAGATTGGTGTCAAAGGAAGCATGTGTAGTAGGTATGGAGTGGAGTTGGTATTACATATAAATAAGGGGCAAGTGTATACTAGTGCAAAAGGGCACACTGAGCAGTTCTAGTAAGAGAAAAATGGAGTGGGGAAAAGCCCAAACATTTCACTGGCACAGAGCAGGACTGAGGATGCCTGGAGAGATTCCAGGTAACTTCAATTAGGTGCAGCAGGAGTGCTGGCGTCCATTAGGGTGACTGTCTGTACAAAGCTGAGCTGCCTGTCATGGGATCACCTGAACCCTTTATGGATTACAGACTTTAAATGCTCATCTGCTTGCTATTTATTTTCTATTTGAATATCAGTTATTACTGAAACCAGTTTGTTTGCCTTGAGCAGTCAGTAATTTATAGTCACTCCTCAGCTGCTTATAAACACTACCTACAATACTGACTGGTATTAAGCGTTTCTGATATCTCCTCAGTTATCTGCCTCTTCAACTGCCATTGCCTATCTTATGCCTAGATTTCAAGCTCATGGAGAGTGAATTTCTGTACTGCTGAATTCTATATATTAAAGCTTTTTGCAGAATGAGTTTCTGTATTATGTTCTCTATTTTCTCCCCCATCTATCACAGTGGTGTCCGTGACTGAGAATACCGGGAAATACAGTAATGTGAATACTAAGAAAGACTGATAAAAAATAATTAATGCATCGAAAAAACACTAAAAAAAAAAAGTGTTTAATTTTGTCCACTGAGGTCATTTCATATAAAAGGATGTTGTAAGACCAGTGGTTTAATCACTTTGCATAAGCCTCTTAGTTCAGTAAACAGACTTGAAAAATTCATCATTATTATCAGCTCCTGTGCTATATAGGGGTAAATATTTCTTACATCAGAAAGATCTGTCCATCAACCCATTATTAATTTACAAAAATAAAATAAAAAACTTCTTTGAGGAAACATATACTTTTAGGTTAGGTAGTCTTCTACAGTCTTATAGAACAAATACAGAAATATTTCTGTTAATGTAGAAAAGTTGTATTTTCACTTATTTAATGAATGGTGGTACCAATTAATGTAAAACCAAGGCAGAATTACTACGCTAGTAACCAGGACAGTGTATACAAATCTATATTAATTGTGAATTAATTATGAGAGCGGTAGATTGATCACCAGAATACAAAGAAAAATGTTCAGATTTTGCTTGAATAAAAAAAGAAGAAATGGATATAGAGATAAATCATGAATTTCCTTTCTTATCAAAACTGCTTTATCTTTCTTTCCATCTCTCCTGTCCCCTTCACTTCCCCAAGTGATGTTGACAGGACTCAGGCCAGGAAATTTTCCGACTGTGGTGCATTACAGAAGTAGCCTGAGAACAATTCCTGAATGAATGGATTTTAAATCCATCAGTGGTATCACTACTGAAGGATATACAGAACAGACAGCTTACAGAACAGAGCCTTACTTAGAAAAGCCCTGTAAGGCTGTAATTACTTGGACACCTGTATATACTGAGGTGCTCCCACATGAGTTTTTAAACTCATGAAATGTCAAAACAAAATTTTTATTTGTGTCAGTGTCATTAAAAATTTGCCTGATATGTTCACCCAGAATTTTCCTGGAGGGTCTGAAAAGCTTGGAGCCTGTTGTACTATCATTTTTGTTCCTGTTACTCAGACATATTTTCCCTGTGAAGCCCATTACAGCTCTGGAGTGCCCAGTCCTGTGAAAGGTAAATCAGTCAGAGGTACATAAGTCAAAAGCCTCACAACAGAAGTCACAAGGAAATCTAGTAGAAGGGAATGTACTGACACTACAGAACAGTTGCTGTAAATATGTAGATGCCTTTTCTTTATAACTTGTTATTTTAATATGCTCGTCATCTTTTGAAACAGGGCTGAATTCTCCATTCTTTATCTCACTTCCAGATTTGCTGAATCTAATTTTTCAGTTAATATTTCAATAAGTTTGAATGGATATGATGTATCATTAATAAAAAAGAAAGACACGATTAAAACTTGTTGAGACTTCTTATTCTAAGCTGAATACAGCTGAATACAAGAGGCCAACAACTTAAATTTTAAAAATGGTCCATGTATACCTAAATTTAAAACTACCCATTGTCAAATAAGCCACGTATTAGCATTTGAAAATAAGTTACCCTTCACACTGAGCAGAAAATTCCTTTTTTTAACTTTTGAGACACAGATTTTTTCCTACGACTATGTAATATTGCAGCACTTTACCTAAAATATTTCTGCAGTTTTATTCAAGCATTCACTGATGTTTGGACCTTGAAGCAAACTACAGAACGGCATATTGTAACGACTTCTGACTTATGGACTTATCAATGTCACAGGTTAAGGGATTTAATTGAGAATCTGTAAAATGTCAAAACAGAGAAACAGTAGTAGACAATATAATTAGACTGCAACACAAGGTGTTTGCAGAAAGGAGGGAAAAGAGTCCATTCAACTTTAACTTTCATATTCCTGACTTCTAAGCCTCATCTAGGAGAGGCCAAACATAGAACTCATATGGAATTGTGCAGCAAGATCCCCAAATTATACAAGTAATAAACTTTAAAAGCTTTTTTTAATAAAGGTTTAAGAGTAATGAGGCAACAAGGATTCACTGTAAGATAACGTTTCATTATGAAACTCAGTTACACAGCAAAACTATCAGTTTTCCCTTGTTGCCTTCCAAGAAAATGCTGTGACTTTCCAAAAGACATTATGCTCAATTAATTCCTGCTGCCATCCAGGCATGCTAGATGTGTGCTTCTCCACCAGATGCATTCTACATATAACAAAGTTGGCAGGCAAATTAGCATAGATACCCACCAGCAGGGATGTTAGTATTAGACTGAGTATAATCCCAAACTCTACCTTGAACCTTCCTTCTCTCTGGAGTGGTTACTCCTCACAACCTTCCCCGTATGTGCTCCTGAGCCACTTGTTTACATGCAAAATCAGATGACATTACTAACTTTACCTGCTCTTAAGCCCATTTTCTTCCCCTCAAGATTCACTTTTTGCTTTTTTCTCTTTGGCATTTGCAAAATCTACTGCAAAGGAAGGGTAACTAGTCCTCCCTGAGCCTGTGTTCCTCGGTCTAGGTTATCAAGATGCCTAACTAAAAACTGGATCTAGTATCTCCATGCTATGTGCAGTCACTTCTGTTTTCTGACTGCAATAAATTTAACTCAAGAACACTTTGGAGGAGAAGGCTGTCTTTTCATTACATGCTTAATATCCATTGCAATGGAACCTGGCTTCTAGTTCAGGGCCTGAAGGCATTTCACAATGAAAATAATAGACAATAATGATAATAAAAAGAAAATTGTCATCACAAGGAACTTGATTAGTTGTCTGCATCCTGGGTAAGAGTGCCTACATCTGTATAAAGTTTTACAATTTTTGTTTTGTTTAAATACAGTGCCAGTTAAGACTAATACTGTATTCCCCCTGATTTCCACACAGATAGATTTATGTCTCCGTATTCCAGTGAGTTCCTTTAGTTGTTTGAAATGCATGTCTAAAATTCGTGTATCATTCCAAATTTAAGCTTATGGAATCTTCACAGCAGCAATTGTATCTGGGTAACAGATTGTTTGTTAAATGGAAATGGAAATTATCAACTACATGAATTATTTCTTGTGTTATTCTCGCACCACAGTGCTTTGAGTCACGTGCTGCTAGACACTTACTGTGACGTGCAGCACTGTTTTTGATATACCTACATCTCCCAAAGGTATCATCATGAGACTTAGAGGTCTCAGCAGTTTCTCAATAGGTTAGGATTTAAAGCAATGTATACACATTATTTTCTTCTTTGAACATTACCCCAACAGCATATCCAGCTATATTGTCTTTTTTCTCACCACTCATACAGAGATAAGAAGAACCTACAAGACAAGCAATCAACTTGTGGTAGACAATCCGTTGAAGAACGGATTATTCAATCACTTGGACGTCGGCTCTGGATCAGTAGTATCAATCCTATAGTGACTGCACATGAGCAGGAATAGGTTTTCTTTTGGGTTAATTTGCAGAAAATTTTCTACATGCCATGGTAGCCCAAATTAATGATATAGGCTTTTATTTTAGTATTGTCATTACTAATTTGGTTCAAGTCCTTTTTCAGACCCTATTATGCAGTAAAGATAACTGTTCTAGTAAAAAAACAATTTAAGAAAAATCAATAGGAGAGACTTTTGTGGCAAAATAATTGTCCATACACACATAAACAAAAACATAGCAAGAATGTGGATTAGTACCAATTTAATCACTTTTTCATAAGTCTATAGACAGATCTGTCCTAGCCAAATTAAATTTTAAGAATAATTTTATAAGATTTGTGTTGTATCACTTTTTACAGTAAATAATTCTGTAGGAACTGATTCTCCATTCAGTAACAGTCAGAGATATTGCTTCCACAATTTTATGTAGACTGTTTACTTGGAGTTTCCTAAAATTTTTTTAGAGGTAGCTCATGTTTATGGAGGTTACAGCATTTGGACCATTCTCTATTGCTTGTAACCCAGTGCTTGTTGCTTTCTTGAGGATAAGGCAGAATGTGGTTCAGTTTGGGGTGAATATGGTGAGAAAGTACCATCAAAACAAGGAGATCTGTGTTGGGGCCCTCCCCCTGCCATGTGGTCCTGGGAGAGGGGCCCTGGGGGGGAGACACGAGGTTTCCCTGCCCCTGCTCAGCCTCGTTCCCCATTGGTTGGTTTGTGTTCCCTGCGCGGGCAGAAGGACCCTTGGTCCCGTGATTGAGCAGTTCCTTGGCAGAGCCCCGGCCATGAGGGCCTTGTTGTTTGATACGCGTGTTACAGTATCCGCACTGTAACAAATGGTAGAGAAATGCTGGCAAGACATTGATCCCTAAGGACAGAAAATTCATGAGTAAAAACCACTCTAGATCTCTCTCTTCTCGCCTTGGTTTGGATATTCTCTCTAAATTATGGAGGAACCGTGGAAAAACTCTTGGCTCTCAGAGCCGCATATGGACATTTATCTTAAACTTAAAATGATTCTTGAACAACGATTTGTAAATTTTAGCTTAATTCAAGCTCAAAAAGAACTGAAACACTTCCTGGCATGGTTGTTTAAGAACTTTTTCTACCTTTCTTGGGATTTAATTCTTATCAATAACTTTTGGAATACCATTTGGACACAGTTAATTTTTGAGTCAAAATATATGCCGATGGAAGAATATTTTCATGCATATTATTTAATTACCGAGACTGTTGAGCAATGTCAGCTGTGTCCTGGCGAAGGGAAGCCTGGCGCAGGGACCGTGCTACCCAGGCCATGTGCACCGAGCGCTCTCCGAGCAGCAGCGAGGCCGTTCCCACGCACGGGAGGAGCAGCGTGGGCCGCAGTGTCGGTGGTGGAGCGAGGCACGGCGGGAGTGGCACGACCCGGTGGTGCCCGCCCGGCCCCGCGCAGCGTGTGGTGGAGCGAGCCCTGTGAACGCCCGACTGAGAGGGGCGGCAGGCAGGTGGGGGCCAGCGGCGATGGCAATGCGGGGCAGCGCAGAGCCCAGACACGCGTGCTGGAGCAGCGCCGCTCGGAGGGCACGGAGCAGCCGCAACACAGGGGCCCGGCCGAGACATTGGAGTCAGCGAGGCAGCAGCCATGCGGGACAAGCAGCCACAACAAACATGCAAGCACGTGATAGGAGAAGTTGTAGCAATGAAAATCACAGAAATTGTGAAATGGTACAATGTCAAAAACAACTATGGATTTATAACACGAGATAATACAGGGGAAGATTTATTCATCCATAGAACTTCCATTAAAAGGAATAACCCTAAAAATTACCTGCAAAGTGTAGGAGATGGGGAAGTTGTGCAATTTGATATAGTGCAAGGAAAGAAGGGTTTACAAGCAGCAAATGTTACTGGGCCTGGAGGTATTCCAGTCAAAGGCAGCCATTATGCACAAAATTATAAACAATATCCATCCCAGCAACTTCCCTACCCGCAACCTACTTTCTCCTTTTACCCTATACCCATTATGAACCCTTTCCTAAGTTTACCCCATCCCCAGTTTATTCCTAATCTGTTTTTCACCCCATGGCTTCCCTATACAATTCCCTTTCCCTACAACTCCTCTGCAATGCTGAGGGGGGGATGAAAAGGGGGAGGGAAGAAATTAAACCCTCTCCTGCCTCAGTTTCCCCACAAAGCATGCCTGGAGAGTCCTGTCTCCCTTCTGTCAGCCTTAAGATGTTCCAGGGAATCTGTTTGGACATTTAAAGATTCAGGAGGGTGGCTTGTTTTGTTTTGAAACTGTCCTTGTTATCTCATGTTTATCCAGTTGTTTTCAAAGTTAAGTTTTAAATCTCTTTTTGTTAAAAATAAATGGGTGAAATGTTGGGGCCTTCCCCCCCCTGCCATGTGGTCCTAGGAGAGGGGCCCTGGGGGGGAGACACGGGGTTTCCCTGGCCCTTGGTCAGCCTCGTTCCCCATTGGTTGGTTTGTGTTCCCCTGCACGGGCAAGGACCCTCGGGTCCCATGTTTGCCTCAGTTCCTCGGCAGAGCCCCGGCCATGCGGCTGGAGAAATAAACATCTCTGAAACATCTACCAAGAATCGGTCCATAGATATTTCTTTTCCACGGGCCTTGTTGTTTGATACGCGTGTTACAGTATCTGCACTGTAACAGATCTGATATTCATAAACCACTGCAAAAGCATTAATTTATCTACTATCACCTTAGTGGAAAATTAAACCTGTCTTTCTTTCTACTTCATTTGTATGTAGCATCTTCAAGGTGTTGATAACAGTCAGCCTGGACTTTTCGTATTATAGACAAGTCTTTCATCAGAAGAGGGAGAATTCTTCACCTTCTCTGAGTTTCCCAGCCTTCATCCCCACCATCCTCCCAAAGATAGTATTTTTTTTTCATTTCCACCTCTTCTCATGTGAACTTGCCCATCTGTTTCCATTTACTACCAGGTTCCCCTCTCCTATCCTCTCCATACAGCTGATGAACCACACAGTACTCTCCTCCTTCTTCTTCTTCCCCCAGCAGTTAGCTCATGGCAGCTCTCTCCCTCCTCTTTCTGAGGACCTGCTTGCCTGAGCAAGAGGGCAGCTCACCCTGGGGTCACCGGCCCTGGGGCTTGTGCAGCATCCTGCCTCTGTCTAGGAGAGATTCCCAACCGACCTTGCAGCTTTGCCAAGTCCCTGTCACTCCCTGCCACCCACAGGCTACTCGGTGGGAACCACAGGACACAGAGGCAACAGCACTGCACGCCAGTGTGTCTGTGCCGGGGCTATCGACAGAGGTGGTGTAAAACTGATACTGCTTCTCTGGAGGACATCCCACTTTGAGGCATTCATCCACACATGTGCCTGCCATGTTTCCAGAACAACTGCTTGATGAGGGCACTGCTTCTTGCTCCCTCACCCCTTGGTGTGCTGGCTGCTATGCAGGACTTGGCATTCAGACACTGCAAAACCAATGAGGCTACACAGCGATAAAAATGCTAGCAACAAATAATGAATGGGAGACTTCAGAAATAAAGGAAAGAAACAAAATTGCAGCTGACATGATAAGTATTTACAAAATAATAGTAGGGGTCAATCAGAAATTTTCACCCTTGCTCTCCTGTCATTACATGAGGGTAAGGAAATACTGCCTGAAAGAAGAAGCTGATCTTTGGAAACTCATGAAAAGAAAATATTTCCCCTCTCCACTCACAGTATATAATTAGCTCACGGTAATAATTGTCCTTGTGTGTCACTGAGGCCAAGTACTCTGTAAGATACAGTAGTAAAAAATACTTGTAGTTACCTATTTTGTAAGAGGGATACTAATGACAAGCTTCAGGCTTTAGGTCAGTCTCTGTTAAAGACAAGGAGGAGACTTGATACACTGGCTCTTTCAGAGAAATTGAATATTAGACCACAGAGACTTATTGTCTGATTCTGTACGGCAATTTCTACTGTAAAGAGAGCAAGGAGGATGCAGAAGGCTCGAGGATCAAGAGGAAACAAGTAAGGAGTGGAAGAAAAGATCTATTATAATAAAATGAGAATAAAATAACGGTAAAGAAAAAGCTTGAGCTGATGTTTAGGTAAACTCTCTTTTACTTTGTTTCTGTTTAATGTTTCTGTGGGGCTCTCCAGAGGTTTTATTAGAGACTATATATTTACCTTTCTTTTATAGAAACATGCTTTTGAGGATCTTATTATTTGACTTGGAAGCTACCTCCAGTGTTTACCTAGATGATTATCAATATGCAGTAAGTCTGACTTTGATCTCAGTTCCATTTACAGTTATATTGATTTATTACTATGATTAATTAGTCCTAGAAAGGAATGTCCAGCAATTAGAAGTTTGTGAAGACCAGATACCATGTGCTGTTATGGTTAGAGAAAGTACATATTATGAAGCGCAGTACTTGTGCATCAGCTGTAAAAAAAGAAAATTTTTTAATTTTTAAAAAAACCTGATTGGATAAGTATGACTCAAAGGTATTAAATTAATGGATAAAATGGGAGAGATGGTACAAGGTTGACTGACCATTCTGGACATCAAGTTAAACATTTGCTGGGGTTTGAATACTTTTCTTTGATTTTGATGGTTGTGTCTTTCAAGGTTCCATTACCTCTGCCAGCCATCCTCCAAGAAAGAAAAAACTGATTTAACCCAAAATACTAAGGCAAAGTTAATATTCTATGTATTACTGACCAATCTGAAATTGTAGCTGATGGTAGTTTTGCCTGAAAATCTGAACAAAGTGTCACAAAATGTCACAAAGTGGATCAGTGTAATTGCACAGTATGCATTTGAAGCAGAGCTATTCTGATCCGCGTGTTAAAGTTACTCCTTTCCAGTATTTTCTGGACTGTCCTTAGACCAAGGGAACTTGATGCCTTTCAAAAATTGCTCCTTTAAAAAAATGCAGGCTGGAAACAGAGTCCCTCCCCAGGAATCAAAAGTATTGACTGTAGGAACAGTATGTCCACTCATCAAAGTAGTGCTCCACTTTTCAGTTTAGCTGGTAGCTCATTGTTGCTTTGAGAAGGGAGTGCCAGTGAAACCTTAAAACATAGAAAACCTAGTCTGGGAGAGAAATATACTATGCACACATCCATCTCATTCAGTTACTTTAGTGTTTCCAAGTTTTGTCAGTGATAATGCAAGACAGCAATTGCAACATAAACAAGAGCAAATGTATCTTTATTTGGGTTACTCAGCTTTCTATCCTACTGTTTTCTCTTTCATATTAGCCCCTATTCCATGCCCCAGGGCTCCTTACCAGCTCCTCATTAAGGCATGCACCTTGTTGTGGCTCCCTATCAGCCTCCTGCACTGCAGCAATTAACCCATTATAGTACCAAGTACATGACTGTTGCAGCTTTTATTCAGATTCATAATGCATTCTCATTGCATGCCAGGTTTTAAAATTAATTTTGAAGGAAACAAGAGATGTGTTGAAACATGTCAGACTTTTCCAAAAATGGATCATGCCATAAATAATGAGGTTTTTCTAAAGAAAGGAAATACAATGGATCTCGCTCCTCTGGTGTCCGTAAATCATATTATCATTGTTGAAGGGGGAGGGGTATTGTTTAAACTGGAGAAAGTGGAGATCAGTTGGAAGAGCTGAGAGGAACTGATCGGAGAAAAGGTGACTGCAGGTTGTACTGAAAACAGACATACTGGGATGGGCAGAGATCAGTAGTCGAGTCCTACACAGGTTGCTCTTATTATCAATTATTTTGCAGGGTCCTATTTTCGTTAATACCCACACTGCAGAAAAGGGAGTATATGCAAGTGAAATTTTCTGCTTACACAAAGCTAGGAAAAAATTCCAATAGTGGCTTGCAGTGCAAGCAGAGAAAAAGGAAGAAAAGGAATGGGATGGGACACCATGAAATCCAGGAGTGAAGCCTCAAGATGGTGCACTTCAGGAGATAAATAATGAAGCAGTGGGCTTAGGCACACATTTTGGGTGGGTAGCATGGCTACAGCATCTGGCTAAAAGAAGTACAGTTGGGTACTTAAAAAATTTGGATTACACTCCTTGCTAATAAAAGGTGATCATGAGCCTTAGGTAAGTTGTGCCTGTATAAAAAAAAAAAAAAGATTGATGAGGGAGAGTGAGAATGGAAGCGGTGGAGTTTTTTCCTAATTTTCATTGCTCTGACAGGGTACAGCCAGGCAGTGCACAACTTGGGTCACCCATTTTATTGCAGCCATGTGCAACACGATTAATTCAAACTGGGACAAGTACCAGGAAGGTGCACTGGTAGGAGGAGGTAGGGCTATCTAATACAGCAAACTAAAAGGGCTTCACTTGTTTACACAAACAAAACAAAGGCTGAAAGGAAACATAACTGTTGTCTATAAATACAGAAGAGCTACTTAAAGGATGATGTTGACATAAGAACAAATGGTTATAAAATGGCCATGAATAAACTCCAACAGGAAATTAGGAGGAAGCACTGGAATGATATCCTGGAGCAGCCCTCCAACAGGAGCAGGGGAAGCAAGAAACTTCACTGGTTACAGCATGAAACTTGAGCACTTCATGAAACCAATTATGGGACGTGCAGCTGACAGCAAAAGCTGAGGTTTGAACTTGATGCAGGAGGTCCTTTTAAATCCTATTTCCTATGTTTCCAGGGGAAGCTGATTTAAATCTTCAGCAAGAGATGTCTTAGATGCTGATAACAGTAATTAATACCTTACACTCCTGTAGTACCCTTCCATCTAAAGACCACAAAGAACATTGAACACACGTGGGAATTACATATCTAAATATCCACCTGTGTTTTTTCTGTTACTTTGCAGCCAGGAAATTGTGATGCCCTGAGCAACTCTTTTGGATCGCTTGCAAAAAATCTGTAAAAATGAAGAATAGACCTAACAGATCTCCTAGTTTTAAGAATAAACCTGTAGTTTTTAAAATTTCATCATGTTTCCAAGGCTTTTTAATTCCAGAAAATCTATGCATTGTATAGAATTGCTGGTACAAAGCTATAAGCCATATGCTGTTTAGCTTAAAATGTCAATGAGTGAGTCAGCAACAACAAGAAAATGAAGGTGTTTGTAAATGTTGCATTTAAAAAACATTTAGAAAAATGAGAGTGGTCCTCCAAAGATGTGCGCATCTTCAAAATCAGAACAATGCAGTATTTCACAGCCATTAAATAACGTGTCATGTAGCTACAAACAAGAATCATATAGCCTGAAAAAATGTTGTTTTCCTCTTGGGGAGTTGGAACAGAACCAGTTCCGTGTGTGTTAATCCCCACTCTGACTTCCACTGGGAAAGGTGCCAGGGGTGGCAAGGGATAGAGAGCAGTCGTTCCCTGGCTCTGCTCCCTGCCCTGAAACCTTTCCCTCCCAAACCTGCAGAACCCCAGCTGCACTTGCATGCATTCAAACAGGCACACAGAACAGACTAAACACACTGGTTTGGCTCTTCTCTGAGGACTTAAAATCACTACCCTTCCACTTCCATCACATAGGAATAAGTCCTTAAGTCCATCTGATTTCTTGCCTTCACTACGCTGATCTCTAAAGAGTGAAGCACTGAGTACAGAGATGCATTCAGAGAAAGATCTCATCTACACAATTCCCACCTACCAATGTTCTCCTGCTTCTTACACTGTCATGTCAGATGCCAGGTTTGGTCCCCAAAAAGAGCAGTAAGACCACTGCCCTCTGCTCCTTCAAATTCCTCCA
The DNA here is from genome assembly GCF_009650955.1 of Corvus moneduloides. Taxonomy (NCBI): domain Eukaryota; kingdom Metazoa; phylum Chordata; class Aves; order Passeriformes; family Corvidae; genus Corvus; species Corvus moneduloides. The sequence goes on from NC_045477.1 coordinate 94,712,682, forward strand.
CTCTGCATCCTCTGCTGGGGCCTTTACAAGCCCCAGGCAAAGGTGAGCCAGGCGGGCTTCCATGTCTGTGTAGAGCCATACCCCAAAAGAACTGGCTCTGCCCAGAAAAATATATACTCTAAGTCAAAGGAAGCTACGTGTGTAGCTGAGCACAGAATCTGTCAGCAGTGGTGCATAGACCCTGTTAAAAGCAGGCGCTTGAAACAAGATGGAGTGTGTTCCTAGGGTAAACCAGCTCTGAGGATAAGGACTCAATAAACATGGCACAGGAAGCAGTGTTGTGCTGGGTGCAGGGATGGAAGGGGAAGGCACACACAGAGAATTTGTCAAGCATCTGAAAGCATCCATTTCAAGAAAACCAATTATTTTCTAGGTGACTAAAATTTACATACTCTTATCTGTAATTGGGAAAGATATGACCATGTAGAGGACTGAGAGTTAGACTGCCCCCACCCTTCCCATGCTGCTGGTTCTTCTGGGCCATAATCTCTTCCGTGGATAGAGTACAGAGCCTTGTTTTCCCAAAGCTCAAAACAATGATGCCATGATCATTATAATAACATACAAATAATAAAAGTAGTAGGAATTCCTATACATAAAAAATCCAGATTCTGCCCACAAAAGTATATGCTCTCTTTAAGTCAAAGAAAATTGCATGTGTGTACCTGAGCTCAGAAGCTGGCAAGGAGCCCACTTGTAACTAAGTCATGAATGTGAGGACAGAATAGATCCCATTGTCTCTTGAGAGCTTTTTAATTTTTGTTTTTCTCTAGGACATGAATTACCTAAACTGAGAACCAGAATTTTTATCCAATGTAGTGTGTCTCTGAGAGGCAGCTTTTAAATACTTTTCTTTCTTTTTAGATCAGTTACCACTTTAAAGACTGCTGAGAGAAAAATGTATGTCTATTATCTCTTCCTATAGACCTACCCAAAGAAAGTTTAATCTGCTGTGGATGATGCCTAGAGAAGTCTCTGGTTAAGATTTGCCATGATTCAATTCATCCAAGAGAAGGGGTAAAGGGTTTCTTCCTTTGAGCTCCCCTACAGCCTTTTCAAGGCCACACTTTTCCACATAGGGACTAGAAGATAGAGTGAAAAAGTAATACTGTCCCTGCCTGGCTCTGTGGGGCATACACCTGCACCCACAGAAGCACGGGTGGGTTCAGTGTTACAATCGGTAGCAAAGAGCCAAGAAGGGCATTTCCGTGCGTTCTGCCAGGAGCATTTATTGCTTCCACACGGCCGAAGGTTGCACAGGCAAATACGAACACAACCCCAAAGCTCACAGTTTTATCCGGGGGCAGGGAAAAGGCAGGACTGGGGAACAGGGACCAATGGGGAAGCTCTGGGGGAGTGGCGAGGGGTAGAGGCTGACAGCCAACCGGGGAATCTAAACTGGGATAGATTGACGTTACAGAACAAGCATCCTGGGAGAAGCCTTTCTGGTCACCCTAACATGAAGTGGTTCTTGTGGTACTAGGGACTTGTCTTACTGAGAACTCTCTGTCCCTTGTAATGTATGTTCACTGGCCACCACAGAAAAGTGTCTTTTCTGATTTTCCTCAGGGTACAGTACAGTTTTACTGATCTTCCCTTGGTTTCTGCCATTGCCCCTGTTTAAGGGCCTTCTAAAGAGCAAAGTGAAATATAAAAATTAATATGGTTTCCAAACACATGATCTTTCAAGCAGTTTTTCTGCCGAGTTTTAGAACTGCAGTGCCAATTTCTTCCTATTCCTCCCTTTTTACTTCCAGAATTTTCTACCTGTCTTCACAGAAGATCTTTGCAAAAGCTTGTAGAGAAGCAACAGGAAGTTTTTTTCCCTACTTCTCTGGACAAAGATGATAGCCTGAAAAGGATATTTAGCCTAAAATCTCTTGTGGCTGCTGTTTCTGACCTGGAACACACTGAGATTACATCTCAGATCAGCATTTTTAGAAAGATCTGTACACATTTTTTATTTGAGAATTTGCCTTGGTTCCAGATAGGGCTCCTAATATCTAAAGAGGAGAAGACTAGAAATCTTGAGGAGTTCCCCTGGCTGAAGCAACCAAACAAACTAAACAGCCAGTCTTCTAGTTCCTATCCTCATTTCCTTCTCTCCCAGCTTCACTGTCCACCCAGGAGGGCTCCATTGAACAGGTAAAACTGTGCCACAGGAAATAATTCCCAATTTGTGCTAACAGTCTTTATCTGTCCACTCTCTCACATCTAAAATCCCAATATCAAAAGCAGAGGTGTCTTTGTTTTGATTTCAAAGTAGCTCAGGTAGAGGAGAAGACAAAAACTTGATAAAATGACAAGAAACTTGACAAAAATCCACAGAAATAGAAAGACTGATGGTAAGCTGATAATGTATGACTTAAAAGTATTTTACCAGTATCTAATCATACTGTGGAGAGAAGGAAGCATTGTAAGAGCAGTTGTTTACGTATTATTTTCAACTTCGGCATTCATTTGATACATGTTAGAGGGCTCAAATACAACCACCTTAGTGTTCAGGTGGTGTATTTCACTGTGAGCTTGTGGGAAGTCTTCAGCTTGAAGACACTGGAATATTTTGCTTTGAAATGGTCTATGGGGGTTTTTTTCGTTTTAAGAGTTATAGGATTTAATTGAGTTGGTGGTCTGCTGTCTTTTTCAGTAAGAAGTTACACGTAAGCTGTCTCCTGTTTTCCTCTCTCTTCCTCTCTCTCCTTTTCCCTCACAGATTTTGCTAAGCATGTACATCCATTTCAGAATCTAATCATAGACAACTTAAATCTTTCCAATGTTACCCACATTAGTAATTGCAAAATAATAAACATGACAAAATTCAGATTAATAGGGCATCCTGCACAACTTGGATGGCGGGGAGAGCCCTCTGGAATTCTAAGAGTAATAGGTCTGTGTTTATTTCTCAACCAACGGCATAATGTGACTGATTTACAAGAGTTTAACTCAAGTGTTAATCTGACAGTGACGAAGAGCTTCTCAGTGGCAGAATCACTTACACTATCATATTAGTTGCCTCCTCTATTAAAGCAGTATGGTCGATAATTGGAATGCTTTTATGTCTAGTGGTTCTGACAAGGCTCTCTTTAGGTCACATATGGGCGGTCTGGCTTGCTGCACAGCTGAACAGTGGCAAATGATTTAAACTGAGAAAGTATTGTTCTCCTCGTATCATGGAGCAAGGGCAGTTCAAGGAAAGTAAGGCTCTGCACCGGCTACCTGCTGGTGTGTAGTAAAATAAGATGGACATGATACTGGGTTGGGAGTACAATTAAATCTATTTTGCACCAATGTGTTGGTGGACAGATGAGTTTCCACATGGCAGAGCTTTATGATCTTTAAGGTAGACTGAACTAATAGATTGGTGTGGAGCGCACTGAAGTTACTAAGGATGAGAAAGCAAGCAGCAGTACATTTGAACTACAGGTTTCTCATATGCTCCACGTCATGCTGAGTTTTTATAGCTCCTGGCTTTCAAAAAGCCTGTTTCAAAGAGGTTTGCGCTAGACTGGGCATGCAGTTTTGCTCTGCAGATATTGTCGCTACCGATTTAGTGGAATGCAATTAGGAAGCCTAAATTAAGTGGTAATGGAGAACCAGCTCTTGAAACTGGGGTTTCCACGGCAACCACTGCTTACAATACAGCCTTCAGTTAGTTTTCCCACTTTATCTGCAAAATGCACAATTGAGCTTTAAAACAGCTTTGTGCTGAAAAGCGCACTGTAAACAACTGTTTGCAATGAGAGTTTTACACTGTCTTTAAATACAACAAGCTATCAAATAAAATTTATTTGTCCACACTAATAAAAAAAATAAAAAATCCACACAGTACAGAAAGCACTAAAGGGTCCAGAAACTTATTATTCATTCTGGAAATGTATATATAATAAAAACTTCAAGATCTTGTGGGTCCTCAATTTGTCTTTTAAGTTTTATCATTATTCCTCAATTTTAAGACACATAATCCCATATCTCTCAGTAGTGAGAAGAACTGAGCATTTTGGTACAAATACTGCATTTATCGCAATAACAACACTATATAGTTATAAAGCGCTTTTTGTCTAATCTGAACTAATAAATGTGCATTTTCATCAGACTTCCTTTAACATCTAGCAATCTTTTACAGATTATTTTTTTTCCCTTTATGATACAATATTATATCCTTCACAAATGTTCTTATTTTATGACAAAGTAATGCTATGCCATTTCTGAAATGCTTAACATTCTTGATTGCTTTAGGATCATAGCCCAACTTTTGCATCTTTTCAGCGGCAACCACAGGTGACTAAATATGCACAAAATGCAGGAAAATGGAAAGAATGATGTTAAGGTCATAGGTGTAAAATGTTCTGACCACCCTTTTCATGATAACCCCATCAAAATGAATCTGTAAACTGAAATTATGAATTTGCAACCAGTCATTTTTCTCTGTTGTACAATCTCAAGTCTTGGACTAGTACTGTCAGGAGATTGGTAAGAGTTGAGAACTTGGCAGTTTTTAATTTTCTTTTTTTTTCACCCCTTCTTATACTTCTTTGTTTTAATTAAGATAAAAATCTCAGAGAAAACATTGTGCAAACTTCCCTGAGATAATTTCAGAAGAGATATCATGTAATTTTGATTTTTGGCCTATCAGCTGATAAGTACTCTTTTAAGGAAGCATTTTTTGGAAAAGGAGAGAAAATACACCAGGAAAGGATCCCCACAGCAAATCAAAACGGACCTAATTTGTGTCTCAGCTGAAGTACAGTAACCCAAGCATCTTGCAGCCTTTCAAGGCTGATGCACTTTGTGTGTGTGTGTTTTAGCAACCATACCGGGTCGATGCAAAGAGAGAAAAAGGGTGTGGCGGTAAAGGTGGAGGGAAGGGAAGAGAAGGGGGAGGTATGGGTGCCTTTCCTCAGGAGCCTGTTGGTCAGAGGACTGCATCTTGACATCCACAGTCATGTATAAATCTGGATTTGATATAGTCTCCGCAAACTTTGAACATGCCAGGCAGGGAAGCCTGCCCTTCACAGTACGAGTGCACCTTCAGATTGGGCTCTGACTATTCTGATCTGCTTGAAACAGCCTTTTCAGCACTAACCAAAAACAGAGTGAGGATAGCAAGCCTGATTGCAAAGTTCACATCTCCTCTGCTGTGTGCCGGTGCTAATGGGAGTTTCTCCTGTGATGGGTAGGTCATAAAACACACAGCTGCAGAGACCGTGCAGGGTGAACAAATCAAAGAACTCAGTAATAAAAATGATGTGTGTGCCAATATTATTTAATATTAACTTGTGAAAACTGTTGAAGAAACACATCTTTGTCATATATCAGAATTGGCTCTAAAGCTGAATCAACAGATTAATAGGGTTATTTGTAATGATATTGTCCTCATAAAGGCTTTATTATTTAGGAATCAGAGTTGGAAATTGTAATTTCTTTAATGATTTTTCATCACATAAATTAGCCTGCCTCAACTTCTCCGTCTAGAAGGCAAGAGGAGAGGTTGAGCTGGTCCTCTTCCTCATTCTTACACAAAATCTGCTCATTTGGATGGATCCCAAATTTTAAAGAAACAAGTTCCTGGAAGAAATGCAGAATGCCAGTGCTCACAAGACTTTCACAGGGCATCTCGTTTCAACACCGACTGCCTGCATTTTATCAGAGTACTAAAGGACACATTGAAATTATTTTGTTCTGGCACTGGCATGCGTTGTGATGTGTATGCATTCAATTGCACTTGACAAATCTTTGGGGCAAACAAAATGGTCTAATGTAAGGAAATATCTTAACATATTCCAAAATGACATTTTTAGACCAAACATGTGTTCGATTGATTTGCCTTCTCCAGAGATCACTTTTGAATGCATGCCAGCGATAAGCAGGGGGGGGCAGGCTCTCGCTGAAGGCCAGGCGGGTCAGCCGTGCTTCCGCTGGTATTTCCTGCGCTGCAGAGTCCCGTACCTAACTGTACAAATAGCTCCACATGGCATCCTGAGAGCGTGCCAGGGAATTTTATGATCACACGCCAAGTATGGTTGTCAGGTTCCACTCCACTGCTGTGTGTGTATGTGTGTGTTCATATGTGTGTGTGGCTGAAGCTAACTTCAGACTGAGTAATTACCATAATCCAAACAGGGCCTTTACCATCTTATTTGCATTCAGCCAGCAGTGCTGTTTTTATCAGCACCACTACTGAATTGTTGCAAAGTTTTAATTATCTTGACAACTCTCCTTTTTTTTTTTTCATTCCTTTTTTTTTTCTTTCCCCTCTTGGGTTGTGTTTGGATTTCAGCAGTCATCCCCCTATGGCAGCAATCACATTTCTGCAATGGGAAGTTTTCTCACTTTTTCTTCTAGTAGTTATAAGCAGCCACAAAGGCTGCTTAGAATGGGGCAGAAATGGAGGGAAGTTGTATTTATTAGTTAATGCCTAATATTTTTTTCAGCAAAAGTCACTCCAGATGCCTCTTTTTGAATTGTGCTTGAAGCCCTGGCATAACTTTACAGATGTGTAAGCTTGCAGAATTGAAAGAAAACCATTTCCTATGCAGACAGATACCCCCTTGCATAAATGTTTGCCAAAACAGAGCTTTAGTTGTCATGTTTTCAATATTTCCATAATCTTTTGATTTAGGATTAGTATAAAGTGTATCATGTCACTTATATTTGCTCTCTCTCAAACACCGTGCATTTTCAGTATTTGAATGCTGTTAGACAAATTCAACCTTGAAATAAGACACCGTCTCCTAGCAGTAAGGGTAATTAAACATTGGAAGAGCTTACCCAGAGAGGAGGTGGACTCACCATAGCTTGGAGTCTTTAAAATGAGATTAGACATCTTTCTGAAAGACATTGTTTAATCTAGTTTCTTGGGAAAGATTCTAGTGCATATATACAGGGGGTCAGACAAGATGATTACCAAAGTCCCTTTTGACTTCTCAGCCTGTTGATCTAGAAATCCGAGTTCAGATATGGTTTGGTTCATGTTTAAAGATCAATTATAACATCTACATATCAAAAATCAGGTTTTGGGAATATTAAGACTAAATAGGTTTCAAAACTTTGTTGTCCACTCCAGACAATGATGTTCTGCCTGCTGGGTTCTGCACTACATTTTGTTTTCCTTTTATAAGTAGTTACATATTACAAAGGTTAATGCAGAATAAAATAATCCAGTATGAGATCGCTAGGGAAGAATAGAAGGCTTTAAAGCCTAAAGATTCACAAGAAGAACAAATGCAAAAATGATTTCTAGCCTGTTGGCATCTCAGGTACAATAGATGTTTTAAAAATAAGGCAAATTAATGTCTTTTTCTAACCACAGAATATTATAACTGTATTTAGCATCTCACCACTTATGAAGTTTATGCATTAGATTACATATAATTGCCATCAAACAGTGTGGCAGTATTCTGTTCATCTGCAAGATAAACAAACTCTGTTTAACAGTCCTTAGGCATTTCTTTTGCTGCAGTTTGGCCTTATGAACACCTTATCCTTGTTTTCCCTTTAAAAGGAAAAAAATTAAAGGTAAAAACCATTAGGGATTTCTCTTTAAATCCAGCAATCTATGCATACTACTAAGAATCAATGCTCTGTAAGCTGTCTGGTGTTCTGCAATAAATTCTAGCTTTTATAGACTTTTTCTGGGCCAGGTAGCTGTTAATGCCATAGAAATTGATTATTTGTGGTGTTCTTATCACTGCTTAAAATATCTAATTGCTTTTTCTCCACAGATTTGGATTTGGCTTGCTTGATGCTGGACGATTAATGAAGGAAGCCCTAACTGGACAAATGTTGGTCCCCTGAGACAATGTGTTGTTGATAACAGGTCTGATTTGAGCAAGTCTAGTCAAATTCAATTTTAATAGTATTTAAAGGCACACACAGGACACATATAGCTGAGCTTTCAGCTGGTTTGTCTGATTTTTACATCTGTTGTGTTACCAAAGCTTATTCACATTAAGTATTAAACTTTGCAAGGCAGTAAAGACACATACCTGTCAGCTGCAGAAGCACAAATTTTGCCTCAGTATAGAAGGTTTTGTTCAAAATTTGCCTTTATTCTTTCACACTTATGCAGATTGGAATATGTAATTCACCACTGCATGACTGTTCCTGTGGAGGAATTATTGCACTCTGATTATTTTGAACCCTAAAAATTATTGATTGAGGTAAAGAAGAGACAAGAAGTTATTGCAATCAGTTCTCAATCTAGTGAGGGCAACCTTTTTAAAGGCAGCTAATCCTTAGCCTAAAATCGGTATGCAGTTGCTACCGCTGCTACAGGACTTTTCACATCAGTGTGCCATGTGAAGTTAAGTACAAAATGTTTTCCACTGCACTACCAAATCAAGATAACCACCAAACATCAAGGCACTATCTTATTAGATTGCTGCATTGAGTGTGAAATTCAGCTCACAGCTCAGTCACTGCTCCAGCTGAGGAGGAAAAGGTCTCACATGCCACCAGAATACTGGACTTCAGGGTGTCTCCCTTCTCATGAAGTTGAAGCAATGACATCTAAAGTCAGTAGGGTCTAGAGTACTTTCCTCCTTCCAGGACTTCCTGTTTTCTAGAGAGAGGTAAACCAAGGGAAGTGGAACTTGCATCTGTGCACCGTGCACCCCTTGTAACCAGTCTCGCTTTCTTTGTTCCCGAAGAGGGTTATCGAAAGAAACCCTAATGGCCAGCTCCCTGCAGGTCTAGGTATGGCACTGCACATTGTTTTAAGCACCATTTTGCAGAAGTGACTGTGTTTTCTTCTGTGGTGTTTGTTGTCTTTTGTATTCTCTGGAGGGAAAGGCAGAAATTTCAGAGGGGGAAGAAAAATGGATGGACATGGAAAGTATTGAACACAAGGTTCATGCTCCAGCTCCAGCACTTATCTGTAATCATAGTCCTTTTCAGCAAAGTGGCCCCTAGCCAGTTTGGGACCTGGGGTCCTCTCCTCTGGCTGATGCTAACAATATTTGATTCAAATAAATCAATAACCCTGTTCGTGTCTTTTGCAGCATTATCATAGTCACAGCAGTGATGCCGTAAACTAATGTTTTACTTAACAGCCTAATAACGGTTTAGGCAGTGTTTCATGTATGAGGATACCCCAGGTCTGTCTCCTGACAGAAGAGTCAGGCTTGTCACTGTCACCTTGAAGAGACCACCTTAGACACAATGCTCTGAATCAGGGTGTTCCCCCTCTGTGAAGGCATGTCATACTTTTGGAAACAATTTAAGATTTATTCGTCAGGAAAAAATGAGAAACATAAGATAATTTTTTTTCATGCTGTGCAGGTACAGAGCAGTTACCTACTATGAGCTCATCCCACAAGCCGTGGCGTGGTTTTGTTTATCCATTCCAGCCAGATTAATATTAAGATAGACTGGGTGCAAACAGCTGGTTTTGTGCACCTATGTGTCAGTGACTTCTGCATGCTTTTCAATCATTTCTATAGAAAAGACAGCAATGCACTAGAAATGTGTAGTCTTGTGAGGTGGTTGCCTCCCAAAGATGTTTCGCTGTTCAATCCTGCAGTAATTCTCCAGCATAGCAATGGCTGAGAGTTACACCCCTGAGGGACAGGAGTACTCTCCCTTTTCTCTGGATCAATGTTATATGTAAAAGGCACAGCAAGGAAGTCTGTTTCTCAATATTGTACCTACTTGAGGCTCCTGAAGGTGTGATTAATTAGGAGTGATTAATTAAACCATGAGTCATGACCTCCTTTTTTTCCTGTCACATTACTTATGAACAAGAGGGCCGTCAGTGTAGTTAAATAGTGTAAGACAGTAAATTTAGAGGAAATAAAAAGAAATCAGTTGTGCTGCATGTGGTCAACCTATGGGATTTTCTGCTACAGGTGACCATCTGATAAATAGGGTTCCTTGACTAAAAGGAATAGTTGTTAATACTATTACCATAACAGGTGGAACCATTGCTGTATTTCTGGGACTTCTGGGTCTACTGGGAAGGCAGAAGTGAGTCCTGCTTGACTAATAAAGTAAGAGCAAATGCTCCATGTGCTGGGAAGTCAGGCAGGAATGCTCCATGGACAGCAGCACTGCACTATTAGCTTGATCTATGACTTGCCATTTCATGGTTTGCTTGGTTGTTTATTTGTCTGTCTTTTTAATTCCTCTGGAAAATACTGTACTGGCTCTCTCTGTTGACTGAATGACCAGGCTTGGGCAGAAGACATAGCATTCTTCTTCTCTGACCTTTATATCAAAATTGATTAACAATAATTCTTTTGCAGAAAAGGATTGACAATAAGATGTGGATGTTCATCTTTAATGAACTCTAGTCATCAAGTGGAAACCCGCTAACTTTGAAGATGCAATTGAGCACCTTCTCAGCAATAGCTGAATACTTACTCCTCAAAATGGTAAAGTAATGCTCTATTCATAGATAATATGAAGAACTACCTGTTGTTCTAGTTGGATTTTTTGTGTCTTTCATATAATTACTTGGGACCTGTCTCATTAGTGGCAAAAGCAGGAATTGCTGGCTAGTATTTATGCAGTTAGAAATTGTATAAATAAGATTTAGAGGCTGTGTAATCCTGTAAAATATTCAGAATTTTGTTTATGTATTTTAATCTATAACAAGTCCACTCATAACCTAATTGGTTTTTTTGTTATCATGTTTGGCATTTTAGAGAAGAGTTCACTGGAAGGTGTCTGTTTTATATTATTGTCACTTTCTAATACAAGACTCTTATTTAAAAGACTCTTTGTTTTCAATTATGAAAATACTTTCCTGATCTCATTAAGCCAAAAAAAGATGAAGTGCTATTTTTCCTTTTTATTTGTGACAATACAAATTAAACACACCTATGGCAAAGCAATTACTGTGTTTATTCTTTTTATACAGAGCAAGCCTGTTAACTGTGGATGTGAAGAGATGAAGCAAGCAAAACAAGAAAACGTGTGAAGAGCTTTGCTGCCATATCATCACTGTATCAGATAGTTTTAGGATTGATGAGTGAATAGGTATGTAAGAGAGACTGTTATTCTACAGAGAAGGGTTATTTCAAAGAAGCAAAGGGGGAAAAAATTAAAAGGCACATCAGTACATTGTCACTATATTAGAGAAAGAACTTCATTTGTCTTCTTTTAATTTTGGGTCTTTACAGTGGAACAGTACTACACAGAAATCTAGATAACAATGTCTTTGATCTTATCGAGTGTTGCCACAGTTTTGTTGTTTTCTTGTTGGAGTTACTCATGTAAGAGAAACCACCCTGCTGTATAAGTTAAAAGCTCAAATTCTGTCCTTCATTTTTTGCACTTTACATTATAAGACACTTTGTTTACTGTAGAGGTAATAGATATCATCACCTTTGTTTAACCATAAAGCATTGATTTTCAAATTATTTGAAGTTTTAATTATTATTATTATAACTTGATACTGCTACAATGACATTTCACATGCAGAAGTTATATCAGTGTAAATCACTTGGGGCAACAGGCAGAAATTAAAAGTTTTTTCTCTGAATATTCATAGTACACTGGAAATTGGTAGGTCAGGACTTCTCACAGATAAGACCATCCATTGCTGTATTTCCCTCCGTGGACATACATGCTACATTCCCTTCCTCCCTTATATACCAGAGCAACAAAAACGTGAGAATCCCTCACTAGCAGGGATTCAGTGGTCTTCTTTGCCAGGCACTAGTTTTGGTGGTTTTGGTGCTGTACAAGACTGCTACCTTGCAGAAGGTATGGGGGATGTCTGGATTGCCAGCATCAAGTGCTTACTTTAAATGCCAGAGGTGGAGGAGTTCTGCAAAGAGCTGAAAAAATACAGGTAGATTAATTTGCACTTCACAGGAGTTTCTGTTAGAATAGAGACAGAAAGGGACTGAGTGAGGCAGGAAGAGAAGCAAACAGAGGCAAAGTAATGGCAAAAATTAAACATTAAATATTTCCTTTAACTGCAGTCAGAGATGGGGATTATATTTCACCAAACAACCAAATCCTCCACCATAGGTCAGGACTAAGGCTTACTCCATTTTTTTATTTCAATACTTTCAATAGAAGGGACCCAGTCAGTTATTCTCTGTGTGCTAAATAGTGTACTAGCAACACTAAGAGACCAAGCAGATGGTTTTGTTGTATTGTCTGAGTGGTGTAATATTTTACTGTAAATATAAATAGGATACTCAATTTATTCAAGTTCCCAATGTACTTTACTATAAACCAAGTAATTTTGACAGAAAAATGTTGACCAACCCTAGCCTAACAGCATTCACATAATGAGCTGAATACTGTCACAAATCCCATCCATAAAAAAAGTCAGTGGTATTACATTTACTTTTGCAATTTGAAGGATGAAGACAGAAATACAAGAGATGGAGTAATAAAAGCCATGTAGTCCCTGCTCTTCAAGGATCTCATTCAGGATCTATTAAGGTAATATACATACTTTTTTTGATTTTAATAAGCTTTACATAAGTCAAAAATCATTGAAAATTAATAAAAGGAAAAAGAATCACTCTGTTCATATTTGTTGGATTATATCCACAATAAACTTGTAAAAAATGAAAACAGTAGAAAACATTAAAACAGATCCAAATACTAAATTTATTCTAGACTTCAAGATTACCTCATTTTCTGCTTCAACAGAAGTGTGTGATATCATGAACATCAGACTTTTCCAAAGCCTTTATTGAAAACATTTCTATTCCCATCATGGAATACCGGATCTTGCTTTCTTCTTGCAGCTCTTCCTTCTAGAGACATGAATCTTTGGACAAGCAGTTACGAATATCAGAGGGTACTCTGGAGTGTACCACCACCTGGGACACCAAAGGATTACAGATTGCTCTCATGGGAACTGCTGGGTGAGGGGTGGTGATGGGTCAGAAAAGCATCCAGCTAAAGCAGAGTGCCCACGAGTGCCCCAGGGATCAGAAGCAAGATCAAACATCACTCTTTCAAACACAGATTTCTGAGCTAACCTGTATTTTCAGATAGAACAGATAGATGTTATTCTTACAGTGGATTTTTATCTGAAAATAAAATAAAGCAAGCAGAAGAGCTATAGGATTAGATCCTCATTCTGCATTTCACCAAAGGAGAACTGAGGAAAAGACAGATGGAGTGATTTTCCAGGGCGAGTTGAGCCCTAGGTCGAATTGGATCTCCTGTGTTGTTCAGAGGTTGCCCTTTCCTGACTGTGATGTGGAAGAAACACAGCCATTAGCAGGCACCTGCAAAAATGCTCCACCTGTTTTTGCTCAAAGTGACAAAGCCCAGAGGACGATGTCTGTGTTCCCTGCCCGTCTGTAGGGAGCATGATGTAGCTGATGCAATTCCTGGCTCCAGCACACCTGCAAGGTCTCATTGATCTGCTGTTCAGTGCTCTGAAAACTCAGAAATCTATTATCAGTGTGAGCATGTGCTTATTGATCAGATTACCTGCTTCTGCTCCCTGTGTGCACCTAATAGTACTGGAGTATGCACACACACACACAGAGGTAAATATTCACACACGTGTGCATGGATACAGGCACACACACCTGGGTTAGGGGCATGTGTGTATGATAAAGGCTTTACTTTTTTTTTCTTAGCTTTACAAAACTGCACATAAATAAAAAGAATGGACCTTCCCCGCGAAACGTGAGCGCAGAAACACTCACAAGTGGCCAAGAGCTGCTAAATAATTAATCAATAGAGCAGTGTGGCAGTTTGAAATGTAAATGTGATGGATGAAGGTGTGATGCTTGTCATCAAGCAGAAAATGATGTGACTGGAATGGATAACCCACAGTTCCTGCTAACTGGCAAAAGCTTGGACACAAAGATAAAGTAAAGCCATCAGAAAGCAGACCTGGCAACCCCTAATTCTTGCCTTTGACCCACAATTCACTTTCATGTCTCTGTCCCAGAAGAGATGTTTAAAAAAATGATGAAGAGAGATCTTGGGGTGGGAAAGGGGTGAGAAAAAAACCATCTGAAGAAATGCTACCTGACAAGGCTGCAGGCTACGTTCTTGAGAACACCTTTCTTTTCTTTATGTTCTCCTTCTCCTGTTAAATAAAAATGCGGCTCCTTTTTTCCCTTTCCTTTCTTCCAAAACTCTCCCGAGCCATTCCTGCAAGTGGTTCTGTGACTCTGGAGCTGACAACAGCCGCATGCAAAGGAACAAAGAATGAGAGTGACAATTCAGAGTGCACGCAGGTGAGAAAGACACCTTTTACTTATCAAACTAGGCTGCAAAAAATGCTCTTTTTACTCAGCGAGCTAGAAATAGCGGTGATCTAACAAGGCACTGATCCAAATTCTTTATTTATGCTGAGATGTAATGCTAACAGGATTTTTAGGTTGACTAGTAGTCTGTGGCCCCTCTGTTCAAGTAAGGAAGAATTCCTCTGATTTGGAAAGAGGAAAATCCATATAATTACCGTATATTATGTGACAGGAAAATGTATGCTGTGATGGCAAAGGGTGACAGAAAATGCCCATCAAAGAAATTTGTTTTCAGCTACTTCCTATGCCAGTCATTGCATTCTCTCTGCGGGGAAACACAACATGATAGAACTCAGTTCTCAAAATTCAAGAGAAATTAACTTTTGTAAAAAATGGGATTTTTTTGATCCTTTTTTTCCCCCCATAAAATTGTAAGTCTGCAAGTAGGATTTAAAAGTTTGATGCTTCCTTCTCCCTGGAAAAGAGAAACCTATTTCTTAGTAAGTACCATTTAGCAGGTTGGGGTTTTTTTTCCTCTTTTGTTATCAAAAGCCCACTCTTTACAGAAAGTGAAAAATACCACAGTTAAACATTAGATTTTCAAAGTCCCCAAAATATACATTAGCAGATAACACCCACTTAAAGTGAAAGCTAAATATAGATACATAATAGTGCTTTAGCACATAAAATACATGTTCTGCCATTTCTTAGACATTAAATATACATACAAGTATTCTCTTAAAATCTTTTTGTGTTTTTTAAGACCTCTACACATGAAACAGCCTGCAGAAGCAGCAGATCTCCAGGTGAACTGGCAGTATTTCCATATTTTCTCAAATGATTTTTTTTACCTGTTTTTTGTTGGGATCAGGATTTTAATCTTTTTGGTACCTTTATAAGAGAGTCATCAAGAAAACACATATGTATTTCTACACAAAAAAATAGATGCCAAAATTAATTTTAGAAGTTCATAATTAGAGCTACATTAAAGTAATTGGCCCAGCTCCATAGTAAAAAACTTACATTTTGTCTGGGACAGATTGCTGATGTAAATCCATTGAAGGGAAATCTTTCCTGTAACTTGGCTACCTGGATAAGCTTTGAGCAGAGTGCCAATTATCTATGTATAGAGGGAATCACCATGTTCCAAAGAAATATTTCCCATTTAGAATGACAAAACTGTGTTCTGATTGGTAATTCAGCTTGAATTTCATTTCTGGAGCATTTTAAGTCATGTTTTCAAATTTGTCCTTTTGGGGTTTTCATCTAGCTCATGCCAGAGCCACTTAGCTGTATATCTTTACCTACATGGCAGGCACATTCATATTAATTTTTAGTGGTTTTGCACAGCTTCACAAATGCACTATCATCATAAGCAGGAATCAGACCTGAGAATTTGGAACAATGTGGATACACTAGTCTGTGGGACAGAGGAATGATCCCACACTTTACATCTGTTATGTTTTTAACAGGATATGTTCATAGATTTTGTAGTGTTAAAAAGGAATTTGGTTTAATGGTTCACAAAGATTGATGCTGAGTATAAGCAATTGCTGTATCGCAGTAATGTAGTGATATTTATCACTAGTAGGACTTCTATTCCCTCATAAACTTCTGTAGAAGTGGAAAAGAGACATTTTAGCACTCTGTTGCCACTAAACTCACAGGAGTCCATTTCCACACCTCTAGTCTGTCTCAGCTACAGAGGGTCTTGCAACAGAGAAGTGACAGATTGGGCTGTAAATGTGCATCAGTCGTCCCCAGCCTCTGGGAAGGAGAGGCACCTTCTCAGGCTAGAGAGTGCTGTGATGCACCCTGTCCTTGTGCCCAGTCTGGAGGACCAGCTCACTACTGTAGAGGTGCCTACCAGCCTAGCAATAGGAGCAGTGGTTCACTGTGTTAGGGACTGTACAGATACACCAGCAATTAGCCACTAGCTTCAAATATCATAGAAATAGAGGCACCAGCAGGTGCTCCACTTTCATCCCCCTTTAAGTTTGCTAGGTACACAGAGGAAAAGGACGTAAAAATTAACCTGACAAAGGCAGAGCTAAAAAACAGAGCTGTGCCTTAAACTCCAATGGTGGCCACTGGCAGCTGCCTTCTGAAGAGGAGAAGCTGGTAACCTCATAGCAGAGTGTCCCAGATCACTGTTTCAGCCTCCAGCAATTTGAAGCTTGGACTCTTCCCAAGCTAGGAAATTTTGCCTACCTTGCTGTAGTGATGATTGGTTAAATACAGAGCGATGACTCGCCCATACCAGCAGACTTTGTTTCACCCCAAGTGTTATGCCAAACTAGTTGTATATCATCATGAAGAATAGCTGCATTTCCCCAGAGCTGATTTCCTATGGCACATTTTACTTAGATACTTTCTCAACACCCTCGCAAATATGTCATAGATCTAAAGCACAATCTCCTTTTCAAAATGAATGGGTCTGATTACTGGCATATTCATTTTGTAAAAGGTACAAAAGGATACAAATGTGCCTTTCCATCTCCTATAATGTCAAAGTAAGACCTCTTGCCCTTTTATTTCAATCCCCGCAATTTGAAAATAAAAAAAATGACTTGATTATATGTTTTTTACCATTAAGTGTATAATTGCTTTTGTGTTTTGACATTTAATTCCTCTTACCAAAATACATGGTAGGAATTAGAAGTCAAATCTTTTATGTATTTGATGTACAGAACCTTCCATGTATTTCAGTAAGAGAGATAGAACAGTGAAACCTTACGGCAGGTACAGTCAAGCCATCTGAAAATAAGTCACTTTTTATACTGGAAATCTGACTGCGGCCCCAGTTCTGCCCTCTCTTATCTAGGTCAGCAGCTTTTGAAATCACTGGAAGGTCTGAATGAGTCAAAACCAAGCAAAACCTACAGGACTTGACCTTTAAAATAGAGCTGGGATTATACCGTGCCCTGTCGGGCAGATTTTGAGATTAGAGTCCAGTCTGAAAATTAGTTTTGAAAGCCATAAGACAGGAGTTGGCCAGGAACTCGAGTGTATTGACTTGGTATGGGATGGCAGTAGTGAGAAACATAGGTCCCAGTAGGGTGGACCAGGAGCAGCCAGGGCAGCAGTGGGGGGGGATCTCAGCTGGCCCAAGGCCAGCAGGAGGACTCTGATGTTGAGAGAGAAAGTGAACTCTGGGCTGGTGAAAAGGTGTAGCTACACACAATACATTGCTTGTGGGTGTTTCACATGGGTTTTATCCTCCCTTTGTCTCAACTTTCCCCATAAAGTTTTTCCCACTTCATGTGCTGTCCTTCCCTCTACTGCATTCTTCCCTCTCTTTCTCACAGTTTTCATATTTCTGCTTTCCTTCTGTTCTTCTATCTCCCTTTCACTACTTGTGCCCTTTACTTGAATTCTCTCACTCCTTTCTTCCCTACACTCCATGCCAAATTCTCCATCTTTGCCTTAATTTCTGCTCATACTCATTCAGAACCTACAGGCTGAGATTTCTTCTAACTGTATTTCCTTCCACTGGTCACTCCACTGTGATTTATCCCCATTTACTCAAGTCCCAAAGTGACTTGACCCTACAGCCATAGCTGGGATTAGTGCCCTGAGATTCAGATTTATGGAGTCTAGTGCTGTCTGAAAAAGTTTTCTGCAATCTGGGAAGCTGACTCTGTCTGGGACATCAGATGAATTGAAGGACCTTTCCCTCTTCATCTGGGGAATGGGACTGGATGAGCCAGGAATGTTTATGGTAGGCAGTAATGGCAAACGAGCTCAACAATGCTCTTCCCAGTGTTGGTATTCTCACTCACAAATTCTGTCGTGCCTTCATGATGTTCTAACAAAAACTGCTTTGCTAGGAGAATATGATCTTGCAGTAAGATTTGTGCTTTCTCCTTTTCCCAAAGCCAGGGACACAGTTTTCTTTCTTTCATCTCAGGAAAGATGCCATCAACAAAGGTAAAGGACAATACGTGAGGTATACAGGAAGAGAAGTAAAAGGAGAAGGAAATAGTTGCATCAGGAAGAAGCAAGTCAGAGAGAGAGGGAGAGGAGGGGGGAGAGAGAGAGAGAGAGAGGGAGCTGAGTGTATCTCCCCACAACAGTTCTAAGTGTCACCATATCTCATGGAGACACACTTAGCTCATAATGAAAGCAACTTGCATTGCATGGGTGCCAACCACACGAATGCTGGAAGTTGCCTCCCTTTGGCCGTCATGTGCTTGCGCTTTGCAGGGGTAATGAGAGAGCTTGGGGCTGTTCCAGCCCAGCTACGGCTTTCAGGGGCCTCCTTTCCATGCACCCTACTGCTGACAGGACTGTGAGCGTGAAGCGCTTTTCAGATGTGTGTTAAAGGTGCATTTAGACATATACATGTATACATGCACATGCACTTGCACATTTTTTCTCATCATTGTTTGCGCAGGCAAAAATTTCAATTTAAAAATTTAGAAGGGAATGGAAAGCCCACAACAAGTAAATCACATAACTGGCCCAAGTCCGTACATTCAGGAAGGCAGAAGATTTACAGCAAAGAGCAGACTTACTACAAAGAAATGGATCTCATGACATTTTTGTTAAATGAGTAACTGCAAGTAATAAAAGTCATTGATTTATACCTGTATCATCCAGTCTTTGAAGAAGTCTCTTGATTAAAATTTAAGATCAGACATTCTCAATATCTTGTCTTTGTTCATGTGAGTAGCTATTTTACCCACAATTGGGTGTCATTTGAAAATTCTGTATCTTTGAAAATCTGTATTTTCTCAAGTGACCTGCTTCTCAGTAGCCATCAACTCAAGGAGATGCTTCAAAGTTAACAACTTTTTTCTTTTATGATCATGCAATTCTGAAATTGGGAGGTGCAAGACAGGTGCAAATTACTACTTTCTTGCAGCTCTTACAGGGTGACCAAAGTCTTCAATAGGTCACCTTGGATGCTACAGTATTTCAGAACACACTTGCATACAAACAAGAATATTAACTCATGCTACTCATAAGGGATTCTCTGTTCACACCAGTCACCAAATGGCTTTGGGGTCATTCACTATGACCTTTTAAGTATTTTTTTTACGGCAATAATGTCAAACAACCACAGAATTTACTGCTGCTTAGCCTGAAAGGAAGCTGTTTCTCAGAATGGGGAACTTGGGGAAGATGTTTTCACTCAGCTGGAAGCTTTATGGGGCAGATTTCATCCCTAGTCCAGAAGTAAATGTCACCTCCCTAGAGATTTTGAAACTCAATGAATGTTCAGGCCAAGAAATCAGGTGATGAACCAGAACTTCAGACTCTCAGAAACCAAACACTTTGTGCTTCAGAGAGATTTGGTTTGGTTTCATTTTTTCTCCATTTTTTTGTCCTTTTTCCTTAATTTTGATGGATGATGTTTTGTTCTGCAGTGAGTTTTAATGCATGTAGCTGTGGAACATTTTCAATTGTCGCAAACAACAACAACAAAAAGCAATATTTCAATATTTTTCAAGAAAAGGCTTCAAAGGTTTCAGATCTTTTTAAAATGTTTCTGCTTTATTTTGACGTGGCATAAAAGTTTTGTATGCAGTCTCGCATCCGCTATTGTGACAGCTGTATTTAATGAGTGCAAAATGATCAGAAAAACATCCTTTACGGTGGGTTGCCATTGCCAGCAGATGACAGGAGAGAGGCAGTACTGTAATAACAGAAGCGATGAAGTAGTTCATATTACTACTGATGAGGTATTTCTAGCTCAAACGCCTAGGTACGCCTTTTGAAAATAATGCATTGGTCACATTACCTGATCGTTTCATCAGATTTTGTTTCCGAGCGCGTTTTGAAATAAAATTGTGCATTCTTAGCCTCAGGTCATGAAGTGGTTGGTTGCGACATATTTTTTGGGGATAACACAGTCAGTTTCCATAAGATGAAGAGGGAAAGGTCCTAGTCTTGTCTATAAATACCGGCCTTTCCATCAAACTAATGCTAAGCATGAAATGCAGATCCACAGATATGCTAGAAATGAAACATTACACAATACGTTTGATTTCTATTTTATATGCATATTTAATATCAGAGTATTTTAGTCCAAATTGGAGAGAGTATAAAAATAAATCTAAATGGATTTGAAAGGCAGGGTATTTCTTTTTTCAAAGCTTCGTCATTCCTGACTTCCTCTGGTGACTGTTAGCTTATCATGCCTTTGTACAGGAGATCTAAGTATTTCATTCTCTCTTGTGTCTCCATATGGTACCATTTCGCAGATAGTCTTCCTTTGGTCACAAGATGACAGTGAGAATGGATTGTCAAACTGGACCACTATGACAATTTACTCCGGGGGACAAAATCCTGTGGGTGTTTAGAAGCTTTACTGTAAGTTATATTTGATTAACTTATCCTACTACTGACAAATAATTAGGTCAGCAATTAATTTCAAAATGCAAATGTGCTACAGGCCTTCATATTTTAAGAAACTCCCTTTGTCTTTAATTTCTACTTGTGTTAAACTCGTAATGGATTTAGCTGAGTGAAGAAACAAAATTATGTTTTCTAATGCTTTATTCACTTGGTTGACTTGGACTTTTTCAGCAAATATTGACAGTAAATGTTTGTTTATAAATGATCATGTGGGATGGAATCTAATGGAGTAAGAAAACAGAAGAGAAATGATGAACCACTCATTTAAAAAAAATATATATATATTCACATTTCTGCTGCAAAATATTTATCTACCTTCATGAAATAGGAACAGAAAGAAAAACCAGAAGGTCAGGAGGAGATCATTGTGGAAAAGTCAGTAGTACCTGCTTAAGCAGTCTAAGAAAGCAGGGTATATCAGAAAAAAGCCCATACTTAATACTGCTACAAGTGTGGCTCAAAGAAACCTATCTACCAGCCTATCTCAGGGACTTTATTATTAAACAAACACAGATTAAAGGCTCAACCCTTCCCAAGAGAAGCTCAAGGGAGTTTTCTGTTGACTTTAAGGGAGTGAGGCACCTAAGTCTACATTTGCTGTGATTAAAATCATGCAATTTTTTAGAAAATATTCAAAAATATGCAGCTATAAACAAAACCAAGCAACTATCCTGATGTAAAATCTGAATGAATTTACATGGGTGGCAGAATTATATTAGAATTTCCTATGAGTTATTTTGCTCAATTGTTTCAAGTCAAGAAGAACAATCATGCAAAAATTAGATGAGGGTTTTTTACAAAATTTTTACTGACCTGAAGATGAAAAAAATCAACTTCTTTTTAATGCTTAACAATGCAAGCCACTTTAGAAGAAATAATGGTTTTTAAGTTTTGGTTTTTCTGGGTTTTTTTTGGTTAAAAATGGTATTTTACATCACATTCACTTAAATTAGTAATGCAAATAATTTCATGAGAAAAAACAGAAAAAAAATAAAACTAAACATTGCATTTTTAGAGGATTTTCATTTTGGAAGGAAAACAGGGAGAGAAAGAGGAGAATTTCATGAGGTCAAATGTGTCACATGTACATAAAAAAAGCTTGGTTTCCATTCTCCTCTGAAGGATAACATCCAGGACCCTCTTTCTCTCTTAAGCAGCTCCTGAAGGACTTTGAAGGTTCCACTAGGTAGGAGCAGGCAACACAAGACTGAAGCTTGATTTTGAATGAGGGAGAATCTCTCTCTCTCTCTCTCTCCCCCCAGAGCTGTGGGAAAGAAAATCAGAATTATATTGGGGTAGGAGAGGGCTGAGCTGTTGGGAGCTGAGCAGACAGAAGATTTCTTGTAAGATAAGGCAGTGATCATGCTGCTCAGCTGTACACTGGCAGGGACCCCCATTGAAGAACCACTTTTCAAAAAAGATACAGCTGCCTTCAAAAGTGTCCAAAGGAGAGGAATGGGAATGATCAGAAATTTGGGAAATGTCACCTGCAAGGAAATCTGAACGGGGGTGATTTCATCTGGAAAAGAAAATGAGTGGACATAAAAACCAAAGGCTTCAAATGTCAAAAGCCTTCTGGGAAGAGGCAGGGAAGAGTTTGTATTTCAAGACTACAGCCAGATGACAGAAAGTGACAGTATTACATTGAAACAAAGGAGAGTCAGGTCAAATGTTGGCAAAAATTTTCTCACAGTGAAGACATAGAAGCTGTGAAAATGATTGTTTATGGAGAGTCTGGAGTCCCCTGCACTGAAGACCTCTGAGAACAGGCTGCACAAACTACTTTCCAAAGTAATGTGAATATAGTTTTTAGCTGAAAGCAATTCCTTAGCAGTTATTACACTGATATTTTTAAGTGATTTTAAGAAGTTGATGGAACTTTTGCTTTTGTGATAGTATAAAATAAACTTTTAAATTAATCTAGGGCAAGAAACATACTATGAATTCCCAGCACAGCTGCCATTATGAGTGAGAGCAATTGCAAATAGGACTTATTTGCTGAAGCAGGACAGATAGAATGGTTTGCATGACCAAAGGTGAGCTCAATAAAATAACAAAACAAAACAAAACAAAACAAAAAAGCTTTCAGTGATGAATAAACTGTCTTAAATACTGTGAAATAAAGCAAGTCAGTATGACATAACTTTATCATTATATTTCAAGTATATTCAACAGCTTTTAGAAGCAGAGTCACTACAACTGTGACCAAACAGAGAAGTACAAGGCAAGGAAATCTCAAGCTCTGTTCCAATATTAATAACAATTTGATATAATAGCAATTTGGCAAAAATGGACAGTATACAATTTGTATAATACAAGTATGAGTGAGAATATTATTTCTTTCAGGTAGTATCTGTATATTTGACGAAAAAAATATCGTAGAACCACAGAGTCACAGAATATGCTGAGTTGGAAGAGACCCACAATGATCACTGAGTCCAGCTCCTGTCCCTGCATAGCACAATCCCTAAGAGTCACACCTATATAACATTCACTTCACTCTTAAATTTTAAAAAAGCAAACAAATGTCTCATGTTATTTAAAACATAAATCTTTCAAATCAGAATGACCTCTGGAGTCACCCGCATAAGTGTTAAAGTATGTAACAAGGTAAAAAGAATTTTGAAATATTGTCACACTCTAAAATTAGGATATTTCACATTATTTTATTAACACATTTATATCTGTTTACATTGAAGCATCATACTAAATATCCTAACCTTTCACAAAAGCCTTCTGCTGGCTTCCCTTCCCTTGGCTGCTCGTGTGCTAGTGTTTTCTCTTTGTCTCAAACAGGGAGCCGCACATCCCACCTCGCACGGTCTGTCTTTCTCTCTTTCTGTCATCCTTGAGAAAGAAGGGATTTTCCCTATCCTGTAAAATGGTGTCTGAGGATTGCCTTGTGGGGATCAGAGGGGCATTTCCCTTGGGATTGCCAGGCAATGGCTGAGGCCCGATGAGTATTTGTTTCTCCTGTCATCCATTCTGAGGGGCATAATCCCAAGGAAATCAGTGGGGAGTTTTAATATGGACTTTGAAGACCAGATATGCCTAAGAACATAAAGGTGATTAAGAAATTATTCTACTGACGCTTTCCCAACAATCTGGGGCTGGCTTTTTTTTTGAAAAATAAACCAAAATAAAAATGTCTTCCTCTGTTTTGCATGAATATCAGATGACAAATCTTAGCCTATAAGAAAGCCTATAGCCTAAACCACATTTGGCATACAACTGCAAACACAGTTTCCAACTTCAGGTAAACTTACTATGCTAAATCCTCCCAGTGGTGTCATTTGGATCCCAAGCATAGTTTTGAAGTTGGCCTGATTCTTTTCTTTTGTATTTCAACTCCAGTAAGGCTTGTTCATGTATATGAAAATAGTGGTACAACTGTCTTTTTTAAATAAGTGAAACTCACAAGATTTACCAAAAAATGCAAAGTTTAACTTGAAATTTTTAAAGAAACATCTTATCTAACATTCTGCTTAGATAAAGTTTTCCCTTTGTAATATAGGATACATAGTACGGCACTGTAAAAGGCCTTTATTTTTTAAAACAAAGTAGAGTCATACTCTAGACTCCCTGGTGTCATCTCAAAGCATGTGTCCCCTCTGCACCCTGCAGCTGCCCCTCAATCTGTCTTTGAGTGTCTCCCATCTGCTTGGGCCCCGGACATTTGGCATCCCTTTGTTTCAGGGGCCAAATCTTCAAACCAAGGAAGCAGATACAGACTCCAAAGGACCCACTGCCTTTCAGAACATGCTCTCACCAGAGTGAGGAGTTTATTACTCTTGAAAAGCCTCTTCAGCACTCCAAAATCCCCACTTCAAGTGTCATAACCACTTGCTGGCATCAACATCCTGTAACAGCTACCACAGAAGATGTTGAAGAGTAACAGAAAGAAGAAAGATACCTTAAGCCAGATGGCACACTTTAATTTTTTGAGGAATAGTACAACCATACACAAGAGCCAACCAGCAAAGGAAAAAGCAGGGAAACAGAGCGGGATTCATTACCTGGAAATCACACACTGGTCTGGGAAAGGATGTGGGGGGAGCAGCTTCCTTTTCCTCAGAAAACACATATTGCAGCATCTTCATTCACTCCCATAAGAAAAAAATAAGTATGAAACCTTGAGAGTGCTGCTCTCTTCCTTACCACCCTAGTCAGCCACCCATGACAACAGAGCCAGTTAGAGAGTCCCAACCGGCAAAAGGATTAAGAAAGAAAAAAGTAAAGTGGAAAAACGCCTCAGGCCCCACATATGTGACTTCACAGCAAAACCTAGAGCCAGCCCTGAGGGATCTGGTACAGAGAGCGAAGTAATGTGACTGTGATTAGGATGTGTGGAAATTAGAAGCCCTCTTGTTTTAAGAAGGCAGGTTATCTACCAAGCCTGCTCTACACTTCTTTTAACTGTAATGTGGTGAACAAAGGCTGTCTGTAGAAGATGCTGTATTTCTCTGCTCAGCCTATGTCACTTAGAGCTTTTTATGCTAGACTCGTTTTAAAAACTTCAATTTAAACCAACATGAAAGGTCCTTAAACAGTAAATAGCATATTATATCAAAAACAAATAGATTAAAAAGTGAACAACCATAGCCAGTATATCTCTTTCGAGAGGAGTTTCACTTTCCACACTAACTAAAACTCTAAGACTGGCAGATCTGGGCCAGGGGTTTGTAATGGGCCTTTTACTTTTTTTTTTCCTCCCTCTCCAGAGATAAATAATCAGTTTTAGAGAACTGATAAAAAGAGACAAGAATGAAAAGTGAGTATGACACATTTATGAGAAGGATTTTTCATCTGTTTCTTAAATACAGCACCTTTATTTCAGATTGTATTAAAAAAAGAGATGGGAGAGCCAACCAATTTATGTCGTGCTGCAGTAGTGAATATATATGAATGTATGGAGCACAGTGTGAGAGAGATAGAAAATTCACCCAAAATTTCCTGACAAGTTAAAAAAATTTATGTTATCATTCAAGAATCATTTATTTGAACAATAGGAATAAAAAACAGGCCACATGGCTAGAGGCAGCAGAGAATAAAAACACATTGTTTCCAGACAAATCCCCATCAAAGACATATGACTCTGGACTCTGAAGTCAGAACATCTTCATATTTTAAATTTCCACGAGCATTTTCAAGAAAAGCTGGAGTTCTGCTATAGGATTTGCTACACACTTTTCACTACTGATTGATAACCAGAAGCGGCATTAGCAGCATTTTTCCCCCATCGTTCCTCTAAAGCTAATGGAGTTGAGGATTCGTTACTTAATCTAATGGCAATAGCTTTCCAATAGACATGCACAGAATCATTGATTAGTTTGTCCTCTTCTTGTTTGCATTGGAACACTGTTCAATTTACACCAATTAAAGAATGCTTGGTTTGTGTATTGAAGAATAATTAAGGGATGGAATTCCCTATAGGCTACTAAAAATGACATCTGACTAGAATGGTGATTACAGCATGAAGACAGCATTAGTATTTAAATAGTTTGACTGCTATATAAAATCATTATACCACCTCACCATGAAAAAGAGCATTAGTTAATTTTGCCTATAACAAAATTGGTTGTATGTATTTGTCTGGTCACTTTAAGTAAATTTGACAAGACTAATCTTAAAGCAAGCAATCCAGGTTTGGTGGAAGGAGCAGACAGAGCATAGTCTAAAGCAATCATCTTGATAGATATGTATATAACCTTCAACCAAAATACAAATACGCACAAATGAATAGCAAGAGCTTTGTCAGAGATGCTCAAACCAAATGTAAACATTAAAAACAGATCAGTTGCTAAACCTGAAAATCCAAGCGTAACTGGCATGTTAATTATACAACAATCAAGGTTTCACAAACTGTAAACACACAAGAAATCCTTATTTTGTCTGCCACTGTGGTTGTCAAACCTGTGCTATCCTTTCTAGCACTGCATGGTACAAAGAATCATGGGAAGCAAACAGGCACCATGGAAGGACTCATCCTTGCTAGAAGGACTGACCTGCAAAATATCCCAAATGATTAAAAATATTGGAGTGGCCTAGCCCATCCATGTAATGTCTCTTTAGATAAGTTTGTTTTTACTTTGGATTACAAGGTGGAGGTGAGGTTCATTCTTAAAAATACTGTTGAGGAAAGAGGGCTTTTGATCCTCTGTTTAAATTTCACCATGCATATTAAATTCTATCTCCTAGCCTTAGATTATAGTATCTACAGTAATGATCTATCCAAAATGTGACAGCAACATTACTGTAACATAAAGTCCTTGGGACCAGTCCTGAAGCATATTTACATTTCCATAGCCTACTTAAATATAGTGTGTTTGTTTTACTAAACTTAGATACTGTAGTATATTTTATAAGGTCATCTGCCTGCCTCAAGACCTCACATTGCAGCTACTATCCTTCCTATGAGAATTTATGCAGTTTCGATTGAAGGTTGTCAACACCCTCTTTAACTCAGCAAAGGGTTCTCTGTGAAGGAACATAAGATTTTTCCATTTAAGCCTCTAAGGGCATGTAGGCATGCTTCCTAGCATGTCTACATTGTGCAATGCATAACTGTGTCAAAGATGCCCAAGTTCCAAGTTCCATATGAGGTGATACATCTGCACAGTACAATATACCCTTATGGGTATACCCTCTGGCCAATCTGCAGTGCCTCTTTGCAGATCAAATTAGTCTTTGGCGCCATGCAGTTCTTGTGAACATGCCTGGTTCTACAGGTCACTTATGGATATTTTCTCTGCACCATATTCCACTGGATGGATCTGCCCTAGAATTAGGTTTGGGACAGTACATTTCATCACATAGTATACCCACTGACTTTCCATGGGGTTTTGTTCCAACATTTAAAAAGTCGTATGTTCCGGCTTTTGTTTTCACGTTGGACAAGTAGTTCTCGCTTCTGTACCAGACCTCCTGTTGGGATCTCCCGCTATAATCTGCCTGACTAGACCTTGGGCTTTCAGGAGTGAGACTAACGCTTCTTTTCAATGAATAATATTCTTTTGCAACAGGGCTGATATAAAGGTATATTCTTCCTTCCACCCAAGAGAAGAAAGTCCATTAATTTCAATAGAAACTCTCCATGCAGAAAAGGGAGAACTGTGCCCCAGGGAACATTCATGGAAGATTAATGGTGAGGAGAGAAAAGTGATACAGTATAGGCAGAACAAAATCAGAACCCACCACACAAATAAAACTGGACAAGGGTTCATTTTTTAAAAGTCAGTCAGAAACGGCAGGAAGGCTTTGAAAAAAAATCAGGGCTGTTTCAGTGCACTTTTGCATACATTGGCTTTCAGGAGACATGAATAGAAACCTAACAGTAACTCTTTTTTCGTACCTCCTTTCACAGGTCTCACTGGCAAAGAAGGATTTAGCACTTAATTCCTGTACTTTTATGTGGCAAATTAGGAATTTTCACCTTAAAAAGAAATTGCTTTTCAAACTCCCATAAATTCTGGATTTTATTTTTTTAAATGGTGGAAAACATTCCCTACGTTCATCCCAACACATAATAAATAGCAGTCTCCATTACTGCTCCTCAGAAAGGTGTAGGAAATTGGACCTGGCCAAAGAGAGGTGTTTATCATTCCTCCTGAGGAGACGCTAAGGATCTGGACCCTGTCCTTAACCCTTTTTCTCCTCAGTCCTTTTTAGTTTAGACTAGCGCATTTGCTCTCTTTCTCAAAATCAAGTATCCGTTGAGGAAAGCATTTAACTTGAGACTTGGTTACTTGATGAAGTAGGGCCTGCTGGCACTGAAGTGTCGAGACCAAAACTGGAATAACCGAGTTGTAATATGTTTTATTTTTCAGTTTACCATCGGCTAAAGGTAAAACCCCTACACCATTTTTTGCATCACTTTAGATAACAACTGCTTGGTTTGCATCTGCACCAAAACAGAAGGAAGGTGGTGAAGGAGACTGACACAGCATGAGATCCTGCAGCAGACAGTGGTTGGTGACTCTCTGTCAGGAAGCACTGAAATGTGGATGGTAACTCTGACCCCAACACAAAGTCCCATGTCCGTGGGGCTTGACAACTGAAGTGGTGCCCACCAGAGCGGGACAGAGGACATGATCAGAGAACCTCTGAAGATCTTTTCTTCATGAGGGCAAGACAAGACTGAAAGACAAGGAAGTGCAGCCTAGTGAAGAAGTGTTCTCTCACAATGTGGCACTACACTGGCAACTGTGGCTGTCAGCAAAGCACCTTCCATTCTGACTGTTGACACTAAAGTGAAGATAAGCTTTCAGAAAGGTTAGTACGCACCCTGACTTGGTTTATTTTTGAGTCATTTTTGAGTCATTTATGGCCTAGTTTCTTTGTCTCTGCCACTTCCTAGCATGACAAGAGACCAGAGGCAGGTGTTGGGATGGCACCAGTTTTTCTCATTTAATTTGTGAAGCACCATAAAAAACAATCAATGAGCATGGAGCATGCTCTGGATTTGTCTAAGTGTAAGTGGCTCAAACACTAACATGTGAATTTAGTAAAGTTAAAGTCTGTGGAATGGAGATAAATTACAGCAGCAATTGAAGTTGAATGTGATATAGAAATCCAACTAACAGAAGACTGTCTGGAAACAATTATTCAGAAAGCTGCTGACCCTCTATTTCTTTAAAGAGTTAAACATTTGGATCAGTTAACTGGCAGCTGCAATAATAGGCATATGCTCTAATCTTTGATCCGTAGCTGAATTTGCAACTCTTTGTATGAGAAGCAGATCACACAGATTTGCATATTTTTAAGGATCTATAGGGAGAAAAAGAAGAACAAAACCTGCTTTTCCAAGACGCCACTTTGAGATCACATAGAGTGTCATGGGTCCCCTCAAGTACACTAATGTTCAGAGCCAGTTGCAAGACTCACAAATTTTATAAATGGCCCTAAACTGTGACATTCACATCTGAAGACTAATCAAAATTCCTCCTAGAACAGACTCTTGCAAGCCAAGGTTGCATCATAACTCTTCAGAGAGTTATGTACGTCTATCATTAAGATACCGTTTCTGCATCCAAACTTGTGTCAGAACTTTCCTGAAATATTAAAGAGTCCAGAAGTAATAGATAAATTAAAAACTGCTTTGTAACCAAATGAGAAACTGTTGACTAGACTCAAATACATGAGCGAGTAACAGATTTATGCCAAGGTCTTGACATCTTCTTAGATTTGGCAAAATTTTTCAGTGCTGATGAAAATTCTGCAGAGACAAGACAACCAATTCTTTTGTGTTTAAAGTTCATTTCTTGCTCATCTCTGTTTTCAACACCAACTGAAAGATGTTTACTTATCACTCATTTTGGATCAACAGTCATGCTTATGGCACAGAAGATTTCCTCCACTTGGTAGTATTTCCTCAGAAAGTGGGTCCTACTGAGAGAAGTGAACAATATACTGAGTACTGTGAAGAAGTAATCATCCCTGCAAATGTGCTCAATTGTGTGGGATGTTTCAACATAGTCTTTACTCAATTCACACTTTACAATAGGCTTTCTCTCCGGGTTCACCTACACAACACTCTTTGACATCAATAAAGATGATGAGAGCAGCTATTTGTTATTTGTCTATGGATACTTCCTATCATCCCAAACAAAAGTGCAGACTACTGCATGGGACTATGCAGAGATGTGTGAGGAAGACAATGCAAAGAAATCACTCTTTGAAAAATATTCTGTGTAGCTTCCTCATAGTTCCCCACAGTAAGCCATATGGAGGCATGAAGGATTTGTAGAAGCCTGACTGACACAGGAGGCAGCACTTCCAGGCGCTATCTGCCTTGTCCTGTGGATAGGCAAGACTTTGTAAAGTCCTGGCAAAAATCCCATGAAGAGGAGAGGAAGGTGTTGCACATTCCTGGGTAAGGTGTAGTAAGGGGGTGGGGTGATGCAATGGTGAGTGTGATCAGACCACTGGCAGGTGAACCAGAACTTGAGCCATGAGCAACAATTTCAGTATCTTAGAGAGGGAGAGAATAAAGAATAGCATACAAGTTTTAATGAGAAAAATTGATTGCTGATGCAGAGGTTTTGAGAAGGGACCAGCACGTGCCCTAACAGCACACATGTTCCACACCATAAGCAGAATCCAAAGTAACCCAAAAGCCAAAACAAAGGTTTGCTGCTTTTTGTACCTTTCCAACAGCATTAGTTGGTACTCTTCTGTCACCAGCAGGGCCATGTAACAGACTTTTCAAATTCTGGAAGCATTATTAAAATAAAGGGCCAAGTCTTGCATTGCTTCTTTATTAGGAAGAGCTATAGGTCTCTATAGGACTATTCTTTATTGTTGTTTTGTATACCTTTGGGTACCTCTTCCTAATGGCCTCTGAAAGATTTCTGATCTCCTAGAACCTTATTTTTTAGGGCATTGTGTAACCTGCTTGTTTTGTGAGAAGGCAGAGTGCAAAAATGGAGAAATAGAAATTGCCTTATGTGCTGTATAGTATGATTTCAATTACTTCACTTAGTTATTGCTAACCATATTTTATAAATATCGACACATTATATTTGTTCCGGCCACTGAAATGATGCTTTCGAAGCAATTAAAATATGTATTCTGATATATTTTGTCAATATTGCCATTGTACAAAATTGTAACATCTTAAGAATTGCCTCCCTACAATTTATTCTCTGTATCTTAACTTTGTACAGCACTACAAGATCATTTTTCTCATGTGCTAAGTGGGATTCTAGTATATCACTACATTCAGTCAAAATTTTGCAAGTTAAAATAAGAATACCTGTAGATTATGAAAATGAGACCAAGAAAGTAGCCTTTCTCTTTACATAAAGCAGAAAAACTGGCAGAAAAATTCAGTAAAAGCAGATTAGAAAAGGGGTGTTTGGGAGACATTTCATTATTGTGGACTGCAGTAAAACCAAAGCATACCTCAAATTAGAATTACTTACCTTAAATTAAAAATGTTAATAAGCCAAGACATTAACAAGGAGATGATATCACCTTAGTGGTTTGGTCTAAGGTAATTGCCTAAACTCCCTCTGTAGTTGAGAGAGAAAGAGAGACCCCACCAGTAACAGACACTGATTTTAATATGGCCATGTGAGGTACCATCCTAAAATGGCCATATGAAATGGTTGAACAGAGATCTGGAGGTGCCACCCATGACAGGGAAAGAAAAGTTACCTGAAACTAGATAGCTAATTCTAAGACAATCACAGCAAATTATAAAGAATCCTGCTCTGACATGAATTCCCAAATTTTAGAAAATGAAAATCCCATTTAATTTATAAGGTATTTTCATTTATTATAAACAGATGTGCTAGGGATGAACA
The DNA here is from genome assembly GCF_009650955.1 of Corvus moneduloides. Lineage (NCBI taxonomy): Eukaryota > Metazoa > Chordata > Aves > Passeriformes > Corvidae > Corvus > Corvus moneduloides. The sequence goes on from NC_045477.1 coordinate 94,744,528, forward strand.
TGCCTGTTTGTATCTTGACATAGATTTCATAGTCTGGACTTCAAATGACAGCTCTGGAGTTATGAATCTTGAGATATATTTTACTTCAATTTAGGAAGTTCTAGGAAGCTCAGGCTCATTTATCTATTCACAAAAGCCTATGATTAATAGAGCTGTTTGGTGTCAGATTTTAATTCTTCATTTGAAATAAGAAAGTTAGTGAAATAAGGATACTCACAATAGGCGTTCTACAGCCTTTCCTTTCAGAAAGCAAGGACAGACTCAACAGCATAAGTGCTTTTCTCTTTGACGGATGAAGTCATGGAACTGATTTCAGATATAGTTTCCATATCTGGGCCTTAGGCAATTATAGTGAGCATCAATCTCATATCCATACCATATCAAAGGGATGTTTGTCTGTGTCTCAAATCAGACATATGTATCGTTAGTGAATGCAGTACAAATTAAGCTAATTTCTTGGGTTTGACTCTACAAACAGACCAAGTAATGGTCATCAAAGTTCATTGAAATAAGTTTTGTCACAAAGCTTAGTAGTGTTTGTGAGCATGTGTTTTCATAAAACTGACCTTCTTTTGAAATATGTGGATTGAAGGCCAATCTACACTGGCCAGAGAACGAAACAGGACATGGAGAGTATTTGCCCCATTTCTGATGTTCTAGTTCTGTCCTTCAAAATAATTAAAGACTGGATTTGCCATACAGCAGTTTTCACCTTTCTCAAAACAGAAAGGGAGTGGGAAGAAACAGAAATAAAAATATATAAAAGAAAGAGCAGAAAAGAGAAATGATTGCTCCAGCCCTCCAACTTCCCTTTATCAAAGGCAAAAGACCAAAGGGCTTTCACTTGTCTGAAGACTAGACCACGGGCTAGGATACAAACCCTGGTCCCCTTGCGTTGTGATGCTGAGCACTCATCCTACCCCTTTGCTGTGGCATGTCAGAGGGTGGATTGCCACAGCACTAGGGAAGGGTATCCTGCAGGACCAGCTCCTCACCTGACCCTCTGCCTAGGGACAGTGCCAGTTTGCATCAGTGAGAATTTAACCCACCTGTGACAGATGTAGTGCAGATGAATGACATTGGGCTCAATAAACCAGTCAAATAAGATGTGCTGAGAGTGGCTGTAGTAACATACAGAAATATCCTTCAGTGAAACAGCAAAAGAGTACCAGTTGAGAGACAAGCCTCACCGGTTGATGAGTATTAAACCTAGGCTGGACTTTGGACAAAAGCATTACAGCGATCCCCACAAATCCATACACAATGGGTCAGGAGAAGAGTGCAAGCTAGCAGAGGAGTTAAATTAATCTCTTGCATCGTGTCTGCTGCTGAGAGTAGTGTAGAAATTCCTGTGCCAAAGGCACTTTGCAAAGAAAATCAGAGTGTGGCCTTTATACAGATTGAAGTCTCTAAGGAGGAAGTTGTAGAGTAACTTGAGAAACTCAAGTGCAGTAAATCACCACAACCGGATGGTGTTCATCTGGGAGTTCTGAGGGGAAATAAAGTGAGAAAAAGCCAAGATACTGACAAGAGGATGCCTTCTTCCCTTGAAAAATGCATCAGCACAAGAAGGCTGGGAAGCCCTATTATGCTGCCTGTCTTCCAAAGGAGATGAGGAAAATCCTGGGAATAGAAGAGCTTTGAAGTTTGCCACAGTTTTAGGGAACCCAAAAAACCAGCTCTGAATAACAGCTCAAGAGAGAGTTTGCTGGATAAGAAGACCCCATGAAGATGATCTTCAGTCTCCCAAACCACTAAGGCTGTTACAAAGGGGGAAAGTGCACTGGGTTACTTTGAAAAACCAGTGGAGAAGCCGTCAGAGGAAGAGTGGACTGACAGGGAAAAGGTGACCAAATGATCCAAATATTCTAAAGGTTTTACAGGGGTCACTTTTAAGCAATTGTCACAAAGAATATTAAGAAACAAAACTGAGAATAATACTTGATGATGATTTGATGCTGGAATGAACTATAAATCAGTCTGGAAGAAGTGAATATGGAAGCATTTCTCTTTCTATTGAGGCAAGTAAAGGTGAACACCCAGTAGTAGGTATCAGGACTAGTGTCATAACAAATAAATGAGTCTGAATTCCAAATCCTAATGCATTCAAATTAGTGTATCCAGAATCCACCCAAGATCTGGATTCAAGTCACACATGTGGTTCCCATCTTAAAAGAGGACAAACCAATTCCTGAGTTGAAACTCCTGAGGTTTGTGCTCTGAGGTTTGAATACTCCATATTCAAAGACTCCAGCTTACATGACAGTTATGTATGAAATATGGGGGGCTGGAGGAGCGCATGTGTACACATAGCATGCAAAGGAAGCAATTAAATGTAAACCCAAAACAATTTAAAAAGTGATTCATGGAAAAAAGTGCTCTGATGCAGAGACCGTAAGTGTTTGTTCTTTACATTAACTTGCTGCAGCTAGCTGAAAGGGCAGAAGATTACAAGTAATAGGACAGTGGAAATTTTGCTGGGTTTGGTGAGCCCGCTCACAATCAAACATTTTAAATTATCTGGATTTACATGGCTTCGTACCCTTTCATTTTCTCTCCTCATATTTTTCTGTTCCTGTAGGCCCAGTGTACTGAAGGCAAAGCTTCTTCAGTTTTAATTCACTTTGTCTTTTGAATTCATTAGATTTTGAAAGCTTTCAAAGGAAGTCACAGGTAGGCATTAGAGAAAATATAGAAAGTGGGACACTTCTGACTGGCTTGTATGTTTCCAGTGTCTAAAAAGAAAGGTTTTTTTTAAACCAAACTGTAGGAGGGTTCATAAAAATAGATATTTACATTTACATACTGGGACAGATTCTCAGCTGCCATGGAGCAGCATTACTCCATCTTCTTGAACAGAGCTAATCCTATTCAGCACAGCTGGCTCTCACACGTGTATATATGTGTGGAATATGTTCAGGATTCTTTATATTTCCAAATATACAGAAAGCTGCTTCTCCCTCCAGGTGCTTTTGCCTGTGCACTAAATAGTGGGAGTTTTAACTGACGGTGGTGTCTTCAGGGAGGCAGGGTGCGAAGGAATGTTGAAGTGTAAGGAGAGGGATGCATGAACAAAGGAACTGGCATGAACATAGAAACCCAGAGAAGAAGGTGAGGGAAAAAGGAAGGAAAATGGTATCCTACATAGCCATGCTGTGCCAAGCAACATCTGCATTCACAGCAACAGGGAGTTAAACTATGCTTGTGCAGCAACCATGTCTTTTGGAAAACACCTCAGGTGTTTACAGCTAGGTAGCAGGAATAGCATGAGACCTGCTAATGATAGCAAGGTGGAGAAAAAGGAGCTCTGCGCTCAGCTGTGCTGTTGCAGGAGTCACGTAACACAGGACAGAGAGTAGGTGTCATATCAGATAGGGCTAATAGGTACCAATAACCACCTTCACCCCTTTCCCCTCAGTCTCTCCCTGCGCCAGAGTCAAGTGAATATCAATGTGAAACAACTGTGTATGACCATGTTCTTCTGCCCACACAGTGGGACCCTGGTAGTGATTCAGACTGTACTGGACTCTGGACACATAATGTACACTGAATATCCATAATAAATAATAATTACCACAGTAGGGGGCAGCAGCCAGCTGTGGAGGAAGAGTAGGGCCAGCTGCTGGAAGAAATGTAGGCACTGCCTGAGCATGCAAGCTGGGCACTGGGAAGGGCAAGAGGGCCATGGCTGGGAGCCAGTGGCAGCTTACTGCCAAGAAGAGGGAGATAAAAGCACAAAAGAGTTTCACCAGAGGGAGCTGCTCCTGGCCACCCCTCAGCAATCGGTAGCGGCCCTGATCCAGGAGGGAAGGCCGATGGCAAACAGGAGCATCGCCAGCCTGAGTGCGTGGCCAACACTGCTCACACATACCATGCTGGAGCTAGCAGGATGGGTGTCTGTAAGCCAAGCAAGCCTGCTGCAGGGAAACAGCCCTGCACAGACCTGCTTGCAGGAGACCTACACCTCCTCCAGAAATGAGGACAGACCCATCCTGTTCCCCTCAACATCTCCCCAGATGCACCTCCAGCAAAAGCAGGGTCAATACTCCAGAAATGAGTGCAGCTCCAAAAGAGACTGATAGGCACATGGCCAATGCTTTACTGAACCCCCTGATGGTCAGATCTCCTTAATTTCATTTACAGAGAAATGTTCTGGCAGCTCTGAAGATCCCCAAACAGAGCGCTATTACTTGTCTGAATTTCTCGGAAGGCCTGATGCTTAGCGCTTGGGTTCCCCAGGTCGTATGGTAAACAAAAAACTGCTTTTGAACACACTGCACACACTCAGCAGCCCAGTCATCTAGTACAACTAAAATTTATCATAGATTTAAAATATTTTTCTAACCCCTCTGAAAAGTAATTTCTAAGACCAAATCAGCTTTCCAGTCTCATTTTCCCAAGGCCGTTCGTAGCATGATCCTCACACACCGGCTTCTAAACAAGAGCCAACAGCATCACAGGATCAGCTCCCCTATTTGCCCCATATGGAATACTTAACTCTTTCACCTGCACAGCATAACAATTACTTAGCACGTTCTCTGTAATAATTTTAACAATGTGGCACTTTTCCTTTGAATTTAGCTTAGTGAAATTTATCTTTACTTATATTCATGTCTTACCTTCAAGTGTGCTTTCTGTGCCTGGTTATTTTTCACTGAGTTCAATTTCAAATAGATAAAACCTGTTTGCTTTTCTCTCCCAAGAAGGAGCATGTGTATTTCCAGATTCTATTCGCATCCACCAGGAAAAGTCACACTCAACAAATGAAGCTTGGTTGGCTTTTTTTGCTGTGTTCCTGGTTGGTTGAGCACAGGGGGTGTGATATGGGTGATGTTAAAGGAAAGCTGCTTTTCCTCCATTTTTCAACATAGAGGCTGACAGATTTTTCAGTCCCAATGTAAAGAAAGAGCTACCATCTGAATCTCAGTTTATGTAGCCCACAAGAGAGTGAAGAAATTGATAGAGGACATCCCAGGCAAATAGGGTATGGTATCAGGGAGAAACATCCATCACTTGTGCGGGTAGTAGACAAGCATAATCCATGTGTGAGCTCAAATGCAAATTCATGGGCAACAAAAAGCCTGTATGTTGAACATATACACAGTTCAAACATAAAGAACCAGATTCTTTCTGAATAACTTATATCTGAACATCTGACCTTAAGAACCAGCCTCAGCTAAGTGCTGGCAAACACCGACATTTGGAAGGAAGTTAGGGGTGTTGCACTATTTTGAAAGCTCTGTTTTGAACCAGCTGTCATTGCGAATGTCTGCTGGTACCCTGTCTTAGCATACAGACTGTCACGGTTGAGCATAATGAGAATGAGCCAATGGAGTATATTGAGCTATGCTTTCTTGCATGTCCTTGTAGCCCAAATTATCCCTTCACACAGCCATAACAGGTAAGCTTTGAATCTATTTATGCCACATTCTAATTGGTTCCATTTAATTTGTGTATATGTCTCTCTATGTGTGTTTGTATATACATATATGCATATTTATATGCACATATGTATGTTTGGACATCATTATTAAAAGTAAATATGCATATTGTCACAGATTATTGCTATGTACATAACAGATTCTTAGAGTAGTTGGCTTTATTATACAATAAAACCATAGAAATGTATTGTCTTCTTTAGAATAAATAAGGAACACAGGACTCATTGTACCATATACATTTAATAGTTTGGACATCTCAGTGCCCACATAAAAACAAGGAAACATATATTGCAATAGGCAGTATAATTATTTCAGCGAGGAACATCCATCTCACACTCCTAGAAATATGAGATTCAGCATCACAAGATTCTAGAATTATGTCATCAGCTGCACGAGTTTCACAGCTTATCTTTATGATTTTATGTTACAGAAGTAAACTCCAACAAAAATGTTTAACACTGCCAATCTAACAGCACATTCATGTTAATACTAGCTGTAAAGATTTCAAAAAGGTGAATAGCATCAGCATTTCTATACATATGTGTGCACTTAAGTATATATATACATGTATACACACACATTCACACATAAATGCACACATATAGGTGTGTGCTATGTATATAACCTGTCTTTAGATATGCCATTATTTTAAAAGGTTGGTTCCAAGTACACTAAACTTGACAACAATGTTCTATACAGCTGGCCAACTTAAAGAAATCCCTGCTGGTGCACAGAAGATCGAGCTAGCTGGGATCATTAAGCATCATCGGATGAGGCTGCAGGTAGCTGAAACGTTCCTTAATGAAAATTTAAAGAGAGCAGATTAAAATTATATTCCTCCAATCCAACAGAACACAAAGGTAAAGACAGTCAATTACAACCAAGATCTCATTTAGCACTAAAGGAGTGTTGTAGTTTGTAGATCAGAATTTATTGCCTGAAGTGAACATCTAGGCTTGTGACTATGTATATAATTACTTTCTACAATGTACTCTCCTAGCACTCAGATGTAGTTATGGAAGATTATGTCTTCCATAATTTTAGTCTGTTACGTTCATGACCAAGAGTAGAAAATCTCAACAACTGCAACAAAGTTTTTTTTTCTGTGCTATTCTGTCTTTTTACATTATGAGAAATAAAAGAAATGCAAAATGCCATGTATTTGTTCTTTTAACTCCTAGGTTAACTGTTTTAATAGTGTTTGGTTGGTCAATAAAGTGGCACCAAAGAAGTGGTTCAAGCAGGATACTCTACCTGTGTGCCTGTTCAGAATGCTTGCAGCCATCCCCTGGACACATCAGGAGGGGGTTTCAGTGACAAGACACCAAGGGTGCTCAGCTCTGTACCAGGTCTATTGTTAGATCAGAGAAATGCATCACAACTTTAAAAACTCATAACTAAAAAAGATACTGACAGGCAGCTTTGTGACTAGAAGAGATGAAGAACAAGGCTGAAAGGACTGCTACAATAGGGAAGATTAAGTGAGTTAAATATCTATGGGCTGCCTTAATGCTAACTAAACACAACATCACACTAGTTAAAAGAGATCAAAGAAGGGAAAGAAGGAAATTTGCAAAGTGATATAAAAAGAAGAAATATGATGACGTTAAGAAAGGAAAAAACTGACAACAAGATACTCTAGGCAACACAACCACTCCCTTGAGACATGGCATCACTTAGGAAATTTAATCTAGGGAAAAAAAACCCCCACAAAAATATGCCATAAGAAACAATTTCATTGTGTCAGGGAGATGTACTGGATGACCCAAAAGATACATTGCTAATTGGTGTGCACCCCTTATCTGCAATTTTCCTTGCTTGTATGGCCAACTCATCATTACTTGTCTGTATTTGGTTTCTCTGGGTCCCATCCAACTCATGCTGCACTCAACACAAGTTTCCAACAGGAGCAATAGGACCTCAATGTGTGCTCCAAGTCTTTGTGGTTCTAAAAAGAAGAGGGGGAAAAAAGCCCACACTACTCTGCAAGAACTTAATTTATCTGGTGTATGAACATATATGCAACTAAACCAGATTGGTCCCTTAATACTTTTTGGATATTTAAACCTGTGTTTATCCTTAGAGATATCTGAGGAAATGTGCATTTGCTTTCACTTGGTGCAGCTAAAATTTTTGCTAGGGAGGAAACTTACAGTTCATCTAAAAATAACTTCTATTGAAAAACTGCTTTGGTCATGGAAGAGTGAAGAAAATGCTCTACACCAAACTAAAAAAAATTATATATATTACACAGAAATGGCAGAGATCTTTCTATTGCTAAAGCAATAATGCAACCAATGAAAAAAAAACTGACCATGAATTCTGAACTCAAGACCATAGTTTTCAAATCCTTTTACCGAATGTCTTCATATATATAATCAAATAGTGCTTAAAATCCAGCTTGCTTGCAGGTAGGGAATCACTATTTTGTGGCAGTTCAGTGCTGGCCCCCAGAGAGGCACAAATTTCTGTGTAAGTGAGGCTGAATGTTCAGGGGTCAGGGCTGTGTGTTGGTGTTGTCCATATATCTAGAGGCTGGTATTGTAAATCTTTAGAGCAACGTTTCTTGAAAATACTAAACAGACATTTTGGTAGCCAGTATTGAGCCTGTGGCTATAATGCTTCAGGCTGTGATCTTGTCAGCTTTTACAAGATAAGTAGGGTCAGGCAGGGTCACCACTTGGATTGGTAATTCTAAAGAAAGGCAGGAGCTGCAGGAAGTGTCTCAGGCAATATAATAGCTGTAACCGTTTTCCCTGAGTCTTTTCTAATACCCTGATGAAGGCATAATGCCAAGCTGTGACACAAGAGCAAGACCCTCAACCTCTGCAGCCATCAAGTGCATCATTTCCAAAGGGGTCTTTCCCTGGCCTGGCATGGAGGTGTGAGGTACAGTATGTGGGAGATGGCAAAATTTAGGTGCTGCTGGCACACATGGTCCTGGATGAATAGAATGTAAATTTGTGGCTCCAGCATTTTTCATCAGGAAGGGGATACAGGGATGAATGCCCTTTCTGACATCTTTGGGGATGCTGGCAGCTCCAAATTTGGTTTTGTCCATGTCTATAAAGCAAAAGACAAGCCTACTGAGCGAAGACCTTGTACACCAGCTTTCAGCCTCACACACTTCTACAGAAAGTATAGACGGGCTGATAATGAAATCCTTGCCCAATGGTCTACATTGCCAAGAATTTTAAATTGTAGGTTAACCAATTTCTCCTCTAAAGTTCAAACAATAAATAAAATTCTATGTGAAAAATGGAGCCTTTTATTCCTTTGTTATAATCTGATCAGAGTAAACTACAGATGTTAAAAGGCACTGTAGTTCAAAGAATTAAAAGAATCTTACAGGGTTTGTACAAAGAAAAGAGTTTTAGAGAATGATATGGAAAATATTATAATGGTTTTATATAAATCAGTGGCACATCCCCACTTTGAATACTGTCTTCAAATTTGGTCACCTCATCCCTGAAAAAAGAAAGTAGAAATAGAACAAGTCCAGGGAATGGTAATGAAAATGATAAAAGTCAAAAGGATGGGAAATTTCTTGAGGAAAGATAAAGAACATAAGCACCAGCTTGTCTCTCAGGAAAGATTTATCCTCATGGGACATTCATAGATATGGCGCTTAGGGACATCATTTAGTGGTGGACTTGGCAGTGTTAGGTTAATGGTTGGACTCAATGACCTTAGAGGCCTTTAATGAATCTATGATTCTATGATTCAAATCATACTGAACTGAACAAACCCTCTCCATAAACTAAGAATACTTACTGTTGTCTCAGACAATCTACAAGATGTCTTTGGACCCCAGCAGTTTTGGAAAGGTCTGGGCCCTTGCATGAATCAGTCATTGCAGGTATTTTCCTCAGTGCACCCTGTTCTCCTAGAGAACTTTCATCCACTGGAGGCCAATCTGACTCATGGACAGTGGGCAGGACACAGAGCTACATATAAGAAACACTTGTTTTCCTTTGTTAAATCATAGGATCATAGAGTGATTAGGGTTGAAATGGACCTTAACGACCATTTAGTTCCAACCCCACCACCATGAGTAGGGATACCTTCCATTAGAGCAGGTTACTCAGAGCCCCATATAACCTGGCCTTGAACATTTCCAGGGGTGGGGTGTCCAATATCTCTGGGCAACCCCTTCCAGTGCCTTATTGCTTTTGTAGTAAAGAGTTTCTTCCTAATACCTAATCTAAATCTATTCTTCTTCAGCTTAAGGCCGTTGCCCCTTGTCCTGTCACTGCATGCACTTGTGAACAGTCCTTTTCCAGGAACTTGACTATATTCCTAACTAATTTTTTGGGTCTAACTTTTAGAAACTTCACTTTTCTCTACCTTTCTTTCTAACTTGTGAAAGTCATAGGTGATTGAGAGGTATGAATCTATTGACTTGACTGGCAACCTTTTCAGCTAAATCACTCATCTTCCTCGAAAATGTGCCATGTGTCTATTAAAATAGTCTCAGTCCCGAAGGGCTTGCACAATCTCCCTCACTTTGTGTGATGAGATCCCCAGTCTTGGTCAGAGTTCTACTTAAGCATGACTATAATATAAATAACATTTTATCCTCAAGATCTTCAAACTTAATTAGCAGCAAAGGAAGAAAAACCTCTTTCCTATCCTGCAAGGTGAAACAAAAAGGTATTGAGCTGCAAATGGATGAAAGGTATTGCTCTTCCAAACAATGTACAGCTAATTAAAGGAACTTGCTACTGCATGGTTAGTACTGAGACAAACAGCATCATATTTGTAAATGAGGAGTCATTTTTATGCATAAAAGCAAATCGTCACACAAAGTTCAGGTTGGGTTAAATTCAGTTACATGCATTATGCAGAGGATCAGATTAGATGATAATAACGGTTGCTCCTAGCCTTAAAAAATCTGAGTTTTATGAGCTGCTACCATGCAATGATATCTAATCCATTTTCAGTTCATGGCATGTGCCAGTCAACAGGCAGTGTCAGGATGGCACCTTCACTCATGGTAAACCATCATACTGGGCCTTCAGAGGATCAGGAAAGTCTAGGAGGTTTTTCAAACTGGTGGCTGTCACATCTCTTTCTAGAGCAGGACAATTCCTTTCTCCTCCAGCCCTGTATGGGAACCCTGGAGGCACCAGTCATATTCGTGCTAGCATGGTGTGTCTTCAGCTCTGTCTGCAGATCAGGAAACAGCAGTCAAAGTTCAACAAGGTCTTGGGCAGAAAGGTTTGGAGGAAAGTGAGGAAATCAAAAGGTCAATGGCTGAAGTTAGCTGTATCTTTTGACCTATGTGACAGCACACACTGGAGTCCCAGTGCCCCATTACCCAGACCAGCATCCCTTCCATCCCCGTCTAAACCCAGAACCATCCACAGGAACATGTGGAGGCAGAAGGTCCATCCTCAGCTGCCCATGGGTGATTTGTATAACTGCACCTTGGAAGCAGGACAACATTCCCCATGGACAGGTATGTTCCGTGAGGTTCCTGGCACTCTTTTCTACTTTAGATATCCTAAGGTGGGGGCAGAAGCCAGGAGAGCTCATTTGTCCTTATTGCCTTATCTCATGTTACCTTACTGTGGTGGGGCATGATAGATACCTGATTCATCTCTGAACTGTTAAGAATATGTTAATGCTAATAAGACACCAAGAGAATAGAGGCACTCTTTGCCATGATTGAACTTACCTACAACTTCAGTCATCTTACAGGCCCCCCAAGAAATCAAGAGGGATGTCTTCTAGTGAATAGCTGTGCTGGAGTCATTTCAGTTAATGAAAGTTGTTTCGGCCTTGTGGGTTGAAAACATTATCTACTGGGGGGGAAAAGAAAAAAAAATCAAAAAGGGCAAATCAGCTCCTTACACTAGTGGTTTTATACCACCAAGGTGTACTTTTATATAAAGTCACAGAATACACATAAAGTAAGCACAAAATGCTCATGCAGTTGCTACTCCAGGATGTTTGTAATGGCAAGTTAGATTGTAAATTATTTCTTCAGAGGACAGAAAGCACAGTGGAAATAATGTATATTATTCATAAAAATGATTGTCCTGTTCACTTGTATACTTCTGCAATTTATTCTGTAACAGCTTTTTACTTCAAAGAAATCACTAGCTAATGACATCTCAAACTTAAAAAATCCACTTATTCACAACCCTGTCCCCGAGGGAATTCCTGCGTGTTATCAGAAATTTTTCCAAAGATCATTAACAGATATTACAAACCAATTGAAACTGAGTATTTTCTTTGCAAATTACTTTTAACTTTAGAGCTATTGAAAAAAGACATTGAGTGATTTAATTTACTTAATCTGTCTACAGATTGCAGCTATGTGCATATCCTGTGATTGCATTTCCAACAAAAAGCATATATAACTATCCCTAATAGGGATATTTTTCTAAATTATCGTACAAGATCAGTAAGATCTCTGCAGATATTAATGTTTACTTTTTCATTTAGAAAATTGCACTCAAAAAAGAAACGGGCATCTTTATTCTGTTGTTATTTTAGAAATAATAGCACACTATAATACTTATTTTACCTGCTATTTTAATTAAAACTCCAATAATCATCATATCCTTTGAGGATATGTTCTACTGATTTTCTGAAAAATCACTGTATTTTCATTAGGCTGTGAAGACAATGTTTTAGAAACACCTTACAAAGCAATGAGTATACCAAAAGAGATCCTCTATCTTGCACCAATCCAAAACAGCAAGCTAATTCAGCAGTGGAGGGCTGGAGATTGTATCTGATTCTGTACCTCATTGCCTTAAATTCCAGAGAACCTTACATGTGTCAGCACCACTTCTGCAGGAAGTAGGAAAAATCTCTTCCCCCATGAATATTTAGCTTGCAGCTTCCTAGCTAAGGTTCCTGCTCTCTTTGCAGATAAGAGAAAAGGGCTTGAAGCCCCTGAAGGTTGGGTAGACTTTGAAGATATTGGCTTTGAATGAAAGTGAACACAGCTGCTGTACTTTGCGTACTGTTCACTCCTGATCATGTGTTACATGTGCTTTACCAGGACACTCTTGGTAGACATATGGGCAAAGCAGGATAGTTTGAGGACGAGAATCAGGATTAACTGCTGGGAAGTTCAGCGTAGCTGAGCTGGTGACTGGCCAAGAGGCATGAGCAGATAAAAGGTTTTAGACATCTTAAAAATTTTCTTATCAAAAATGCAGGTGATGAACTTAGTGGGTATGTAGATTGGGAGCCTGGACTTGGACATCTATATGCCACATGAGCCTCAGTCATCCATCCCCTTTTGTGGCCTTGGGCCCAAAGACGGCTATTCAGAGAAGGACCCAGATTTTTCACAGCAAATAGGTGCATAAACATCTTTTCTTATCTTGCTTTGAGTGGTGGGAGAAATGTGCAGGAAGGGTGACAGAGAATTTGCAGGTGGTAGCACCTTCCTTGGATACTCTGCATCTTCCTATCAGCTGGGTCAGAAGTCTGCAACCAGTCTAAAAACTTCTCCATTCCCAGTACTATAGAACTCTCACTCTCTTGCTGTTTTCCTTTCCTGTGTTACAGCAGAAAGATCTCCCAATTAAAAGATTTCTTTTTTTCCCAGTACATCAAAATACATGGGGTCAGTTAAGTTAAGGAAATTTCCAAACTCTGTCAAGAGCTGAAAAAATTACTCCGTGAGCTATGTGGTGTCCAGTTTTGTCCTGTAAATATCAAGAGACCATAAATTTTCACAAAGGTCCCATGCCATTAACTTGGCAATTTGTTCCTGCCACCATCCTGTGGAGGTAGGTAGGCATGAGGAAGAAGAGGAACTGGCTGCTACTGAGCAATTAATATCTGCACAGGTTACTGGCTTGGTTTTAACCCACGCTACACTCAGATAAGTGCAAAGGGAGGATAGCATGCCCTTTTTCCCTGATAAAGTTGCAGCCTCATTCCTGCTCTTCATTCACCCCCATGATCTCCTCAAGACACTTGTCTAGTCATGGTCCAAGCCCCTAGTTTACAGCCATAATAGCACTGAGAGTGTCAGTAGATGTCTCTGTGAAATCCAACTACTTTTCAGGATTCCCTCATTTTAGATGTGTTTCCCTCACCCTTCTGCCACACACTCGCAACTGGCATTACAGTGTCAGATCAGATGGCACACACGGAAAGCCAGAGCTAGTGGCTCAGAGCTAGTGGAAAGCCACATTTGCTAGTGGCTTTTGCTTCTCTTAGCAGTGCAATCTCTTGTGCATATCCAGCTCCAGGGACAAGTCAGTTCAGCGCTCCATCCTCCCACTCTTCCCTCCCTGCCTTTCCCCTCCCAGGAGCCTCGTGTTGTTTGAGCTTTACTACAACCACCCGCCCAGTGCTCTGGGCTCCTTCTGCGGCTCCTTCTACTTGGAGACTGGCGGCAGAAGCCACCACCGTGCCTCCATCAGGGGTGACCTGGACTTTCCACCTGCCAGCGTGAGGTGCGGTGCCATCAGCTGCCAAACTGGCACAGCTCCACCAGCTGCAGCAGCTGAGTGCTTCTGTTGTCACTCAACCCAGGACGTCTCCACGGAGTCTGATAACACATCTGCTAATTAATGCCAGTTGTGATCATTGGTCAGATCCTCAACTGGGTTAAATTGAAACGGGCCCATTTAAGCCTGTGACCATTAGCAGCAGCTTAGAGCTGACCCGACAGTTTTCGCTATAACATAAATGTACGTCTTGTTAAAAGTGAGTAAAACCCACCAACAAGTTGCATAGAAACTACCAAATTATCAGAAAATTAAACAAGTACTAGTAACTCCCAGCCAAGGCCAAATTACAATGGTGGCAAAGAAGTGATAGGCCCAGGTACATTAGCAGCTCTCTGAGCTATCCAAACTTCTTATAATAAAAATAATTGATTAATTATATGTGTGCTTCTGGGCACATTCACCTTTCTGTAAAGAAAGCCTAATGAGTCTGTCTTTTAGAAAACAGACTATCAGAAAATTTAAATGTGATTCTTTTAACTTGTAAGCATAGTGGTTTACATTTTAACAATAGAAAAGATCAAATCTATTATTGAATTCAGTTTTTAAGACTTATAAGCGACATCAGTAAGTGAAAAGGAACAGTTCAATAATTTTCTTTGTATTTTTTTCTGTCCTTTGTCAAAATTTTATTTCGGTCAGTACTTCCACCCTGTTTGTTTGTATCACCAGTCCTCTCAAACATAACAAGCAGAGTTGTAGAAGGTATTAAATCTTAAACAGAGGTAAAAAAGGTACTCTGGCAAAAAAGCAAAAGTTTGATCGGTTGTGTCAAAAGGAACTGCTGTTATTATTATAATTTATTATTTGTTAAGCACTGACAATATACTCAGTTCTGCTGATTAAGTTTTTCTGAGCAAGTTCTACTGATTGTCTTCTGAGGACAACACACTGTACTACAAAGAAGATATGTGACAGCTATCAAGACTTTTGCTTTCAAGACTCACTTAGCAAAACAATTACATGCCAGTTATGCAGGTTTTATGGAAAAAAAGAGAGAAAATGCATAAACTGAGTAAATATCATGACTTTTGTGTTCACTAATTTTCCTACTCCAGATCTCTCACTTCAGTACTGTCTGACAACCTCAAAGTTACAGTGAGTTTTGAGGAAGATCTAAAGCCTCATCCCTGCTTATATTCAGTTATAAGCATCATGCTATATCAGAGGCAAGCACACAGGCTGTATTGTTAGAATCTGTCTTTGGATCTGGGACTCACTCCCCAGCAAGGGCAGAGATGGCTGAATAGGGCCAGCCTGAGACAGACAAAAATCAGAACAACTCCAGACTCACACATACATTTCCTTCATGACACAATGCAGAGTTAGCCAGTGCTCTACTCATACTTACAAAGACATTTGGGGGTGCAGGTGCCACAAGGGAGCCTTCCTATCCTTGCTAGGCTGTCAGGGCTGTTTCTCTAACAGGCCTCTTGTTAAATTTCTCCACCCTGAGCTATAGGCACATTTTTGCAGGGCATCTAGGAGTCAGGGATGTGGGTTTCTGCTGTTCTAGAGGCACTGCAGATATTCTATTCCTGAAAGTCCGTCTGAACTTTGTGCCTGGTTTATATCTACTTTAGCATGTAAAGAAATCACAGTTTTTTCCTCCACCTTTGCCCTTAGATAATTTATGTATAGTTGACCTCCAGGGTGGAAGATTCCCCAAAACAGGCATTTGATGGCAAAATTATGTCCATGCATCTGTGTGTACACAGCAAGGGACGTGGCTGAGGGCTGCTCTAAGAATCTCTGGCCAAATTTGCGTGTCAGGAGGGTGCCAAACAGACATTGTCCCTTGCCCCAGCCAGGCAACACCTAGGCTTTCAAACCACAGCGCTGCCAGAGTTCCAGCTGTGCAGATGTTCTTAGAAGAAAAACTCCCTTTTGTCTGCTTCTATCCTTTAGCCCGCACACTTCCCTAAATCCTGCCAGCATGCTTTTTTTTTTTTTTTGTAACTGACAGAGAGAAGTGAGTTCTTCTATGAACCTTTTGTGTGAAGATCAAACTGCGTGCATGTAGAACTATTATTTTTTTTAAGGGAAAATCTGCGCTAAAATAATCATTCCATGTTATCCTCACAGAGTGTCTGCTCTGCCTTTTAAAATGCATCCAAGGCCACCCTCAAGACCAGACTCAGTGCTGGCAGGCGGCGGGCTGCAGCTGAAGTCTCTGTGCATGCAGGGAGGGCAGAGCATGGGCAGCCCAGGGCAGGATTGGGGTCAGGGGCAATGCAGCTGGAAGGTACCGTAATCTGAGTTGCTCCTTGTAGACAATGTCAGCCTTTGTACTGGTAGAAACTTGTGGGGCAACTCGGGAGCTGGGCTGGGTCATATGAAAAAGGTGTTTCTTTACCTAGCCAGCTTGGACTCCTCAAGCATCCAGCTGGCAGACCCTGAGGTTTCAGTCAAATCTTGTAAGTTAACATTAGTTTACTAATAGACTGAGGAGTAGAGGATTTGGTTGAGAAAACATAGCCTTTCATTCATAAACTCAGAAACCCTTGTAATGGAGAGGAGAATCAGCAAAAATGATCATCTGATAACAGTACTACTGGGAAATTCTTTATAAAAAAAGAAAATACTAAAGAAGATAGCCCCAAATGGCAGTACAACAGCAGTTTTAGGGTCAATTTCAGTGCTGCTTTGTGTTTCACTATTTATAATTTACTTACCAGCTAGAAAAATGATCAGGTATTAAGTATAGTGAAGCCCCCATGTGTGACACCAAGCAGTAGCACAACTCACTGTAGCAGCTTCTCTTTGGGAAGCCTCCCTCTCTCCCTTTTTCACTATTTCCCTTCTTCTTGCTTCCTTCTTATGCTCCAAATTTCCTTGAATACAATATAGTCAGAGTTTTACATCCAGCTCTAATTTTCCCAGAAGGGACAGCTCTTAAAAATCAGCACAAGTTCTTTTACTCAGGACCTTAAAAATGGACTTGCACTCCAGTGCAACCATCTAATAGACAGATGAACCAATTCCATTAATATAAAAATATTCTACCTGTGCCCATCCCCCAGCAAAGCTTTTGCCAAAGCTGGAACAAAACCCTAATCTAGACTTTATTAAAGTGGAGAAAAATCAACTTCCTTTCACTCCCCCATTCATTCTCCACCACTGTGATTTTCTAAATTTCAGGCAAGCCTGTCACCAAGAGCTGCAGGGCCAAAAGTGGCTGGATGTGCCGTATTCCTGGCCCAAATGGAAGCAGAAAATACTAAACATCTTGCATGGAAGCCTGTTCTCATCAGGTTTGTAGCCCAGCTTTTTTCATCAAAAGCAGTGAGGATAGTACACAGTTCAGAAATGCATCCAAGCATATGGGAGTCTCTCTACACTAATCCTCCTTTTGAGCTTCATCCAGCACTAAATCAGAGCCACACCAGAGAGAGAAATAATGCAATAACTTGTGGAAAATACACGACTCCTCTCTATTAGGGTATGGAAAATCAAACATGACTCACTTTTCTGTATAAATTGTTGGAGGAATATTAACAGCATAAAGCATGGCAGGGACTGGAAAAAAAAGTCATGTAGTACTTAAATTTGCCTGCCCTGGGTCTATACATCCCCATGCACCACAGGCTACATGTGCAGGGCAGTCTTTGCTAGGACAGCACCAACAACCTTGGAAGAGTAACATGATAATGGCACAGGTGACAAAAATCATCTGAGAGGCTAAGAAAATACCTTTTTGCAGAGTTGACCTGCACAATGCTCACAGCCTTGTGACTGCAGCCACCACTTTGAGAGGTCCCCTGAGAGCATCACTGCTGGAATTACAGGGAAGAAGGGTTGCACAGTCGTATTTTCCCAGACAGAATACAGAGGTCTCTGTCTGAGGGAGACAAAGGGCTTTGCTGAGCTCATCCAAGGACAAGAGGGCCCTATGGCTGCCCTGAGGACCAGAGAGTGTGCCATCAGCACTGCCTTGGACGTGGCAGCAGAACAGGCAGAGTGGTGACATCCCACTCCCCACCACAGTCTCTGGCCTCACCTACTGAAAGCAAAAGCAACAGAAAAAGCAGCAAGAGGAGATCTACATCAACTTCTTGAGATGTTGTAGCAGGGAAGCACAGGCTAACCAGGACTTGAGCCCTTCATTGCTTTTTCCATATGTCAAAAGAAAAAAAAATTCAAAGAAGTGCAACCCTTATCCACAGGCTCCAAACACCACTCTCTGGACCTCAGACAGGTGACAGAAAGAAAGGTTTCCAACAGAGCTTGCTTCAGGTGTGCTGATGTGTTAGGGAGCCGAAAAAGAACTGTCAGCTGACAAAATTGTGGGGGTAGTTGAGGATACAAGTTAGGAGAGGGATTGGCTATGTAATTAGCAACAGGAAAAATAAATGCAGCTCCAAGCACATAAGCAGGTACATGTGCAGAGCCAACTTAGAACTTGTAAACAGCCTATTGTTTCCATACATAAGGACTTGCAAACAGCCTGTTGTTTCCACACATTAACGTCTTCGAATAGAATTTTATTGATCACATTTATTGCCTTTTCCTGATTAAAACTGAGAGAAATCCTTTTTTTTTTGTTTGTTTTCTGAAAGAAAGGAATCGGTATATGAATCCTAGCTTTCAAAAATTATTGACCAGAACCTCGTTTGGTATAACTCAGCCTCACTATCATAGAATCATAGTTATCACAGAATCATAGGATCACAGAATTGTTTGGGTTGAAAAGGACATCAAAGACCATCTAGTCCAACCCCTCTGCCATGGGCAGGGACACCTTCCACTAGACCAGGTTGCTCAAAGTCCCATTCAATCTGGCCTTGAACATTACCAGGGATGGGGCATCCACACCTTCTCTGGACAACCTGTTCCAGTGCCTCACCAGCTTCTTAGTGAAGAAATTCTTCCTAATATCTAATACAAACTTACCCTCTTTCGGTTTAAAACTACATTGCCATCTACAAAGCAGAGCATCTTTACCCCAGCTTAAGATTTTCTCCCATATGCTGTTTCTTTAGAACAACTTCTCTTCCCCTTTTTCTTTTTTTTTTCTTTTTTTTTTCACAGTATGCATCTGGTTTAAGGTGACTTTTTCTTTCCCAGCATATGGAGCTGAATGATTATGATGATTTAGATTTATTTTAAATCACAGCCTATTAAATGGAAAAATAAATGCTAATATGTTGATATGGTTTTCTTCTGGATGAATTATTGATATGAATGAGTAGTTGCTGCTATCATAATTACTCTTTATTAAATAAATATATTTTGAATTAGAGATCCTTGATTAAGAAATCACATTTTTGTCTTAAAATTGTTTCCCTGCTGCTAGTATAAGAAATACCTTACATTTCCTCTATGGAGGAAAAAAAAAAAAAAGCAAGTGAAATGGGTCTATTTTTTATCTTTTCCTTTGCTCTGTGAACTTGGCAGTGCTTTGTGCATATTCCCTTTCACTGCTTCTCTTCTCTAATCAGTTAAGTGAGGCTCTTTCCCCTCTGTTGTTTGTGTGGATCTGTCACATAGCACCTAGAGACAGAAAAAAACCATTTTAAATAGGAAAATGCAAAACACAAAAACTAAAGGATTGAGTATCAGGTACCTGAAACTCCTCTCAACATTTTCTTTTAAGCTGAGCACATTTCAGATTAATAGTGACTCTTTAACATAAATAATGATCTAATGAAATAAATATGAAATCGAAAGAATCATAAAAAGAATTTTACATTTAAGAATGCCATCTGTGTAACACTTAGCCTAACAATGAAATCATTTCAGTGCCAAAACAGCTCACTCCGCTTCCAGCACAAGTTACAGGAGAGGGTAATGGCTTTGCAAAATGGCATAAAAGTCTGAGTTCAATCACAGAAGGAATACCTGAGTTCAAACTCCCTCTGCTTCACACAGACAATGGATCTCACACATGAGTTCCGAACTCACCCCTTCTAATGTTTCCACCTTGAGTCATCAAGAATTTTCCACAAAGTGGACAATTTTTATTTCAAGGAAATTTAGATGTCAGAGGAGAAGATTTTGTGGGTCAGTGTGAGGGGATCTAGCAAGAACTATTACACTGATTCTCTGTTTTCCAGCTGTGGAATCCAGAGTCAGTATCATCTGACTGAAGTGTACAGGACTCAGAAACAAGACCCTGTTTAAGCATATCTGTAGCAAGAAACATTCTCTCATAAAGCACTTAGGACTTAACACCAGACAAATTATCAGGTTTTGGGATCAGTGTCCTAAGCCACAGGTCCGTCTGGGCATACACGGGAAAGCTCCATGTAGCAGGATGGAGATGCTGTTTTTGTGAAGAGGGAAGCCAAGCCCTTTCCATGTGCAAGGCGGCGCAGCAGAGCCATGCAGAATACAATGGAGATTGTTTGTTTATACCAGCCAAAGAGAAGGGAACATATTTGTTTTGAGTGAGCTGTGTTAGAATACATATTGTTGTATATGCCCAGGCCTCATTACACCATGCTAGTCTTCAATATGGATCAGATCCTAAAACTGCTTGACATACTGAAATAAATGTGAGTTCTACCCACAGAACATCTCCAGACTTAGGCCTCATGTCTGTCAATGTCATCTCAAAAAAACAAATGTTCAAAGAAGAAAAACAACAAAAGTATCTTAGAGACTGTGGAGGATGCTCACGTGTGGTAGATGCCATTCAAGGGGATGCTAAGGAATTACTTGGAGAAATCCGCATACCAAGACTGGAGAAAAGAGTGGGCCTGAAAAAAAGGAGAGAGAATAAAGTTTCACTGAAAGAAATATTTCTTGTTTGTATTTTAGAAGTTACTCTGAAAACAAGAGGAAATTCTTCCTTCACATCAGCAATGAGGCCACATTAACATCTCTTCAGGCAAAGGTGGCCACAGCTCATATTTTGCTTAAAGATATAACTGTGAGGGCATTCACAGATGAAGAGTTAAAGTGCTGTTCAATAAACAACCTGAAGTGCTGTATGCTGCATTCATATAAGGAACGGTATGAGCCAACAGAGAGAGATGTTCAGCTGCAATCAAAGAGGATCTAAGCCTAACTGAGCACTCACGTGACAGTTGGGATCATTTCGGATCCCTTCCAATGAAGATAAAATAGCATCAAAAGCAGGGCATTTTTTTTCTTTCTTTTAAGGATGAAAACACAACATCATTAGTCAAATTTACTCTGAACTTCCACCTCCTCATGTTGATTTGTACTCAGGTTCAGTAAACATATCTTTCCATCAAGGTAAATAAATGTAAAAGCCCATCAGTAACTTAATTGCTTAACGATAGATGCAGTGTGGGGTGTAACACTGTTTCTGACTATACTGTTGAAGTTAACGACCTCTCAAAAACACCTATTATACAGCTTGGCAGTAAAAAAAATCTGTTCCTTCTTGAAAATCTGCTTATAAAATTTCAACCATTTTTTCCTGTTGTTGGGGAGGGGGTGGAAACCTCTCAGGACAATTTTTCAGATGGACTGATGTAAAATGGAGTTTATTCATTTGAGACGCCATCCTTTGGGGGCCTGCATGACCCAGGGAAATTTAGGCTTGAGAGAAGCGGGGAGTCCACAGTGAGGGCGAAAGTTACACAGCCTGGGGAAAATATCTCCAAATTAAAATGCCCGTGGTTCTGAGTGGGACCATTTTCTGGCAGGGGTGGAGGGCTCAGTCCGCAGATGTCAGGCAGAAGCCTGATCTTGCATGCGTAGCACACACCTAGGGACATCCAGGAATGTGCCTTCTCCTCTGTCCTTTCACACCTAGAGCCCTGGATTGAGGACCCTTGGGAGAAAGCAGTTGTTCCCATTAAAACCAGGCCATTTAATAGAGGCAAAGGCAAAATCATCTCTCCAGTGAGAGAACAGTGAGGGAGGAGGGTACGCCAAGCATCTGAAAGTGAAATCTGGCTCACGGTGGGCAGGCAGGCGCAGTGCAGAGGCACAGCTGCCAGCCTGACATGATGGATCAGAAAAGCTACTAAGGAGCTGCGAGAGTCCAGGCAATTGAAACAAAGCAAAACATGAAAAGGCAATAGGTCAGACCTTCTTTGCAATCTATCAGTTAAACTAGTATCCACTTCCAAAGGAGTATGATGTCCTAAGCAGTAGACATCCCAGCACGTGATTGCTACTGTGATGGAGGGACAGGCTTACCAAAAGGAATTAATAATAATAATTCCTAGTAGTGCTAATTATTTAGTTGAAGTTGTTCTGTAGTCAACCCCTCTGAGGAAATAACATGGTTGGGCATTTTGGCTTAATTCTATCGTCCCGTACCAGCTTTACTCAGCCCATTGGAAAACAAAGGTGTGTTCAAATCTGTCCATTACGTGGGAGGCTTGAGCCAAATTCTTGCCTTCCTTCAGTTAGGCAACAGTGATGAGTGCCACGGAGTTGATTTCAGCTGCTTTCTCCAAAACCCTGAAGCTTTCAGAAACATTCATTTCTGCTGGCATCACTCAACAGCTCATTGTTAGAATTTGTTCTCATTGGCATGCATGAACTGAGACTGATGTACGGGGTGATCCAGAGTGACAGCCTTCAGCCCCAAAAGTGGATACCTGCTTCCCTTAGAGTCCAGGGACTCACACTTGACTCAGAAGGATATATGCAAAAATTATCTTTCCTCTTTCATTTGCGTGTGTTAAGACTAAGTGTGTTCAGCCAAATTAGCAATCAGGCAAACTGTGCATGCAGAAATCTGCACTTGTACAAACTGCATTTTTTTTGTAACATTCCAGGATTAAATATCTTGACAAAAGATGAAAACCCTTTAACAAATCTGCCCCTAGAGAAAAGTAACATTTTTTTATTCCATTTACTGTCAAATGACATACAGTTGAACACAGTCCTATAGGTTGATTTGTTGCTTTAAATAATGTCACTAACATCCAGGTATCAATGTGACGGTGCAGAAAAAAGAGTTCACATTGAGCTAGATTCAGTTGCAGACCTAGAAATTGAAATTAAGTCTGATGCTACATGCTTAATTCATGTTTGTGTGACTGAGAAAGGGAGTATCTGGTTTACCTTGAATTTCCTGCCTTAGTGTGGTGAAAACATGACCCATCACATTAATTAAAAAATAGTTTTCAAATGTAACTTAAGTGGTATTGCACTGGCAGGAGGAGACAAACACCTTTTTGTCCTTGACATGTTATGTGATATAAAGGAAGCTGTTCAATAGCTTTTTCCTTGATTCCAAGGTAGGTCTTACGATTCTCACTGAAGAACAGGGAAAAGGTATGATGACATCTCACAATGAGAAGCCAAAGATTCTGCTTTACCAAAAAAAAAATTTAAACATTTGTCCCTCAAAACCCGTAACCCTCTTCTGACCACATTGTTTAAACAGGTGCCTATAGGTAGTTATCACATATGTTATGAAGATCTATATTTATGTCATTTGAGTGTTGTACCCAGGTTGGTATGTTCAAGTTTAATACCCCAAAATACTATGTCATAGCAATGGACTTTCAACCAGCACACATTTGACTACTGATTTCACATATGCGGCTGGGACTAACTTTTCTCCTAATATGGTGATGGCACAGGCACTATTTAAATGATTCCTGAGTCTTGTAAATATACACCAGATGTATCTTTTGTAAATGTTACATTTTTCAACATCTCAGCATTTGTGAATAGTTGAAAGCGATGCCAGCCATGCTTTAATGGGGCACAGAAGCGTACTGCATTCAAAGAAATGGCACACCATTGCAATAGTCAAAATTACAAGTGCTGTCAAAAAGCTACATTTGTGCTTTATTGATTAGCACCAGGTAACACAGTGCTTCACAACGTGCCTTCATATGTGCCTCTTTCAGCTGACAATGTTTCCCTGCACGTGGGTAACACAGAGGGGGAAGTGGAACTTCCAGGGCTGCCCTGGGGAAGAAGAAGGGTAGAGAGGCCTGGGGAGTCACATGGGCCCCCTCAACCACTATGATGGTCAGAGGTGAAGACAGACAGGCTGTGGGAGCTGCCACTCCCACAGCCATGGTCACAACCCACTGCCACAGGGATGTGCCCACCATCCCAGAGCTGGGCAGGGAACGAAGCTCACCTTTCCCACGGGTACGGATGCAATTTGAAGCTATGATAAATTTTCCTGCAACACAGGCTCCTGCTGCTTGGCCCTCCCTTGTTGCAGAGGTAACTCAGCACCAGGGAGAGGTATCTCCCATTAGGAGCCTCTCCTGGAGCACAAGGAGAATTCAGTTGTGAGGAGAAGCCACCTCCTGGGCTTTTCCAGACCTCTCTTTTTTCTAAGCTTTTCCTGACTTTCCTGTGTCATTGTAGAAATCTCACAGAAGACCCAGGAGCACATGTGTAACAGGTTATGGAAAATGTGCTCTCCCCACCTTCTACCTCCTGGCACTTGCCCTCCCCGTCACCACCACATCCAGACTGCCCCCATGGTCTCCCTGTTAGCACCAGGCAGTAAAAGGAGCTGTCAGAAATCAGCCACCACATTTGCCTAAAAATGCACATTTTTGCAGGATTTGTCCCCCAACTGTCCCACAGATAAGAGGAAAGACCTTTATAATATTGCACAATTACTATTATTTGCAAGGCAGAGTGCTTTTGCTCAGTGAATTTTGTGCTGGAATTGCACCATGAGACTCAGTTCAGCAAATCAGCTAAAATCAGAGCTAGGTGGCACAGGACAATAAACTTAGGGGGAATGGACTAGACGTAATGCCCTGCTACAAGTATTATTTCCAAGTTCACAGGCTTGCAAATTAAAATGTCCCTGGATCATTGCCATAAAAAAGAACATTAAAAATCAGGAGAAGAGGTCTGGGCATCTGTTAGAAGCATCTAATATATACCAAATGTGTATGCTGAGCTTCTTAGATATACGCATTGCTGAAATATAGCCTACGATTAATGTAAAAGCAGAAATATTTTAATTGTATTTTTCCATTTGATATTCAAATGAAAAAAAATATATCTTATTAAACACAACACTTGGCTTTGCTATTTTAATAAAAAATAAGTTGTTGAGGAAAAGAAAAGCAAAACTACTGATTCCTTTCCTTATGATGATCAAATGAGCCTTTCATGTTTGTATCTTATACTTCACTTTTTAGCACTTTGAGGCAAATAGCAGATATCAAAACTTAGTAAATAATCAAAGACTTATTCAGTTTTCCAAACTGTCATGCTGCTTATCTTGTAATAACTGATCTCTTAGGTAGCATAAGCTATTTAATTGCTACTGAAGATTATTTGAATTAAAAAAGAGACGACATTCTCCCTTACCCCTCAAAAAGACAAAACTATATTCTTCAAAAAGACACATGCCAACAGATAGATTCTGATCTCTTCTACACATGCACAAGTGCAGTAGCTAATTTTACAAGATTTGATAGGAGCTGCGTATCTGAGATTACACCCTGTCCTCCAGACTGCGCATTCCACATGGAAAATGACTTAATTTGGAAATAAATTTTGTTGCTGATAAATCCAGACTCTCAAGTCTCTGGGCATCCAAAGAACGAAACCTATTAAATTATTTTAAAAAACAGCTACTGCATTTTAAAGGGACTTTTTACAGTGTTGGCAAAGTGCGTATTCATGTATCCCCCCTGACATGATAGACTGTAATGGCTCCAGTCTGTCATGTCAACCATCTGCATATTAAACAGTCCCTAAGTACACATTGACACAGCAGACCCTAATAGCTCTGAAGCCGTAACAATCTATTGAGTCAATAATATGCATGTTAAAGAGCATCTCCTGTACTTCCATCAATATCTTTTATCTTTTCCTTAATTTATATCTTCTTTTTATATGTATATTCAGAGTTAAAGTTTTAGGAACCTTTATCCTTTAATGTGCTGCCACAGATGTGAAACATGTGGCACAGAGAGGCGCATACAGTAGCAAAATCCTTCCCTAGTATTGGAGCCAGACCTTAAAATAAGAACTGTAATATTTTTACACTGACAGTGCACATTCTTCCAGATAAGGTGGAAATAGCCCCTCTTGTCTGCTGGGCTGGACCCAGTGTGGTGAAAAGCCCGGGAAAGGTTCCTGATGATTTCACGGGCTTTGGATGGAGCCCAGTGTGATGATACTCATTTCCTATCATACATTTCCTTCTAATTAAATGAAATAGGTCACAGGGGGAAAATGAAACAAAAGACAAATGTATTTACTTACAGTAATATCAACCCCCCAAAAACAGCAATCAAAAACAAGAGAAAAGATAATACAAAACATACTGTCTCTTCACTAATGTGAAATTATGTCTGTTACCAGAGTCTTAATTCATTCCTGGGTGATCTTGGGATTTTTTATACCATGGAAGAGGGAGACTGTTATTTAAACATAAGAAAATGGAGGCTTAACTTCTTTTGTCTAAATAACTGGCAGGAATAATTCTAATTTTCTTTTGCTCAACTTCACATCACCATACCATGCTGCAATCCTCTCGCACCCTGATCACAGGACTTTCCCATCTTCTTCCAGTCTCCTTGCTCTCTGAAAGCATCACAATTTGGCTCACACTTTTAAAAGTGAAACCAAAGTGCAATTTGTGTTTCCAAAATGTAGACCCGAGGACAGGGAGGTCACTTGACCCTATCAGCAGATCTTAGATGTCCTAAATTCCCTTCTCCTTTCCATTAATTTGATACCGATGTATCTTTGATGCACATAGGGATTTATTCCAGCATATTCTTGATTAACTTTCACCCCAGTGAGGGCAGAATCATGCTACTCTCCCTATTGCTTACCAGGAGTGTGCAATTCATCCTACCCTTGCCTTGCATCATTCCATGTCCCCAGGCACACCAGACCAGATCATCTACTTCTGTGCCTCATTCAGTACAGCATCCCCTAACTTCATGACAAGAACTGAAGGCACCTGTCTTCTATTAAGTCCTTGGTAACATCTCGTAACCAGCAGGATTTCTTCCCAATGAAATGGAAGGGAAGTGGATCAGATGCCCACATGAATGCCCAGGGATTTGCCCAGCCATGAGGCAGGTCCTCAAAACCTCAGACTAGTGCATAAACTTCATCTTATGTGTGTTGTCTACTGTGTGTGTTATCAGGACAGGACTTTCTAAACTACGGATAACACAGTACTCACAAAGCACAGTAGTCACTATTTGACCTTTTTCACTGACAATCTAGCAAGTAGATTTAGTTTTGGGCAGGATATGCTTTTCTTTCTAAATGAAAAAAAAGCTATTGAAAAAACCTAAGCAAATGAACAAAACCTACAGAATAGGTCCCATTAAAACAAAACCAAAAACAAAACAAAAACAAAACAAAACAAAAAAAAAGGCAAAAGTCACTGAAAGTCCTGCTATGTTGCCTGTATTTCCTTTAGCTGAGGGAGACAGCCTCAGTGTAGCCCTGGAAGGGCTTGTTCCTGACAGAAATGGTTCATTATAGATGAAACATATTCCTCTCTCTACAATATTATGGGTAGAGCCACATCCATTTGAGGAAAATAGGTCCTCTCTGGACCTCCTGCAGGAGCTCTCTTTTGCTATTCACTCTGGTGCTTGCTGTGTAGCAACCCAACAGCCCCAACCAGTCCAGCCCTGGTGAAGGTAGGAACATCCCACAGCAGCCACACAGCAGGTCTGGATCATTTATAACATCCCTTGCTCCTCTGGCACTTCTGTTTGGGCCTGATGAGCCTTGTAGGCTTCCCAGAACTTAACAGAATTACCAGGCAATGCCAAAGAAAGACAGGAGAAGGGCTGCTGGCCACACAGCCAGAGTCCTTTAACACAAATCCTCTGCACAAAGGATTACTGGGTTGGGTCACACTCACTCTGGATGGCCAGTGCTTCTGGGAGTTGTTCCACTGATTTAAGTGGATAGATCATCCAGTCCAGCTTCATGGACTTAGAGCAACCGATACCTGCCACCAAGCAAAAGAAGAGCCACCAGCCTTGGCCCATAAATGAGATATGCAAGGGCGATGAAGGTAGGGCAAGTGAAAGAAACACAATGCTGTAGGTGAAGTGCTCCTTGTTCCCCCAGCAACCCTCTTGTGTGTGCTGCAAATGTAAGGTGGGCTCGCCTCCTGCTGCCTTGTCCCCCTTCTGCACAGCCTGTTCCATGCCCAGCTGCAGCTGAGCCTATCCCAGGCTGGCCTAACCCTGAATGGAAAAATTCCCAATTACTTCAGTGAAGGGGGCTCTGTATCCTCAGGCAAATGTGGGAGAGCAAATTTTGGTAGGGCTATGATTTCACTGCCTGTGTGCATAGGACATCTCCTTTCCTACACAGAGGAACGCTGGCCACCCTTCCCACTTTTTTGGTTCTCAGTGTTCATCACTGCACCTGGAGTTATCTCCCATTTACCAAGGAGTTGATTTAAGTGTCTGACTCAGTCACATATGTTTGGCTCCCTTATTCAGAGTAAGATTTGGCCTACTAGCTGTGAAAACAGCTTATATCACATGTGCTGCAAAGCCTAGCCAGAACAGGCTGAATAAAGGATGAAGTTTAATCATGGAAATGTTGACCTACAAATAGAGAACAAAATGTTAAACCACATGGTATAGGGTGCTGCACGCCCCAAATATCAAGGAGAGGGAAGAAGAATTGAACACATTTGGAAAGTAAAGCTTACTGTTTGGGGTTTGTTTTGTTTTTTTTTTTACTTCTTTCTGCATATTCGGAGAGTCAGACCCACACTGTTCCCGCTCGCGATGACACCCTGGCATCTGAAGAACAACATGACACCCACCACAAAATGCTGCTGTTGGCTGGCGCCGTCTAAAGCAGCGAGGTTTGGTGAGGGAGGTGAGACTGCCAAAGGCAGGCGAGTGAGGGTGTCACAGAGTGGGACCCGGCCGCCTGTGTGACTCCGGTCTATGGGACCTGTACAGACCGGGGGGAGGATTAAGACCCCTTTCATCCTCTGTCCTTGAAAACTAGTCCTGGGTTACCTCTTACAGATGGGGGGCAGGGGAATGTCAACACTATTTACACATCATCTTTCAGCTGGGACATCCTCACCTTTGTGGGTTTCACACAAAGAAGGGCAGTGTTTTTGGCAGAAAATCCATTTCCATTTTTAATCATAGCCATCACACAAATGGTTCATCTCACAGGATGGGAAAACTTTCTCATAGGCTTTATTTAACATAATTTTGGATGTTGCAAAGGACAAAGAATAAATATTTTAATCAATCAGCTTGCTTTCAATAACTTGTCAGCTTTGTCTTTAGGTACACTACATTTTATACAAACGTAGTTAACAGCAACCGGCCAGGCCTTACTGACTGACAACTGTTCTTTACAGGATTTCTATGTGCCAAGGAGCTGGACAGTAATATCCATTTGGTATTCATGGAAAGTACTTGCAGAACAATAATGACAATAATTGCTTCTGATTCTTGTGTTTACAACACTGCCAAAGTATCATTAGAGCCTTATTTATAGATAATAATGCTTATTAATCACACATATTCGAATTTTGGAATGTATTAGATTAATATTCTTTTGTAACTTGGTTCTGTACTAATGCTATGAAAAGCACTTTCTGAATGCAGCCCACTGGGAAGTGCTTGCCTCGGTAAAGTAAAAGCATCCAAGCCATCTGCAGGTGAGGGACAAAGGGCGTACCTCTTCCTCAGCAGGCAAACACCAAAGCCGGACACACCCATTCCAAAAGCAGCTCCTTTGGATTAAAATCAGGGGCAGACTCCTGAAAAAAAATACTGTGAAAGGTGTGATAGAAGTGTTGCTCTTGAGCTTGCTTTTTGATGCTCTGTGAAAAGGTTTGCTTTCTACTGCTTTATAAAGAAACTGGGTTTGGAAGGTGAGGAATAGATCCATCTATCATCTCACTCTTTAACAGCGCATTCTACCCCATGGGTGAGTTTAGCACGGACCTCGGGATTCCTTATCAGTCAAGAGGTTGGTAATGAGAAATATAAGAAATATACTACAAAAAACACTCCTCATTTTTGTTATTAAATAATTCCAGCTTTTCTATATCAACATCTTCCACAATTCAACAGCATGATAGAAGGAAAATAGATTTTTAAAAAAGACATTTACAACAAATGAAAGTGCCAGCCAAATCTAAATACCAACTGCCCTATATTCATATCCTCCTTTGTTTCCCTGTAGCCCATTACAATGCTGAAAAATACACCAAAGCAACTGCAGTACCAAACTCTCCAATTTTTAGTGTGTGACCAGCTCCATAAATTTTTGTTTAAATAAATAAAGTCCAGAACAGTATAGAATGTTTTATTATTCATATTATTATTATGTTCTTTGAGATAGTTCTTCAAGCAAATTTACAGAGACTCTGTCAGTTTAGAGATGACATTTCCATATGTTTGCTTGGGTTTTTTCCTTTTTACCCACTAGCCGATGTAATGTAACTACTCTAACACCAGAAAGTAGAGGAACTGGGAAGTGGAGGAGTGGGTGTTGTATTTTGTGTGTCCCTTTTGTGGTTTTTATGGCGCTCCCTGCACGCTGAGGATAACCTGTTACTAAGTGTCACAGCCCCATTGTCTCCAGGGATTTTTACAGTAGCAGGGAAAAAAAAAAAAAAAAGGATTAAAACACAGAAGCTATAAATTGTGAAGAACACTTGTGGCTTTAGTGCAACTCCCCCAAGCTGCCCCTAGCCAGTATGTTTTAACAGACAAAATTACAAAGTGATTTTGCCCCTTTAAAATGTGTTTCACCTATTAATATTCCAGTGTGCTTTGCTTATTGTGTTTAGAAAATGCCAGTATTGAGGTTTCCCAGGAATTTCAAACCTATCAAGACAGCCAGTGCTGAGTACAGCCCAATCATTTCTAGATGAATCCAGAATTTAAAATTTAAAAAAAACCCAATAGAGAGATTAGAGATGAAACCAAAGCACAAAGTTGGTGTCGGGATGCAGAGGGAAGCCCCATCTTTATGGATTCCACACAATAAAGCGGTGCACCCCTCCCATCCCAGAGACCACAGCTCCTGCTGGGGCCCATGGGACCAGCTTGTCCTGGGCATTGCTGGGAGGAGGCTCATGGCTTCAACCACCACTTGCAGACAAAGGAATTATTCCCCGAGCGTGGGCACAAGGGGTGCACAGAACTTTGGATTGGGCTCCTTTCCCACTTGCAGCTCAACACCATCCAGCCAAAACTGATCCCAAAACTTGACAGTGCTGTGCTGAGGGGACTTTTATCAATAACTAGTCATGGGTTTTGGTTCTTCTGCTAGTCCTCTTCTGAAAAGAAAACCCGTAGCCCCCGGTGCACACACCTGCTACGACATTCACTGGCCCACAAGTGTCTACGGATACTCTCCTCTCCCCAGCCTTTGGTGGCTCCTCAAAATGTTTGCTATATTTTCCTTAGGTTTCAGAGTGTCGCAGTGCAAAAAGCTGTCCCTCTAACAGGTGTTAGAGATCTGCATCTTATTCTTTCCTAACAGTAAAAAAATAGCTGAAAGAGTTCTGTACAAGGATCCTAATTTCAGAAAGGCAAATCAGCAGCATATAAAATCATAATTCACTCTATGCAGATTAGATTTCTTATTTTCTTAACTGAGTAGTGAAAAAAAATTTCTATTGTTTCTGTCTGGTTTTTTTCAGGGCAGTAGTAGTTTAATAATTGCTTCTACCTCTTAGAAGAAAAAGGCAAAGCAAACAGTTACCACATGAGGAAAGGTATGTTTGCCTTTTATATTCGTATGGCTGATGC
Organism: Corvus moneduloides; assembly: GCF_009650955.1. Classification (NCBI taxonomy): domain Eukaryota; kingdom Metazoa; phylum Chordata; class Aves; order Passeriformes; family Corvidae; genus Corvus; species Corvus moneduloides. Next base: position 94,776,112 of record NC_045477.1, read on the forward strand.
TAAACCCACACAAAGATAAAAACAGACATTTCCAGCTGTAGAATTTTACCATTTTTTATGGCCAGAGATACACAAGTCAGATTTCCGTGTCGACATTTGACTTTCTAAAGAAAAATGGGCACTTTTTTTAATACTGAGTTTTCACAGTTCTCACTGAAGTCAAATGAAGGGGTGAATACCCAATGCCCTTGAAAAATAGTTGCTTTCCCACAGTATCCCTTTTCTGTACCTATAGGAATCCCCAGTAGGAAAAAGCTGTCCCTCTTGCACAAAGTAAGTAGATGACCCTACAAATACGGCTCATATCCACCATAAATTTCAGCAAGAGTCAGAGTATGCAAAATAAAGTCTCAAGCAAAAACCATCCAAACAAGCAGCAAAATCACCCCCCTAACATCAAATGGAGTTGCTGCAAGTTGCATTTTTGAATTTGTCGATATGGGATAGGAAAATCAAGACAGAAGAGTTTTGACTGGCTTGTTCACTAACCACAACTCAGTGGTCACAAAAGATTAAAAAAGAAAATTCAACTGGAAAAGTTCTAAACATAGAGGAAGTTTCAAAAGTGTCTTTTTATAGTATCATTTTATTTGCTATATTTCTCAATAGGACGATATTACTCTGCTTGTATTTAATATTGGGTTTATTGTCAAATAATTATTCTTTCTGCTATTGGATTGCATGATTATTGTGTATTTATCCTTCCAGATATGTATCATGAACATTTTTCTTCCTTAGTTTTATATCATATACAACTGCTAAAGTCTGGAATTTGTAGTTTCCCATAGTCTTCATAGAACTGTAAGACACAAGCAGGAATAAAAATAAAACCATACCTTTTCATCAAGTAGTCTGCTAACCAAAAGGAGAAAAAAAAAGCTTTGTCTATTTCTAAATAGTCCTCTAGGAGTCTTGTACTATGTGCTATATATCGTGTGGTTTCTCCCTCTGTTATGACATGTCTGATTACTTTAAAAAAACTCTCAAAAATGTTGAGGCACAAACCTTTGTATGGAATACTTTTAGTATGCTTTTTATTCTGACAAGATTAATAATTATCCTATAAGCATGACACAGTGTTTTAAAATGTTTTTTTCTGCTATGAGTTAGGATTGTGCACATAAATGTGGAAAGAAAGGTTATTTCACAGCAGAGAAATGTATATTTAAACAAACTGTGATTAAATGGTAAAATCGCTTTAAAAAGAAAAGCATGGTTTTTTTCTCATCACTGTTCTTCTGAATTTAAAATATCCATAGTGAGTTTCCAAAGGACACTGGGCATTTGTAATGGAAACACAAGCTACTGAAATTAATGGGAGATAATTGAGAGAACCATAGCAAATGTCCCAGAGCTTTGGCCAAAACTGGACAGAAAAGGATCCGCTTGCATAGCAAGTGACAACTGTGTCCTCTCCCCACCATCACCACCATGTATTCTTCTGTGGCACCTGCAACTAGCTCACAGTGGGAGCAAGTGGCTATGTGGGAACCAGTCTACAGACTAACCAGACTTTTGCTGTCCTTCAATGAGACACTTCACAAGTGCTTACAGTCCTCATGGCAGTCTTAGTCTTTCCCAGAACACAGAGCTGCCCTTTCCACTAAACTCACATCCAGCACTTCCCATTGATGCAAAGACAAGGGCATGGGGTTTATTTTGATCATTCAAAATGCCCAGTAATACGTGTCCTACATATTAGTATGTAGTGACCACAATTATTGCTGGCCTGATTCACTAGAGTCAAAGTGTATAGGATTTACCCCTTAGATGGCTGAGGCATAAGAGCAAGGTCAGTGTGGCCCTCAGACCTAACTCCATTCACATCAAATAAATGCAAAAATAATCTCTCCATTTATATTAAGGTCTAATGGAAATACCTCAGGGAGCAGAATGAGAGCTAGATCCTGCTCATTCCAATCAATCAAAACTCCAGGTGGTTTCAATGAATGGGACAAGCAAGATTTGGCCCATCTGGAGCAGCACAGGTTTGGCTTCCAAAGGCTGAGCTGTACCTGCTCCTTGGAGAAGGACAGTGAAATATTTGAGCCAATAAACTTCAGACTAAGGAGACAACCAAGGATAACACCTTGTCTGCGCTTGAATGGATGGCAAGGCAAGCAGTGGCACCCAATTTGCCCCTAAGCTTTAGTGTTGGGCTTCAACCATGGTACAGTCTTTCTACTAACTTTACTTGTAGGGGTAATTTTAAAATAACTTAATGCCAAGTGCCAGAGGGCTCACTTTTTCACAACATTAAACTGAATCATATCAACTCCCATTCTAAATATAAAATATGATTGCATTACTCGACTTCATACTCTTTATAAAGGCCCCATTGTGGTGGGGTTTCACAAGGTATAAAAACCCATGCTGGTATTATGGGCTATATCAGTCCATTTCATCTAATTAATCATCTGTTTTAAAATGTTTTTCTTGTATCGCAGTAGAAAAAATAAAATAAGTGTTCTTTTTTATCATTTCCAAAATTAAATTCATATTCCATAATGACCACATTTCATGTGCAAAATAACAAGTTATGCTTACATACCTGACTTCCCTTCTTTAGTGAGTTGCTTCATTTGTAAAACATTGCGTATAAGATTGGAACCTAAAATGAATTACTTGGTTTTTCTTGATATGAAATCTTGTTTAAGTTCACAGCAATTTTAAATATGATACATTTAAAATATTAATATTTCCCATATATTATTCACTGACTTTCAGGTTTCATCTCAAGTTAGTGGCACTTCATATTTCAAAGGAAGAACTGTTTCTTTTTTTCAGTACTAATGTTCTATTAATTCACTTTGTAATATCATTCTAGTTCAGACAAATAAAATTGCACTAAATTGCTTATGCCAAGAATCATGCTAAAGTTGTTGGCGCTATATAAAATTCCATAATCCATTACTATTTTATAAGTTTTTTATATCAGTGGCATCTCTTTAGGCATAATTCATAGTCCCATTTAGTTAGTTCTAGGAGGACAAATACATGCAGAGGGATTTTTATGCTGAGATGAGGGCGTATGTATAGGTATTTACAGTAAAGTCTGTAATTTAAGTGACTTTTGCAATGCACCAGATCCAAACTCCAAGTGAACTACCTTAACAGCTTTTCCTTTATGAATATTTTTTATTTTGGGCAGTTTTCTCTTCCAGCATGTTTTTCATCACACACATGTATAAACACATACGTATGCACACACATACATTTGTGAAAAATAAATTTGTGTGCATACAGAAATACTTAAAAATGCCTCATATGAGTATTATGCAACATATGCCATTCATGTAACCGCTACATACAAAAAGAAAATTCATTTTATAGATACAAATAAAATATGTGAAAGAAGTCCTTAAAAGACCCATAAAGGCCTCAACATAGATAGAGTCTTCATCATATCCAAAGAACTGAAAGAACCATGGACATAAACAAATCTTTTTATATGTCCATGTATATTTTATATACTTTCCATAAAGTCCACGTGGCCACATAGCTATTTCCAGAGATGTGGATGAAAGTTATACCTGGATAAGATGAAAACTCTTTAATGAGTAAAGCAGCATCTAATCCTATGAAATGCCTTGCTGAAGTGAAATAATTGCAAAGTGCTGGAGCGAGAGTAGAAAACAGCAGTAAAATCACTTGTAAATAGATGTGAGGAACTATAAATACACCTTAGTATTTGTATAGTCGACTTTCTCTGACTGTCATCAAAATCAGATGTTCAGGAGGCAGAAAGCAAACTCCAAGGAATGCAGATTAATACATATATAAGAATATATAGTCTGTGGCTAAGTTTGCAACATTGTTAATAATGTATGCTCCTTTTTTAATGCCTAGTATTTGCTCCCTTAGCAATTTTAAAAATAAGAAAATTTGATCTGACTCTTATAAAAAATAAATTGCAAAATAACTGATGCAAATCCCTGTCACTTGTGAACACAATGAAATTATACAGAAAGAAGCAAATGCTGGAGAGGCTCCTTCTCAAAAATAGAAATGAATGCCCTGTTCCCATACAGTCCTCAAATGGCAGGATTTTGAAACATGAATTAGACCTCGAATGCAAATTAACTTCGGAAGGCAGGGAGAGAAAAAAAAAAAAAAAATCAGAGACATACCAAGTCAAACGCTCCTTTTCCTGCCTATCTCGTCCGCAATGGTAAAATAGGCTAAACAAAACAAGTGCACATCAAGATAGAGCCAATTAAGGAACAGAGAGCGGGGGGAGAGGGTGGAGAGGAAGGCACCTCACTGAGCACATGGGGAGTGGGAGAGCAGCATCCCACCATACCTACCTTATGAGTGTTCAAAGGAAGACTACTGGGGTAAATTGGAGCCAGCTTTGATTTTTGCCATCCGGTTGCACCCGGGATGCGGGGAAATGGGGTGGGGCAGAAGGGTCGGTCTGGGCGGAGGTAGACGGGCGATCAAAAAAGTGGGGATAAATACTGAGCGAGGGTGACAAACCCTATGCAAATAATTGGGCTTTTTTTTTTTGAGGGGGGGGTTGGTATGAGAAAAGGCACCGTCAGTGGCGAGGTGAGTGGGTCCCCGCACACGCGTGGGGGAGGGCGAGGGGAGTCGTGCGGGGCGCGGCGGGAGCGCCGGCGCGGGGCAGCGCAGCCCACGGAGGGGCGCGGGGCCGGGGCCGGCGGGGCGCGGGGGCTGCACCTTCCCGGGAGCAGTAGCTGCTCCAGATGGGGGGAGAGGGGGTGCGGACCCCCCCTTCCCTCCGTCAGCCGTCGCCTCCCTAACCCCCCGACCGCTCCCCCCCGTCACGGCTGGCTCACCGCTCCCGGTGGCTCCCTGCTTAGAAATGGAGACCGGCAACTCTCACCAGAGCTCACCAGCATCCCACGGTCCTGAGGAAGGAGTTTGGGGCGGCGGGGGGAAGCGGGCGCGAGGCGTGGGGAGGGGGGGTTGTTTGAGAGTGACGGTGAGGCGAGGAGGAGGAGGAAGGAGGAAGGCTGGGAAGAAGGGGGTGGGGGGAGACGGCTTCTGAAATGGAGCCAGCCCAAACGGGAGACGATGCTGGAACAGGGGCTGCGTCATTTCGGGGCTGGGAGAGGGCTCAGCTCCCCTGCGCCGCTTCCCTGTCTGCAGGCAGAGGGGACAGATACCAGCAGGCCAGGGCAGGGTGCGGGGCGCTGTGGGGTCGGGACCACCTCCGCCCCCCCTTTTCCGCAAGATCCCGGGGCCGGGACGGGGCAGGAAAACCCCACGCTAGGAAAAGGGATAAGGCACCTTCGGTCGGCCTAGCGATGCCAGAAAAGACAGGGGCAGGGAGAGGAGTACGGGACACGTCGGCCACAAGGCAGTGGGCAGGACCGGTCGTGAACGGGGGGCCCGAGGCAGAGCCAAGTCCCGCGGGGGTAACCGGGTCCCGGGACGGCGAGGGTAGGAGGAATGATCGGCATTTATAACGTCGGGGGAGGCTCACAGCCTTTCAAAGAGTTTCAGCTGGGTGAGTGGAAATGCCTTCTGCCCCTTTCACATATGGAAGCACAGCTATCTTTGAGGGGGAGGAGGGAAAGCAATTTTTTTTTTTTTTTCTGCTGGACAGTGGATCTCTTTGAGCCTATTGTCATGTCCTGTGGCTGCAATTATAAATAAACTTTCTTTCTGCAGAGAGGACGTAGCTGAGACTGAGGGTCTGAAGCTAGCAAATGGCCAGCAGCTACCCTGATCTTTGCTGGCCCATGCCAGAGAGGTGGTGGCCTGGCCCTGTACTGAGAGACTGTAGGCACAGCATGCTGCATGCTTAATAACTGGCCTGGGAACATCTTCCCTTCTTTCAACTATTCCTACCCAGTCCAAGACAGTTTCCTTCTGAAGCTCATCCCCTCAAAGGCTGTCTAAATTCAACTTCAAATACTCATGTTCATATATTTTTAATTTTTTTTAATTATTTCCCTACTACGCCTGTGGTCCCATGTTTAAAAAGCAAAGCTGCTCAGTGGGCTGAGATCACAGGTACCATCATGGAGGCCCATGGTGAGTGTCAGTAAAAAGCAAGAGAGAATTGAGTCCCAGGCGAGATTACTATGCTGGTACACAACCATGTACGGCCTGGTCCAAGCCTTCTACAGCACCTGCCACGGCAAAGGTGTTGCATGTAAAGGCCTGAAAATATTGACCATAGTCATTATTTTCATGTGCATAAATATTTTTGCTTATTTTATGGCTCTGCGCATGTGTGTGTGTGTGCAATACATGTATGCATGCACACACAAACACATTTATATCTACGTATATATTCAATAGTGATGGGCCTGTTAAACTGAGCAGTGATTTCTCTCCTACAGATAGTTGTATAATACACACATAGTGATGATACCTAAGGTGTTTGGGGGTGGGGATGCATAATATCTTATAAATTTGAAGTTTTTATCAGGCAGAGCAGATTACTTTAAGCGTTCAATTTCTCAGCGATCCAATTTTATTAGGATTTACTATCATTTGTGCTGCGCATCCCTGGGGAAATAATGCTTTGATTAATGTAATCCTGGGCTGGGATCCGCCACATGCCCCTCTCCCAAGAGAAGGGCCCTGTTTGACAAACAAAAATAGAGCAGCAACTATTGCAATCTGCACTCACCTTTCGTAAGCACATAGACCCACATGCGCACACACACACACACACACACAAAATATAACCCTCTCCTCCCCCCAACCCCAAATACAATAGCAGCATCTCAAAACAATGTGCACTTATTCATTTACACACAATGACTCTGATTCAATGTGGGCTGTACAGTCCAGCCCTCCAATGCACAGAGACGGCCCAAAAAGGATTCTGCTCTGTCCCCTGCTGAGAAGCTGAAGCATCTCTGGGAAGCTCAATGCTTCTCTGTATTTCAGGCTCTCCTTGGGCTCCCAACATTTCTGCCTCTTTGTTTCCCAATGCAGGCCTTGCAACAAACCGATTTCAAGCCTTCTCCTTCAGGCCCGGGGGCTCGAGAAGGTGTCCCTCCGAGGCTCCCTGGCACCCACCCTGGGGGGGACATGTACTTCTCTGAACGGGCCCTGGTAAGTGAATCACAGCCAGGCACTCTGCTCAGCTCACAAGGAGAGTGGGGGGACGCAGAAAACGTCAAACAGAAAGACTTGTCATACACATTTTTAAAGGGGGGGGGGGAAGGGAAGGAAGTATTCCTCCGCCTTTGGGGGTTGCTGGGGTTTGAGCAGCTTTGTTCCAGCCACCACCACCCCCCCCCCCCCCCCCGCTTCCCCTCACTCCCCCCCTCTCCTTCTGTTTATGTCAAAGGCTGGCAGGAACAATAGCGTTTAAACAGAAGTAAACATGCCCAGATCAGAGCTCAACCCCAGAGAAAGGGAAAGCTTTCTTTACATCCCTAGGTGAACGGGCCCGTGCTTCCCCCTTTCCTCCTTCTCCCCTCACGCCCACAAAACAACGCCCATACCCGGCAGCCTAAATAGCGGTTTAATGTTGAATTTCTTCCCTCCACCCCGCCGGAACAAAGCGGGTGCCACTGCATCTGAGGAAGATATGCAGTCTCAAAAAAGGGCTCTGGCCACACTTGGGCCACTCTTCCCCAAGTCCGGAGTAATAAATCCAGGGGAAGAAGGAGGGGAGGGATCTCCAGGCTGGAGATGAGGAGGGATGCGGTTTGCGCCGGGGTTTTCAATAAGCTGCTGCTCTCTCCTTCGTGTTTACCCACTGACCCCCAATACGGTGACTCAGCGATTACCGAGCACTGGGTGTCTATGTGTGTAAGGGTGTGAGGGGGGGGGGCGGGGGGATTTCCTCCCCCTTTTCCCTTTCTTTTCTTTCCTGATGAAAAACGTTGCAATTACATTTCTGCATGCTGATCTGAGAGTTCAGGTAACAAGCCTTAAACGCGTTATCAGGCGCTTGTTAAAGAGGGGAGAGAGAAGTGAAGGGGGCAACAAATCCAGACTTACATGCCTGGATGTATGTATACCTATATATGTGCGCACTTATATATGCATATAGATACATATTTAAGTAACAGACTGCTACAAGAAGAGACGGGGTGTTGTTCGGCCCGAGTGCCTTCACCCTGGCAGATGAGGGAAGATACTCAATTTAAAACATCAACCAAACTAGAGAAGAAAGAGCAAGATGCGCAAATCACTCCAGGGAAAAGTTATTTAGACGCAATCTCTAGATTTTCCCAGTGCGAACTGACTCTCTACCAGGTTTGATCCAGTTTTTCTGCTCCCCTTCCCCCTCCCACCCCGGGGGGAACCATCCTATTTCGCGTTTTCCTTCTCAGAAGCGGCTTCCTCTGGCCCGCCCGTCCCGCCCTGGGGGGCGTTTGCCGGGACCTCGGCGTGGCCGCGGCCCGTTCCGCGCCCGCGGAAAGGCCGGCGGAGCGAGGACCGCCCCCGGGGACGCGGGGTGGCAGAGGGCTTTCAGGTTCCAGCCTTCGCCCCCCACACTGCTACCCCCCTAACTCTTGGCAGGCAGCAAGAAATTGTTTCAGAAGTCGGATGGCGGGGCTGAATTTAGAGAGGGGAGGAGGGAATAAATGCAAGGAGATGATGAATAACGTTAACTTTTGACTGTAGGAGTCATGATGGAGTTGAGCGAAGCTGCGGGGAAATATGTCACTTAATCCCAGGGCTACTGAAGTCCCTTTTATCAGACGTCGTGATGCTGGAATTATATTGATGTAAAGGCGACTGAGTACTTAAAAGTATCCAACATCAGGCAAATATATAGATTTGGAGGAATGGGTGTAAAATGAAGGCACGTACAAACTAATCACACGACCGTGAAAACCCCAAGTGGATTAGATAAATATAAATAGATGTGCATTAAAAAGAAAAAAAAAAAAAAGGCACGAAAGAACTGTAGCTGCTGCATTCACACAAGGAGAACAGACAGCGTGTGCATGTTTGTGTGCAATGCCAAAAAGAGCAGCCTTAAGGTTGACCTACTGCAATCTGCACTGAGCTCCTCAGACAATAGACAAGTTCAAATGTCAAAAAATCTAATAATAATAACCAGAGCTGCCAAACTGCACGAACTGTTTTCTGGTGTATCACAATTATTCACCCTCTTATCCACTAAAAGACTGCCAGTCCTTATGCGTGTAAAAGAAAATCTATGTAATGCATATGGATTTTTTTTTTTTTATCACATGTGAAACGCCATTGAGATGGCAAGCACGCAAATCGGAATGATATCATGTCTAATAAAAGAAGGGCTAAGGTTTTCACTGTCTCTTTTAAAAGAGTCCAACTTGTAAATCCCCTTTTAATGTCGCTACATGCACAATTATTCTTATTAATAAAAATCTACATGTTCAAGGGTCTGGATTGAAACTATGTATCCCTCTGATTTTAACATCGGTGGGAGCATTAGGTTTCCATCATATGTAAGGTGTCCACGTTGAGCTCAAGTCAACTGGTAGATTGTTCCATTCATTTGGCAACTCTCATTACAGTCCGTGTGAGGTGAACCCTGAGCAAGACACGTTGGGTAATATCAAAATTATGCAGCTGGGAAATAAAGGAATCTTGCTTTGCGTGTGCAGCTCTGTATTATTGTTCTAATTTATTACAGAACCCGAAATGTTTTGTTATGCTCAAAACAATAAATAAGGTTCCGAGTGAAGCCTTCAGAATAAAAGGTATGGATAAATGATCCACCAGCCTATTGTGTTTATCGTTAGTATCTCAGCCTTTAAAATTAATCTGTGTATTTTCCTATTTTCTCCAGATTGGTTAGTGTAATATCCGTAGTGCTGCTATCAACGTGGTCATAAGAACTATGAACTACAGCATGGGTAAGCTTGAAAAACCCAGAGCAGATCGCATTAGCCAAGAACACTACATATCTGGAAGCCAGTCAACTTCACGTTTGCAGCTGACTGCTGTATTATGCACGAATGTGTTTTACATATAGCAGACTGTATACGGAATATGTCTTTATGTTTAACATTTTAATTTGTAAATGCTAATTAGGCAGTTGGTCTCCACGGTTATATTAGTACATACCTAATCATTTCCCACTATAAGTAAATGAATACTAAATACGGTAAACACTTTCTTTTCACTATTTCCACGACAGTATCTCTTCTACATCCATTTTCCAAAGGCGTCCATTCGGACAAAATAGGCATGTATTTTAAAAAGGGAGAGAAAAAAATGCACTCTGTAGCACTCTTACAGCTGGAGTGCCACGGCAGGCATGGAGCCGGCAATCCTGGCCGGACCGGACTCTTCCAAAGTCAGCCAGAAAAGTTTAGTTTTGCCGAATTAACTTGTTGCTCGTTTTAGCGTTAGTTTTTCTCTTCGCTTGCGGTACCCAGAAGCCTGCTGCTGCTAACTGGTGCAGGCATACAGCAGAGGAGCCGCACTTCCAAATCCTGTTTTGTTTAAAATATAACGCAGGTTACACTTGGAGGACTGGGGGAAGGGGGGGCAGAGGAAAGCTGGGGGAAATCCGTTCAATCCCGACCCCGGGATGATGAATTTTGCTGGGGTCTTTCAACTCCAAAACCCACCCGCTTCACAGGCGAGGGAAATGTTCACTAAACTACTGCAAATCTCAGGCAAGCAACCACGTTTCTGACGAGAATTGCGCTCTGGAAATGTGTTTTAGTAGTCTGGAATATTGCTAGTTCTTATTGCGCCAAACGCGGTAGGTGGAAAGTTTTGTTCATGTCAATATCTCAACCATTTTACCTCACGTTCAATACACATGGAGACTTGACTCCGTTTACCAAATGAAGACTCATGAACACTGAACACTTTAAATGAAAAGTGTAATTTCTTGTAGGTCGTTTTCTGTCTTTGATTACTTTTCTCTCTCTCTCTTTTTTTTTTTTTTTTCTTTTTTTCCCTGCGTATCTGTTAGATTTTTAGATGGGGAGTTCATCTTGCCAGGTTCTATCATATTTATGGGCTGTGTGATTTCCAGAGTTTCAGTTGGTCTTTCCTTTATGGAGGCAAGAAATAAAACTTTCCTAGTAGCACGGAAACTGCTGGGGCTCCACCACGGGGGAACAAAGTGGCTTCAAGCTCCCGCCCCTGTGCCCACCGCTCCCCGCCCATCCCGGGGGTGCAGGTGCGTTGCAGGATGCTGCAGCCACGCGGGTCCGCCCGTGCCCAGGATCCTGCCAGCGGACGGGGGCGCGGGGGGTGAGAAGCAGCCGTTTTTGGGCAGGAATATCACCCAAAAAAAAAAAAAAAAAAAAAAACCAACCCCCCTCCCCCCATAAAAAAACACCCCGAAAACTGAAAGCCACCAACTAAATTTCTCAGTTCTGTCCCCTCTTGCAATCCGTTAGGGAGGGAAGCAGAGAAAAGAAGTAAGGGGCTGAGGGTAGGCGTGCTCGGGAAGGGACAGAGATCCGAGCTGTGTCGAGCTAAGTTGCGGCAGCTGTCGATGTTGGTTTTAGCTGAGGTTAACGTGCGAGTGTCCCGGACGGCGAAAACTTGTGCCGGGTGCGCGGCCGGTGCGGGCAGAGCGGGAGGCGGGGGGAGTCCGGCGTTACCTCTGTCGCTGGCTCCCGCAGACAGATAAGTCAGGAAGGGATAGGGGGAGGAGTGGCCAGCTTGAGGGGGTAGGAAGGAAAAATGAAAAAAAAAAAAAAAAGAAAAGAAAACTAGCCACTTTTCCAGGTTTAATACCCCGATTAAGTATTAAATGATGTAAAAAAACCCAGTCGTTTTATTGCATATCCAGAGGCTTAAGCGCCTTATTTAGACAGAGAAAAAAAAAAAAAAAAAAAAAAAAAAAAACAACACAAAAAACCCCGCGTGGCACCCCAGGTTGCCCCGAGCTGCGGTGCCCGTGCCTGTGTTTAATTACCGCTCTCACTCCCTCGCAGGCCTCGGGTCCGTTGGAGGCACCGCACCGCCTGGGACACTTTCGGGCGGCCCCTGAACCGGCAGCCCCCGCCACCGCCCCCCTGCCCGCCGGCCTCGGGAGTTGCGGGGCGCTGTCCCCGTGCGGGGTGTCCCGGTGCGGGGTGTCCGGGCGGCGGGCAGTGCCGGGGGTGCCGGTGGCGGGCCCGGCCCCGCGCAGCCCCCGCCGCCCTCAGCCCGCGCCGGGAGGGCCGGGCCGGGCCGGGCACGCGGGGCGGGGGGGGTGTCGCGGGGCGCCCCCTGGCGGCCGGCCGGCGCCAGGCGGAGCGCGCCCAAAGTTGATTTTGTTCAGCAAGCCGTATCGTATAAAATTAACGACAGCCAATAAAATTAGCTTACATGTTTCAACCGTAAAAGTCCAAAACAAAATAAAGCTAGTTTTAGTGAAGCTAAGAAGCTCTGCTTTGGCCCCGTTCTCTCTGGCTTGAACTGGGTTCCTTTTATCTAAAGCCCAGTGCACAAACATATAGCTTAATGTGACTAGTGTTCTTCCTTTTATTTCTTTCTCTATGGCAACCAATATGTTCTGCTCAGAAATGTTCCCCCATCAAGGAAACAAATGATCTTGAGGGAGCAGCTCTATACGGCATCTGTTCCGATGGAGCACACAGAGTTAACCCCAGTCAAAAGAGACGCTGGGCACGTCAACAAGAAGTGGAAAATGAGCGATTCTTCTCCCCCCCAAATTGAAACCTATACCTCCCTAGTTTTACAAGCCATTTTATTGATTTGGCTATCGACCGTTTCCAAAGAAGTAACTAATTCTAGGAAATTACAATGATCACCAGCTATTGTGTATCCAAAAGAGCAGCAACAGAGGTGGCAAGGAAAAAAAAAAAAATGCAAATAACACGGTAAAATTAAAATAAATTAAAGTCAAATAGTGGGATATTTAAGCTTCGATAAAGTTTTCAGGAGTGGTATCTGGCCTGTTAATTTAATCCTACATTATTTATCACACTGACCCAAACGCTACAGAAGAGTTTCAGATCATTAGACTACACCTCTCAATTGGACGGGATTCGGGGTAAGCGGAGACACAGGCAAGACTGTCAGGAGAGAGAAACAAAGTGAAATCTGGTCTCTAATCCTCCAGCCCAAATCTCCTTGGAGAATAAAATGAAGGGATGTCCTGGTTAGTTTTGATTGATTATACTCTTTCTGATGGACTTTCACTTCAGAGCTCTAGATGTTGTGCTTAACCGTCTGTTCCCTAGTTACAATATTAACCCTCTGCGTGCACCGCCACTCCGCACCTTCCCGTGCCTCCCCCCGCGCCCGTCCCTCCGCCGGCAGGTGCTCGGGTCACCCGCGCCCCGGCTCGGCCCCGGCCCCTCTCCCGCCCGCTGCACCGGCCGGGCCCCCTCCCCGCCCGCCGGGCGACCCCCCCGCCCCCCCGCAAAGCAGCGCTTGAAAACACCCCTCATCTCTGCCTCGCCTCCCTTTTACAAATCTGTAATATTTTCGAGAGCTTTCCTCGCCCCCCCCCCCCCCACCCCGGCCCAGCCTACCCGAGTCTTGGTGTTACAATAATTAACAGTGCCCAGAAAAGTGAAGTAGTAACCAGAAAGACTTTCCAGCGCTGAAGAATTGCTTTGCTGCCTTGAGCTTTGGAAAGAATCCATGCTTTTTATGTAATATTTCACTAAGGTGCTTTTTGTTGCTAGTGGGATTTTTTTTCCCTTTCCCTTTCCCTTTTTTTTCCAGCCTGTTTCCTTCAAAGCAGTTGCCATGGGTTTCCCTGTCTTGTCCTAAGCTTTTGAAAATATATATTCAGAAGACTTTAAAGAAAACAAAAGTAGATAAAAAAAAGTAAAACACTTACCGATCAAACTTCCAGGATTTAGAGAAATTTTTTTTAATTTTTGATTTTAATAAGGTGACAGGGGGAAAAAAGCATGTTCTCAACTCCAGCGAAACGATCCATGTTAAGATTTTCCTTTGCACTGACTCCACTAAGCCCCGCTCTCCACTAGTCTATTATTTTCACCAAAATATATGAAAATTTATGCAAATGAAAATCAGCACTAACTGTTCTCCCCTTGTTATACTTTGGATTTTTTTCCAGACAAAACAATCTCACTCTGCAAGGGAGGGGGTGGGAAGAGTTGGGGAACGAAGTTGGTTGTTTGTTTTTTGTTGGGATATTTTTTAAAATAAAAGACCTTACTCCAGCTTGAGCTTTATTTTTTGTTGTCGCTGTTATGAGGTTGTACGGTGGGGTTTTTTTATTTTGGGGGGACTTCTCCACCCCCCCCCAAACACACCTTCCTTTTTTATTAAGAAAGTAGATCTGTTTGCAGAGGCGCTATCACGTTTCATCAGGCCACCTGAGACGGCTTTTGAAAGCGTGTACTGTGAAATTCATAGCAGTAATTTAGACAAAATCCTCACTGTATATTAATGAAAGACGGCCCCATGGCACCGTTCCTATCCTCCCCATTCAGTGTAAACAAAACCACGAGACTCACTCGGTTTTTGAGCCTGATCCAAGCAAAATCGGCTGGAAAGGAAAACATGGGGTTCTGGCACTGACTATTCAAACGTCTGCACCTGGAGATCTCAGATTTATTCAATGAAATCTGTGTTGGATCTTTTATATATATAAAAAGAAACCTTTGGACGACGCATGGGAACAAATATATATACCTCTATATATACATATATATATATATATATACACGCATATATAAAATTATTATGTTTGGTGTTAGTTACCAGCGCCCTTAAGATCCGTATGCTTCACTTGAATGGTTTTTCTAACCCGACCTGCCACGGTATTTCGTGCCGTGCCAGCCGGGGGCTGGAGGGAGCCCCGAGCACCGGCTGCCGAGCGCGGCGGGAGCGGGACGGCATGGAGCGCGCTGCCAGCGGGACGCAGCTCGCCGCCTCCCAGGGCCGAGGAGGCGTGCGGAGGAGGGGAGCGGAGCGGGCAGGGCCAGGCGGGGGGCGACGCTGCCCATTCCCATGCCCGCACCGCGCGTGTTTTCTTCGCGAGGCCTCCGCCACCTGGGGAGCGCGCGTGGGACGGCGCTGCGCGGCGAGGCGGTCACCGGCAGCGTCGTGTCCCCTCCGTGTCCGAGCGGTGTTATGGCACCGGCAGTCCCCGAGGAGCGTTCAATTTGCCCTTGTTTTTGTTGCCACTTTCTCTTTCTCCGTGGTTCACTGAGGTTGCCTGCGCGCAGTGTTTCCGCTCGGTCGCATCTCTCCCCCGCGCCCCCCGCCTTCCCCCGCCCCCCTTAACTCTTTCCGCTGGACGAGAAATAATACAGCGTTTCATGCCGCGGGGCTGGCTCCCTGCGAGTAGACCGCGGCGCGGAGGGCAAGCCCGGACGCCGGCTCCCCTTGCCGCCTCCCCCGCCGACGGGGCGGCCCTTCTCCAGCACTGCCGGGCCAGCCCCCCGGCGTGACGGCTGCGGGCGGGCTGCCGGGGTCCGGGGCGCACCCCGGGGTGCAGGGGCGGACAAAGGGAGGAGGGGGCGGACGGGGGGCGGGCGCCTCCGGGGCCGAGCGCGGGGGGGGCAGCTCCGAATGCCGGTACGGGCACTGCCGGCTGGAGGGAGGCGGGTGCGTGTGCCGGGCGGTGACACCTCTGCACAAACGCCTTTCCGAATCCCGCCCGGTTCTGGCGTCGTTATTATTGTCGTTATTACTGTTGTTATTAATTATTACCGCCCGCGCTCGCCCCTGCCCGAGCGGCGACGGCGGGAGAGCTCCGAGGCGCGTGTGTCCGCCGGGCAGGAAGAGTTAAGAGGCGGAGGGAGGGAGGGATGGAGGGAGGAGGAAGGAGGAAGGGGAGAGGGAGGAGGAATGGAGGGAAGCGGGGGGGGCAACTTCCATCTCCGACGCCACTTTGCCTAAATTAAAAAGCAGCCAATCGGAACGGCCGGAAGGGGGGCCGCGCGGCCGGCGGCGCGCTGTCCGTCACGGGGCGCGCAGCCAATCGGTGCGGGCGGCGGCGGCCGCTTCCTCGCGGCGGGGCCGGGCGGTGGCGGCGCGGGCGGCGGCGGCGGCGGCGGCGGCGGCGGCGGGAGGGAGGGAGGAGAGGGAGGGACGGACGGGAGGGGGGAGGGAGGAGGGAGGGAAGGAGGGAGGGAGGGCGCGGGCGCGGGCACGGCCCGGGAGAGGGAGGCGGGGAGAGACGAGCGGCGGGACTCCGGCACCGCCAGTGCGCGCTGCCAGCCCGGCAGCCAACTTCCCCGCTGGAGTTAGTGTATAAAGGATACCATATATGCACACACACATACACACACCTCTCCACCAAGGCGCTCCTCCTCCGCCTCCTCCCTCGACCAACTGCTGGAATTAAAATAAAAAGCAAAACAAACACAACCAAAAAAAAAAAAAAGACAACAAACCAAGCGAGAGAGAGAGCGGGAGAGGGAAAGAAACAATTCGCGAGGTAACGAGAAATTTCAACTTTTAAAATTTCTTTTTTACTTCTTTTTTTTTTTTTTTTTTCTTCCGACCGCCTAAAGGAAAGGTAGAGAGAAAAAAATGTCTTATCCAGAGCGTGACTCTAGCAAGAAGGCTCCGGCAGGACTCTTGTTTCAAAGGGGACAAAGTGCTCCAGCAACAGCACAACTTTGAGAAATGCATCATCACCACCATCACCACCATCATCATCACAGGAAGTTTTCTTAGGACACCAACAAAACTTGCAAATAACAGAGCAAAAGGAGATCGAGAAACCGAGGAGAGAAAGACAGAGAGAGAGCCAGAAAAAAAGGAAAATATACCCACACACAAAGCCTTAAAGGAAGAAGAAAAGGAAAAGTTTCACTCTGAGAGGGGAAGGCTGAGAGGAGGAGATGTACTCCTAGGGGAGCGGAGGGGAGAAGGCACGGGGGCTTTTTGACTCCCCCCCCCCCTTTTTCGCTTTTTAGCCTTTGTTTGGTTTCCTCCCTGAGAGCAGCAAACCCGGGCGAGAAGAAGGCGGAGGAAAACTACATGTACAGCTAAATATTTCTCTTTTTTTGGAAAAAAAAAAAAAAAGAAAGGCTAAAAAATATAAAAGGCGAAGCGAGAGCCGGCGACCGCAACGAGCGCGCCGCGGAGCGGAGGCAGGACGGCCGGCGGACGGGCGGAGGAGAGCGCGCCGCGGAGCGCTAGCAGGTGAACCCCGCGCCCCGGCGCCCCGGCGAGGCTGGGAAGGCGGCGGCGGCGGCGGCGGCGCGGGCGGCGGCCCCGGCAGCGGCCCCGGCAGCCCCGGGCAAGGGCGCTCGCGGCGGGCGCCCGGCAGCCGGCGGCGGCGGCGCAGCGGCGGCTGCGGCGCGGCGGGGGCGAGCGGCGGGCGGCGGGCGCGGGATGGCCGCGGCCACCTCTAACCCCTACCTCCCCGGCAACGGCATCCTGGCGGCCGGCTCCATCGTCCACGCGGACTCGGGCGGCGGCGGCGGCGGCGGCGGCGGCGGCATGCAGCCGGGGAGCGTGGCCGTCACCTCGGTGGCGGGCGGCTACCGCGGCGACCCGGCGGCCAAGATGGTCCAGAGCGACTTCATGCCGGGCGCCATGGCCGCCAGCAACGGCGGCCATATGCTGAGCCATGCCCACCAGTGGGTGACAGCCCTGCCCCACGCCGCCGCCGCCGCCGCCGCCGCCGCCGCCGCTGCCGCCGAAGCGGGCTCGCCCTGGTCCGGCAGCCCCGTGGGCATGACGGGCAGCCCCCAGCAGCCGCCGCCGCCGCCCGACGTCAAGGGCAGCGGCGGACGCGACGACCTGCACTCGGGCGCGGCGCTGCACCACCGGCCGCCCCACCTGGGCCCCCCGCACCAGGGGCACCCGGCGGCCTGGGGGGCGGCGGCGGCCGCCCACCTACCCTCCATGGCCGGCGGGCAGCAGCAGCAGCAGTCGCTCCTCTACTCGCAGCCCGGGGGTTTCACGGTGAACGGCATGTTGAGCCCCCCCCCCGGCGGTCAGAGCCTGGTGCACCCGGGGCTCGTGCGCGGCGAGACGCCGGAGCTGGGCGAGCACCCCGGGCATCACCACCACCACCACCACCAGCACCCCGGGCACCACCCGCCGCACCACGGCGGCGTCAACAGCCACGACCCGCACTCGGACGAGGACACGCCGACCTCCGACGACCTGGAGCAGTTCGCCAAGCAGTTCAAGCAGCGGCGGATAAAGCTGGGCTTCACCCAGGCCGACGTGGGGCTGGCGCTGGGCACCCTCTACGGCAACGTCTTCTCGCAGACCACCATCTGCCGCTTCGAGGCCCTGCAGCTCAGCTTCAAGAACATGTGCAAGCTGAAGCCTTTGTTGAACAAGTGGCTGGAGGAAGCCGACTCTTCCACGGGCAGTCCCACCAGCATCGACAAGATCGCCGCCCAGGGCAGGAAGAGGAAGAAGCGGACCTCCATCGAGGTGAGTGTCAAGGGGGCCTTGGAGAGCCACTTTCTGAAATGCCCCAAGCCCTCCGCCCAGGAGATTACGAACCTAGCGGACAGCCTGCAGCTGGAGAAGGAGGTGGTCAGGGTTTGGTTTTGCAATCGGAGGCAGAAAGAGAAACGGATGACCCCCCCGGGGATCCAGCAGCAGACCCCCGACGATGTCTACTCCCAGGTCGGCACCGTCAACTCCGACACGCCGCCCCCTCACCACGGACTGCAGACCAGCGTGCAGTGAGGGGCACCGCGGGCGGGCCGGGCAGCGCGGGGGCAGCGCGGGCCAGGCCGGGCCGGGCACCGCCGCCGGCACCGCCACCGGCTCCGGCACCGCCGCGCAAGCCGCACGCTCACACAGACACACGCGCGCACACACACACGATCCAGGCTCGTTCAGACTGCTTGTGTTTATATATATATGGATATATGCGTGCATCTATATATATATAAGATCGATACCAATAGGGAGCGGTGGAGAAGGTCGATCCGAGCGAGAGCGTTTAGACCGCGTTGGGAAAACGGGGTGGAGATGCATAATGCACCAAAACTGCAGATGTGCCGGGGGGTTGGTTGGTTGGTTGTGGGGAAAGGGCTTGGGGGGGTGGGCTTGGGCTTTTTAAATTTTATTTTTATTTTTCTCCAAATTATCCCCTTCTCGCAGTAAGGAACATCACTGTCTGCGCTTCTTCTCTCCCCTCCTCCCCCCCCCCCCCCCCCGCACTCTTCCCCCTATCCCCAAAAGGGCTCTCTTCTATGAATCACAGAAACTTTTTTTCTCCTTTCTCTCTCGCTCTTTTTATTTCTTTTTTTTCAATGGGAGCAATCAAAAAAAGGGAAGCAGAAGAAAAATAATCTGGTTAATCAGAGGGTGCCTGCTGCATTCCAGCACCCTGTTTTTCTTGGCCAAACCGTAGAATTTTGGTGCAAGGCAGACATCCACTCTGAAAACATATATATCTATATAGCTATATATTCTGCAAAATGAAAGGGTCCACTTTTTCCAGGAAAAAAAAATATGCACACAGCACTAAAGCAGGCTGAATAGGGAAGCAAATACATATATATATATTTATCTATATATATAGGTATAGCTATAGAACAAAAATATGGAAATAAATGCCCGCACGCGGAGAAAACTGACCCTGAAGAGAAAGGGGGGAGGGACAGACGCCAGGGGGAGGGTGAGAGAAGGAGAGGTTGTTGGTCCCTAAAGTTCGAGCTCTGTAGAAGGACTTTGCATGAATTAAGGGAACCAGGGAGAGAAAGGGAAATAATTTAGGGCTGTCAAAGTCCTGCTCCTGACGGCTGCCAATCATCATGGAAGAGTCATAAAAAAAATCCACTGCTAATATTTTTTTTATTAATATTTTTATTTTTTATTTCTGGACTGATTCAGATAAAGGGATTTAGAAGGACTGAGCATCTGCAGCTGCACTTATCTGAACTTCTCCTCTCCTAAATCCGTTGCCAACTTTGATTGAATGGGTGCTGTGGATGTGATTATATAATACTGCCATTTCCAAGCAGTGTTTTTGGTAGGTTTTAATAAACAGACTTTTCAAAAAGACGGCAATATAGAATTGTTAGATCCGTTGTTGATCTAAAAAAAAAATTTGCTTTATATTTTCATTAAATGACTTCTTTTAATATTTTATTCAGAATACCTATGAACTGCTGCAAAACGGTAATTTATTTTTTCCCCAGATCTTGTATTACGTGTTTTTTTCAGACGAGCACAAATCAAAATGAAATGAAAATATGGACAGTTGTTAGGTAATAAGGGTATCTTTTGATGTGATAATTTGATTGTAATTTAATTTGAGTAGTGATTCCGTAAGAGCTGATTGAGAAAATAAATTTGTTAGAATGAAATAGTCTGTGTCTGATGCATAAACACTGTGTCGAAAAACAACAACAAAAAAAGTTCTCTGAAGGGACATACTGCTACAGTGAGAGAAATACCGAGGGTCCGACCTGCCGGCTGCACGGCCCGTGCTCCCCGGCAGTGCCCCCGCCTCACCCCTGCTGCTGCTTGCCCGGCGCGGGGCTCTCCCCCTGCCCGCCTCTCGGCCGAGCCCGTGTCCGCGGCCCCTTCCATCAACCCCGAGAACCCTGTGTCACCGGGAAGGACGGCGAGATTAGAGCTCACCAAATGCTACCTTCTCCCAGAAGGGGCTGTGGCGGCTCGGTTTAGGCTGGCACTCGGGCGATACCTGAGCGCGTCCTCTGGTCCCGCGTGGCCGGTGCTAAGAGGGATGTTTCCAAAAGTTCAGTCTTGTTTCCTCTCTTTCCAAACTGAGGCTAGATGGGGGGGAGGTGCCGGGGGGGGGGGGGGGGGGACGACGAAGAGGGAGAAGGGGGGCTGAGCTATAATTTATTTTGACTCATTTTATGTATGTAGTAATATTTGTATTTATTTTATCTTTATAATTTAAAGAAAAGGTACTTTTTTTTTTTTTCCTGATCGAATATATAGAATAATACTTTCAGCATCCTACGTGCGGTCTGCCTAGTTCACCGTTTCTGTTGTTGCTGTTGCTGTGGCTGTTGTTGTTTTAAGGGTTTTCTATGGGGTGTGAAGTGGTGTAGTCTAGTTTTGTCCTCCACTTTGCCACAGCGCTGCCATGCCTTCTTTGCAAACACACGCGCGTGTCAGTAACGTTGGAGATGCCAATAGATGCACTAGCTGACCTGTCATATTTATCCTCCGGAATTTATTGCAATGTAGGGACAAGTGAATGACCGTCTCAACTCTCTTAATTTTGCAGCGGGGAGGTTGTGGGAAGTAGAGAGCTGCATCTAACGCATCCACCCGCCCCCATTGATAGTCTTCTAGAGAATAAGGTTTTCTTTTATGATCCAGCTCGTCTGTGGCTCCTTCTTCACCTTCCTCTTCCTCCCCTTCTCTGCGCCCTCTCCCTCCTGCCTTGCTTCTCTACGTGCTATTGAGGCAGGGGTTAAACCCCCAGAAAACTGCTGTAGGAACAACAAGCATTTCTTCCTTTCAGATAGGCCTTGTGTCAGTCCATAAATCAAAGCCAACCTGAGAGCCGCGCACCGGGATGCATTATTTTAACACCAGCTCGTAGTAAATATCACCGTCGGTTTGATTTGTGAAATCCGAAAGGCCCTACTGACACGGAGGAAATAAGAGGGGGGGGGGTGGGGGAAGAAGCCAACCCAACAAAGGGAAAGAGAACCCGAAAGGGTAAAGGACGCTATTTCTTTTGTTCGTTTTAGCAGAAGCTGCTGGCTGATTTTGCAGCTGGGGAGGGAAGAAGGGCCGGGCGGGAGCCGGCGTGCAGGCGGCCCGGCCGGGCTCTGCTCCGGGGGCCGGGTACCACTGACACGTGAGGTGGGATCCTGTTTTCACACACGAAGGGGAGCAGTTGTATTAGCCGCGGAGAAAGTCTATTTAAATTTCGGAGCGGTATTTGGTTACTCGATTTGGATGGCAACAAAGAGCTAACGTTAGGCTTCACGCTGGTTTCTATTAAAAGGCAACCTTTGCGGGTTGCTGCCTCCGAAAAGCTGGGGGTTAGGCTGGAGGAGTAACGTGTGGTCGGAGGGACCGGCAAAATGTGCCCGTTCCGTGGACTTGTTATGCACAAAAAGTGAGGCCATGGGCGCTCCCCCCTCCGCCCCTCCGCCCCCTCCCCCGCCCCCGAGAAACTGAATCCTTTGAATGTATTTAGGAATTTCAGGGTTGTGAGTCTCTGAGATAGCAAGAGGTAGATAATAAGTGAGAGGGTTTGCGCTTAAGGGTTATATTGTTACACGTGTAAATAATGAAAATATTGTTATATATCTCCAGATCTCTTAATGAATTTAGTAATTGTATTCATTTATAATATCAGTGTTCTGTGCTTGGTAACGGAGTCGGCATCATTTTCCTCTTTTTTTTTCTCTTTTTTTTTTTTCCCCCTGCCTAAAGGAAAGCCAAATGTTTCACAAAGTTATGTTTGATCAGCCTGGGTAATCCCGAGATGTGATTATTTATAGTTTACATTTTCATATCCTGCAGTCCTCTACTATGCCCCAGTCTTCTCACTCACATCCCATCCTTCCCCCGTCGAGTCTGTACACAATAAATCATTTTCAGGTGTATTTAAAATAGTCATGTCACTGCTGTTGGTCTGCGTATTTTCCGAAATTTAGCAGAGAGCTCTACTTTGGTTTAAAAACGCAGCAGTTCTTATCGGAAAGTGATCTTTACAGAATCCTCATGCTTTAATATAGTGACTTGTGTTTGCACATTACAATGCTCATAACTTGTTTTGTATGAATGGTTTTAAATGGAACGTTTAGAGAATAATTGGTTCTAATATGAAATGCAGTATATACTATTGATAATTTTATCAATAAGTGTACTATTTTAAATAACTTTAACAATTAAATTTGGGTTTTTTTAAATTATATATTTGTAAAATATTTATCCTGTTGAAAGCAACAATACATTGTTGTATTTATTCGTTTATTTTTGTAATAAATGATCAACATCTTCAAGCTACAGCAAAATCGATACTTCTATATATTTGTACAGGGATACCTTTCTAAAGCGCAGAGATGCTCGTACCCATTTGGAAGCGAGTGTAAAGATTACCTCTGTAACTGGCAAGCTACAGGACCAAACTGTAGGCGTGAGCTTCTTCGCCACATGTACTTTAGTTTGCTTAAGTTCCAGGGTAATTAATCAAACTCTAAAAGGGATGCAACAAGTCCCGACCTCGGAGGCAGGCGTGGGGCGAGCGCTTGAGGACAGGGACTCATTTTGTTAATGCCAGGGTTGGCGAGGAGCTTGGTCGCCTATGGCGAGAGGGATGGGTGGCTGGATGGAGCGATCGGAGGAGATGCAGGGAGGTGGTTATTGCCCCATCGGTGTTTTCAGTTGCAGTTTGGCACAATGGAGCGGGCGCAACCTTCAATAGGCAGCGGGAGCGAGGGGAGAGGAGGGCGGCGAGCGGCCCCGCAGTGTCAATGACACAGCAGTAGGGAGTTCTTTGGTTGAGAGGCTTTGGCAACACAAAAAGCTAAAGGGTGAAGACCGAAAGGGGGAAGGCTCGCCGCCCATCCCGTCCTGCCCGACACCAAAGGAGCAGCCGGGTCCGCGGCGGTGCCCACGGGGCCTCGCCCTCGGGGCTGCGATGGGACCGGCCTCCCCCTCCCCCCTCCCCAGCCGGGGCGGCTGCGGCGGGGCCCGGGCCGCGCCACGCGCGGGGGAACCGTGGTGCCGCGCCCCCCACTCGCGGAAGGCCGGGCCGGGGAGCGCCGACGGGGCGGCCGCCGCTGCCCGTCTGCCCTCCGTCCCCGGCGGGCCGTCCCGGGGCGGCGGGCGGCCCGGGGGACCCGGCGGGCGGGCGGCGCGGTGCCGCGGCGGCAGCTGCCGCGGGTCCCACAAGTTGTTTTCCTCGTGGCGACCATTCAGCAAAACGCAGGATCCTTTCTCCAAGATTTAAATTTCGCGGATGAATTACCATACAGCGGTTGCTTAGCAACTAAATTCAAGCCGGGCTAAGAATATGCAAGCTTTTTGTATTCTCATTAATAAAAATGCCACTCTGACACAGCAACCTGACTTTGGATCACTGCAACTTCTGTAAAAGCCATAGGAGAATACAAACCGGCTCCTCCATTTAATTACAGATCAGAGTGGCTTGAAATGTGATGTTTTGTTAATCTATCTTCCTAAAAGCGATGTAAAAAATAACGGCTTTTCAAGAGCAGTGGAAAACTACTTTTTTAATGGAGCTGTCTCCTGGTGCTACTGATAGCTGCAAAGCAAAACCCTTTTTTTTAGAGTCACACTTTCAAGGAGCATCCCCCCTTCCGTTTTGAGTTTCCTGAAATTAAAAAAAAAAAAAATTAAGACATTTGGAGCCCCAGGGGAAAAAAAATAAAAATAAATAAGCTGCAGTCGATTAGCGCATTAGAGAGGAGAGCTAGGGAAAGGGAAGAGGGGATTAAAAATGTCAAGGTGCAGCCCTTGCCAGGCACAGACCCACGATGCGGGGTGCAGTCTGTCCTTGCTCTGAAGCAGAAGTCTCTTGCGCAGAAATGGCTCTCTTTGGCATAAAGTGCGTGGGCACATCGGCTGGGGAGGGCGGGGGAAAAGCCTTCAGGGACACCTTGTTGAATGTTTCTCTCCAAAATTTATTTCCCCTTCTGCTAACATTTACTTTATATTGCTTTTAGATCGGCAGAGATAAGATCTTGGCCTTAGATTCTGGCATCTTACACCCAATCTCATATATATGGGAGAATGACCTCATCAGAGGAGGACTGTGTGTATAGATAGAATAATTTAAACATAGACTAGACACCTACATATAAATCTATATATAAAGACGTGTGTGTATGAGATATATATATATATACGCACATATATATGTGTGTGTATGTGTGTGTGTGTGCCTTGAGCAGTACCAAAAAACTTCCCTGCCAGCCCCGCAGACCCCAGGCAGGGCTGCCTTCCCTCGCAGTGTTCGGAGGAAGGGCGGCCCCCCGGCGGGGCAGCGAGGGGAGCCCCGGGGCGCGGCTGCACGCAGGGCGCTGGCAGCCAGGGCTGGGGCTGCCTCTCCGTGCCAGCCATCGCCGTTGTGTGGCGGGAGGGCCGCCTCGGGACCGGGCACCGGCTGCCGGGGACGCTGGTCGCTTTTGCTGATGGCTGGGGGGGTTGGTTGTGGTGATTTTTTAGCGACAAAGAGTTAAATCCAAACTTTCTTCTCCCTTCTCCCCCACTGTCCCCAACCCCGAGATTGTTAAACTTGAGCCTGAATTGTATAAACCCCAAGCCACGTTAAAAGTTCAGGCATGTGAGTTTTTTCCTCCATCGGAGCTTGTCTGCAGGAGGCAAAGGGGATCTTGAAGGTCTGTCCGAGCTGTGCAGGTCATTGAGGAATCAGGGGTTCTCCCCCTCCCCTCCACCCCGGCTTCTTTCTTTCTCTTTTAAGGTTTTCTTTTCTCCCCTGAAAGGGGGACGATGACTTGAAGGGGGCAGTCGAAGTGGGTAGGCACTTTCCAAACGTGAGCTTGTGATGGAGGGAGCTCTCTCTCTCTCAGCAGGATTGAGTCTGTACTCACTTTAAAACGTAGAACAGCAGACCAAAAAAAAAAAAAAAAACCCCATATAACATATATTAAGGGAAGAAAGGCAGCAAAGTGAGAACCTGTGAAGACTAGAGTCCCCCTGAAACTCAGGCTCACCCAAAGCTTCAGCAGAGTGTTTTGCTTCTCTCCCCAACAGTTATAGGATGAGCATCACAAGGCTATAGCACAAATAATCAGGTTCCATTCCATTTTGCTTGTCTAACAGAGTTGAGATTAAAAGCCAAAATTCGAGCACAACCCTTACAGAGCTGTTGAATAGTGCCAGTACATATGTTTCCCGCTCACATGTTGAAAACTGTACCTTCAAACATAGGCTTGTTTCTGATAGCTTGCATTTTTTCAACTACAAGGAGAAAAAAAACTAAACAGACCTTTTCTGAATTGTTCCTATTGCGCCCATCCGTGGGTGAAAAGACAGCATTACATTGGCTCTGTACCTTCAACATAAACAGGGAAGGTTTAGCAAGACAAGCTCACTGGCATGCCACAATGGAGATCTTTATTTTAGATCCGGGGCAGTTCAAACCAGTTTGACACCAGTATTGAGCACCACAAAGTATGTGGTTTGGAACAAACTTTCCTTCGCATAGTGTGAAGTGGATTGTTGTGCTTGATGCCAGATGCTTGGCTACTCCAAGGTCCTCTCGCTGACTTTCTTGCAAGGCGCACGATACAGAGGAGGGTTTCCGCCCGCAGGGACAGTGCTTTCATATCAGACCACTGTGCCATGCCCTCCAAAGTCCAGGCATGGGGTCTCAGCAGAACTATTTCTTCCTCAAAAGGAGCCTAAGATGAGAAGGGGGAAAATGGATTAGAAAGGGGGAACCAGCTGGGGACTGTTACCCTCCCTGGTAGTAGGTCTGCTCTTAAAACACAATGTCAAGGCACTGCGATACGCATGTGAAATGACAAAGACAGATGCTATTTCTTCCTGAGGTCCACACTGAGTGGAGAAAGTCAAAGGGTTGTTGACTGTCTTTGGTATGGGGCCATTCTTTCAAATTGAAATGAATTGATTCTAAAAAGCAGGGACTGGCTAATGGGAAACCGGGTATGTCTGCTGTATTTATATGCATCAAACCGAAATTTAAACAACTTGAGGGAACGTGGGCTGTACCAACATTTTATATATAGTAACCTTTTTGTTATTAGTTTTGGAAATACTTGGTGCTACTTCCCTGCCACCACTCCATACAGCTGCGTAGACAGCATTCAGTCCACACTACAGTCAAACAGGAACTGTTTGCTCAACAACTCCAGGCTCCATTTTCAACTGGAGTGCTAATGTACACCCTGAGCTGGTCACACAAACCCAGATGGCCTGATGTATGTAGACCATTTCACCAAGGAGTCAGATAAAATACAAAAAGTAACTGCATGACTGTAGAGTTTTGGACTGAAGGGTCTGCTGAAAAGGTTGGCTTGGTTTTTTGGATTTTCCCTCCTTCTGTGTGAGTGCTCATGAGGATCGTCTAAAGCTGAGATTGGACTCATCTCTTCACCTCCCCTCCACATTCAAAACATTACAAATATTTACCAAATACAAAAGATATGAGAAGTGCTGGGCATTGATCATTATTATATCCGTTCCCTGACAGAAAATGGGCCCAGGATAGGAGAGATGAAATTAATCTTTCTGGAGGAAAAAAAAAAAAAAAAGAGTTGATAAAGAATTGTTCAGGAGTAATATATATTTCTTTCATCTCCTGGAGCTCTCATTCAATGCAGGGGTCTGTCTGCCTGAGTGGGACATTTTTCAGAGAAATCTAATAGATATTTGTTTCAGAGTCCACACTAAAGCTACAGATCAAATGTAAGGTGCAAATTTCTCCATTTGTTTCTCACTCTCTCTCACATGTATGCATACACACACATGAATACATACACTCCCTTCTCTTCTTAAAATACTAAAACCTCCTCTCCCCGGTTCTCTGGCCTTCTCTATTTTATGCAGATCCATACTCAGATGTGTACCAAAATTTTTATCTCAGTTTGCTGAAATTGCCTAGATTGTCGAGGAAATTAAACTAAACAAGGAGATGTGTGAAATGTTGAACTTTAAATACCATCCACTACCTCGAGAAGAAGAAAATTAGTCAATAAATGCTCAGGTTTCTGCTACTTTTAGATTATCATAATTAAAATAATAATTTTATTAGTTTCTTTAATTTTTAAATGATTATGAGAATTCCCTTATGCTAATATGTGGGTATTTGAAAATAATGCCCTTTCCCTTTTGATTTTGTACTGAAGGACAGGGTTACGGTGTCTCCCCTACATGTTAATGCTGTATAGGGACGTGTTTAATTTTAAGAACGGTGTGTGTGTTCCTGTGAATACGAGGCAAGATTACTATATCATTCTCAGTAGCCCAGAAGAGGCATGTTTTACCTGAAGAACTGGGCTTGGACTGGGTGCTGCTGTTGTTCTGGGTTTGGTTTTTAATTGCCCTGCCTATTCTCTCAAGTCAATATTAATGCCATACAGCACGGCTGAGGCCAGGGCTGAGTGAGCCCAGTCATTAACAATAGCATAAACAAAGGAAGGGGACCAGTTACCTTGACATTCGATGCCCGCTTTGTTCCCAAGCTCCCAACTGCATCCTGAAGCCCATACAGGGAAGTATTGCCTACGGGAATGAATAATCCACTCCAGCTATTGTCCCAATCTCCTGCAAAACAAAACAACACAACCAAAACAAAGATGACAACACACTCTCGCTCCGCAAGGAGTCTGCGAATGGTTTCATCCCTTCCTGCCTTTCCCTGCGCTTTTCCTGGCCACTCGTGTTACTGACCCGCTCCCCACAAGAGCTGCCCGCTGTAGCCCACAGGCGCATCCTAATTTGCGCAAGCACTCCAGCCTCATATTCCCCAGTTTTCTGGGGGCGTGGGGCTGGAGACACCCCCTCCTCCTGTGCCTGCGTAGCCCGGCCGGATCCCTTCCGCGGCCGGGCCGCGCTCGAGGAACTCGGCGTTAGACGGGGCGGCCCGGCGGGGTGGGCTGCCCTCCAGCCGCCCCGGCCTCGCCCGCCCCCGGCCCGTCAGCACGCAGGGATTCCCCCCTGAGGCGGCACGGCCTGGCCAAGGGGCAGCGCGACACCTCCACGCACCGCTGTGGGGATGCGAGGGGCGAACGTGACCCTCTGTGTGTCTGCGTGTATCCCCATTGTCCTTCCAGCTTCGCCCTCCCGGGGCGGTTTTCCAACCGCCCGGCCTCGCCCTCCCGCCTGGGAGCTCCCGCTCCGTAGCGCCCTGTGTTTGGCAGAATAGCCCGGAGCAGCCTCCTCTGCTCACGCCCAGTCGAAGGAGCCTGCATGGAGTGGGAATATCTCTTTCCTCTGACAAATAATTAAGTTCCCCGAGGTCAGTTTTTCTTCCCCTTCTCCTACAGTCCCGTGCTGGCCGTCGGAGCAGAGGGATGGGCAGAAGTCCCCCTAAGCTTGCGAATGGCTGGTTTGACCCCGTCCTTCTCCTCACGGAGGGAGAGACGGGCCAGACCACGGCAGCGCTGCCATGGGGCTCGTCCCCGAGCCGGCCCCGCTTCGGAGGCAGGTTTTGCTCCCGCTGTGCTCGGAGGGGAGCCAGTTCAAGCCCCGGGAACCCTGCGCCTTCAGCGGGTTCTCCGGGAGAAGATGAAGGAGACCTAGTAGCGTAACCCGAGGTAGAGCGAGGCCTGAGGAGACATTTACATCGATCCCATGCAGCCAAATCCATCCTCGCATCGTGTCTCTGTGTGGGGAGGGGAGAAACATACAGCGGGTAGCGAAGGAGGTAGTTTGAACCTAAAGCCCTTGCTTCAAAGGTTAATAGCTCCCTCATCAAACGCTGCCAAACGCTACTGGGACGAAGAGAGGGGAGAAGAGGGGGGGAAAAAAGAACATCAACATTACTGTGAATCTCAAAGCACTGAAAATAGCTCTGAGAGATCCCGAGGATCCGCCACTGGTCCTTTTTTTTTTTCCCCGGGACATAGGCATTAGGGAAAGCTTTTCTCGGATGTGCTTGTGAGCAAGGCCAGTGGGAGCTGCGGCTGCCTTTGGGGGCGAGCCGGGTGGCGGGGAGGGGGGCTGCGGGCCGACACCGCCCCCGCCTCCCCCCCATCCCCCGCACCTGCAGCCTCTGGCTGCGCTGGGGACCCTGCTGCTGCCGGCTCTGTGACCATCCCCCCGGGCCGTGTCGGGAGCAAACCCACTCCCAAATCCTCCCCCCACCCCCGGCCCCCGGGCCGTGTTCCCACTGGGAGCCGCGGCGGCCGGGCAGGGGCCGGCCCCGGCAGCCCTTTATGCGCAGCGGTCAGCAGCCGGGTTGTGGGTTTGCAGCTGCATGCAAATAAATCCCCGGCAATAATCTAATGCGGGTGCTGCCCCGACGACAAAGTGCCGACACAAACGCAAGTGCTTTTGTTTGGTTTTGACCACCTAGGTCCCGCATCCAAAGAAAATAAATAAAACTAGGGAGGGAGAGGGAGAAAGTTGGTTAATATGGGTGTTTCATCCAGCGAAGCCTGCTTTTGTGATATACGAGAGCCGAAGATTTGTATCCTGTACTTCCTCGAGACCTACACCACCACCCGTCCCAGCTGGAGAAAACGATTCCACGCGTGATGAGCAGGAACGAGGTGTCTTGCCTAGCCGACCGACCTTAGCTATTACGTTCACACGTGGAAAACGCATCTCTTCCCTCAATTTTCAATTAATTACAGCTGTATTCGATATAGGACGGGGTGGGGTGGGATGGCTAATTGGTGCACTACCTTCTGTTGCAGGTAAAAGGTTTTTTGTTTGTTTTACTTTTCTCCAAGAAAGGTCTGTTTGCATGTATATGGTAGGGTGGTTTGGTTTTTTCCTTGCTCATCTCAAGCAAAATCTGAGCAGAGTCAACGGGATGAAGTGGAATTAAAAAAAAAAAAAAAAAAAAAAAAAAAGAGAGAGAGGGAGGAAGGGGAGAGTCTTTGAGAAAGAACTGGAGTGAGAAAAGGAAAAAAAAAATCAAACCGCAAAAAAATCGCAGCAACACAATTCCAGAGAGGATGGGAGGGAATAGAATTTCCCAATTGCCTTTCTGTGGACTGGCATAAAAAAAAAAAAGTCACACTGAAGGCTGGGACGGGGGAGAGCTTTACTTTTGCTAAGTGTAAACCTCTAAGGACAAGTAATACATGATGATGCCTGGTGCCCCCCGGGACAGGCTCACCCCACAGATTGGCCGGAGGCCAAGGGGCAGGCAGGGCAAGGGTGAGGCGCCCAGCCCGGGGAGAACCGCCAGTTCTCCCTCTCTCCCGCCCCTAACTTTTGTGAAGAGAGGTCGTTATCATTGTGGAAAATCCCGTTTCCCTGGCAAAAGAGAGGAAGCTCGTCTCCAGCCCCTCCCCGTCACCAGTTCCCACTGGGGGTGCGGGCAGCCAGTGCGCGGCCCCCGGCCCCTCCAGGTCGACTCCAGCTGTCACCCTTTCCACTTGAGCCAGTGCCCACTCCGCTTTCGCCTTCTACCCCTCTTGGAGGGGATGCTCCCCTGCAGCCGCCGTGCTGGGCACACACGGGCCGCCCTGTGACCAGCTGGCCAAACGGCAGCCCTCGGGCCTCCCCTCTGCACATCAACACTGAGGGCTTTCCCAGGCTTTGTCCGGCTGTCTCTACTCCTCTCCCTGGCCTTGCTCATCCCCAGCTTCCCCCGCTGAGCCCGGCACCCCTAGCACCCAGGTCCTGCCAGCAGATGGGCGGCCGGGGAGCGGCACGGCAGAGAATAACCCTCCCCTTGGCGTCTCGGCTGCCTCTCTGGGCAACCCGGCTTTTCCTGCCCTCAGCCCTGCGGCCGCCCCTCTGGCCTCCCTGGCATTCACAAAGCCCAGCCCAGCTGTCGCTCGTCCCCTCGGGGAGCTGTTTTCTTCTCTTCCCTCTCCCCAGATCCTCCTGGACGTGGGATGCAGTCTCCCCCCTCCGCGAGAGGACTCTGTGGACCCCTTCAGCCTCACTGCCCACCGCTGCCTCCTTGTCTCTGCCGCCAACACAAAAGCCCTGACCAAAGCGGCCAAGCAGACACGGCGCAGCAAAGCCCACGCCCGCTGCCCTCCCCGTAATGCGAACTCCGGAGGGAAATCTCCCTGCGGGGCTGCGCTCCTAAGTCCCAGACTCTCTTAATCTTTGCAGCTTTTGGTAGGAGAAAGAGGACTTTGTCACCTAAGTTGCCCCTCGCACCTTTGTGTGGCCTGACATGGGCACCGGGACATTACGCCGGTTTCTGCCACCCAAGAGGAAATCTCTGAGCAAGAGGGCCGTGGGCTGGGAAGAGTCTCTGGATCATCCCCTTCCCTACACCCCATGCACAGCCTTCTCGCCTTCGTCTTTGAAACTGTGTTTGAAACAGCAGCTGAAACACAATTAATTGTAACTGATTAACATGGATCAGTTTTGCCTCCAAAGCAGTTTAAGTCATTTCAGCAGCCATAATAATAATTAATTCATTAATAAGTACTATTGGTGTTTCGTCACTAACGCCAAGAAAAGTTTCCCTGAGAAGTACAGGTGGCAGGGAGTGTTAAAATGAAAACATTTGCATGCAACTTTTTAACCAGAAGGGAAAGCACTTTGGTTATATTTGGAGACATGTGTCTCACACATTTCCCCCTTTTTTTGTAAACTATGTAAGAATAAACATTACAGCTCTGGGCTTTTAATTTCTCCAGATGGAATCATAAAGTACCTAGTAGATTTTTTTTAATATACATACTATACAATTGAGGAAACATGTCTGCTTTTCCCGATGAGGACCGAGGAGCAACTTAATTTGAAGGCATAACTACTGAACCACATTTTGAATAACACACTCGGACAAGTTCACTTTAAAAGGCAGGAAACCACTAAGAGCAGAGCACTGAAAGTTGCTCCTTCCATCTGAGCTGCAGTGGAAGCTCACCAGCCTGACCTTCACATACACTTTGTCGTTTCGCACACACGTACAGAAGTACACACGCGCGGAGGTGGCAGGGTGCCTAGCTGCGCAGGGGGCTTTTCCAAGGCACTCGCATCCCCGGAAGGCTCCCCCCGCTCTCTGCAGGATGAAGAGACTGCTCGGGATTCCACCCCCGGCGCGACGGAGGAGTCCTCTGATCCGCGGGTGACGTGAGAGATCTCCTCCTGCCCCCCGGCTGAAGCAAGGGGTTCACTTACCCTCCCGGCGCTCCTCGCGTGCGCACCCAGCAAAGCGCTCTCGTGCAGGGCAAAAGGAGAGAGGACGTCTCGAAACCCCACCGATCTTAGGGATCCAGGCGTGCTGAGGGGGGCAGGAGCCCTTAGGCTGGGCGAAAAATAATAATAATAAAAATTGTTATAAACCGTTTTTAAAAATCCAAGGACAAGTTTTTTTGCTTTGGGGGGGAGAGTGGGACGGGGGGGACGGGAGACGGCGAGAGGGGGTGTTGGTGATGGAAATTACCGAAATACCCTACTCGTCTCCCTAAATACTCAGTCTCCCCCTTCCTTCTCCCCAGCTCCCCCCCTTCCCCCTTTCTGACTTACATGTGTTTAGAGCAATGGCAAGGAGCTCCCCACTGGAGCCCTGGCAGAGGGTGCGTTTAAAGTGGGGATGATTTACTCCCCCAGAGCTCGGGTCCCGCGTGTGAGCCTCCAGCCCCGTGTCAGCTGGGCACTGCAGACAAACAGCCTTAAATATGCATAAGGAACAGTTCGCTTTCTTAAAGGAGAACTTACCCCACCGGAAAGTTCACAGCCCGACAGCAGGCATGGGATGGGGGTGCGGCGGTGGTCTTTGCGCTGGGACAGCCCTAACCCCCTCTTCAGGTGATTGCCTACACCCTCAGCGACAGGGCTAGCGACAGCCGGCCGCCTTTCGGCTGGGGACCGGGCGGGGAAGTGTTGACGAGTAGGTCATGGACTGAGTGAGTTGAGGACAGCAGTTTCATACACCGTCCTATCCCTCCTGTCCTTGGCCGGGATGGGCGACGGGCAGAGCCACGTCCCTAGAGCAGCCCTGCTCCGGCGGACCCCCGTGGCAGCCACTGACCGGCTGCCCGAAAACTTGCGGGGTTCCACACAGAGGGGAAACGCGGGACTACAAACTAACAAACAAACAAAAAAGCGTTCGGGGGAAAGTGGGTCTAATTAAACACCCAGCCATCAGAGCCCAGACAGGCTGTGGACGTTGCATGAGTAGCTTTTTGGAAAAGAGAAGTATAGCAGGGGAGGGACGAGAGAGTGCCCGTGGGTTTCGCCCAGCTCCCCGGTTGGGAACCGGCCGGCGCCTTCTCCCCGTTCCTGACAGGATGTTCTCCCGGTAGGAAGGACGGCTACGCCGGGCCCCCGCTCGCCCACTTGCCCCCGACTTTGCCCTGGAGGTTCCCGAGGGCCAAGCCCCGGCAGCCGCCACAGGGGTGCAGGCAACCCCGGGCGCTCCCCGCGGGAAAGGGGGTATGCCGCCACCGGGCGCCGCTTCCCCTGGGCCCTCCGCGGGGCCGACTCGCCGCGTTTCGGACAATAAGAGGGTTATTTCTTTTATTATTGTTATTCTTTTTTCCCCTCGCCGCTATACACGTGGTTGTAAAGTCTGTAGCGCCATCTAACGGGAGGCGGAGGCCGGGCCGCTCCGCGCCGCCCAGCGCAGGAGGAGAGGGGCTGGGGTGGGCAGCGCTCTCGGGAGCGAGGAGGTGCTCCTGGCGTGAGGAAGGGCGCATATCCTGTGCATAAAACCTGCCCGAAAGGTCCTTTGTAACCCGGCTGGGGATTATCCTCCAGGAGCTTCCCCCAGCTCCTGCGGTTTTATTATGCTGTTGTAGTTGCAAAGAGCTGGTAGAGCTACCTTTATTTTGGGGGGTGGGGGACTAGGGAGGATGAATGAATAAATTCCAGCAGACTCTGACAGAGTTGAGGGTGGAAGCAGAGGACCTCTCAACCCAGCACGTTTGACTTCTTTCCCTTTATAGGGAGGTCAGGGAGGGCCCCAACCAGCTGCTGTGTCTTACAAGTGAACAGGGCCCTCATTCTGCTGCTTTAGTATCTTTAGTATCTCAGGAAGCTTTTTGTTTCCAAAATTTTTGAGCACATGCTAATTTTTTACGGTTAAATTATGATGCTGCCCTTTTGACAGGGCATTTCAGCCATGCCTCTGTCCACATCCAGATGGGAGGCATTTAACTTGGTCACCCCAGTTCCTCTAAGTCACTGCATTAGTTGCTCACATTAGGAGACTGTGCACCCCAGGCCCATGGCATGAGCAGCAAAAAGAAACAGAGACTCTCCACAGTGTTTGGGCTCATTTAAGATCACATCCAGTCTACAGGTGACTGCCTCACTTCAGCTCTTGCAATCTCTGAGGCTTCAAGTTAGAATTAGAGAATGCAGGTATTTCTGCTGAACACGATGTAAGTTTTTCTTTAGGTTTGAAGTTTTCCTTATTTCTGCTTCTGCATTTCTGTTAGAGGTACAGAATGTGAGTTAAGTATTCAAATACTCATGCCAGTTTTACTGTGTTTACTTAGATCTTCTGTACATGTATGTTGGCAGGGAGTCCCAAAGAAGCACAGAAATCTTTCTGTCCATACCTCAGGTCATAAAATGGTACTGTAGCCTTTGACTAGCAACAACTATATTTGCATGAGCCACTCAAACTGTATTTATTTTTCAGCCCAGGTTGTCCAATGCCTTTGGATGCCACTTCTGCATGTGGCAAATCCCATGTGACTCAGAAGGCCAGGCTAAATTTGCCAAAGTGATTTTGGCGGATCTGAGTGTCACTGACATTGTTTGACTCTGAACTGCCACTACTAAGGGCCAGCCCAAAAACAGAGGTTTTAGGCTACCAAGTCCTGTGTGAGATTCTGACTTCCTTCAGACACCAGTGGGGAGATAAAGGCTTAAACTGGAGTTACCAATCTAAATTTTTTGGTGTATATTTCAGACCTCAGTCTTAAAACTCATACTGAAATATTTACTCTTTATTTTGGCGTAACATCTGAAACACCTTTGATGGCACTTGCATCATTTGGAAGTCAGATTCATCCACCTACATTGCCTATGCCTTCTGAACAGAAGAACAACTAATTGTTTTGAAAAACCTAGACCTTAAAATTCAACTCTGAAGTGCCCTGATGGCCAGAAACCAACATTTTAGGTGCTCTTTCCTGCTTTATCGTAGGGAACAAAAACTTCCTACACACCAGAAGGAATTTGAAGTGCAAGGTGACCAGGACTTTATCCTTTCTAATTGTGCTGTACCACAGGCCACTACATAAACTAGACAATTAAGCAACAGTAACAACTGCTTGATCAATACTCCGCTGCTTGGTCAAATTTTATCGGGTTTTGCATTTTCAGAGGTGAAAGTGTGATTCATAATTCCTGTCGCATGTCATTTTCTGACACCTTATGAGCATCAACAATTAAAAATAACACAAGTTCATTCCAGTATCAAAATAAGTTTTTTAAATAAAAACTAAACTTTACATGAGAAAAATGAAATAGCATACTACCACTGAACTGGCTTTACAGACAAGAAAAGATAATGTGTATGTCAACAGATAGGAATAGATTTTCATTCTTGACTCTGGGAATGCTCCTCTTCTTTAATGATTGGGAGGAAGGGCAATTTCTATCTATGCTGAAAAGAAAATGCATTTTTGGGTTTATGTGCAATAGACAGCCTCTAACAGTCAAGCTAGAATATCTCAGAGTAGGCATGAAAAACGAGACACATTCCAGTTCATTAGCCACCTAGGAAGAGTTAGGCTAGAGAGGTTTATTGCTAGTTCCACTGAAGGATTTACATGTCTTAAAAGTTAGTTGTCTCAGTACTTAACTTTCACGTGCCTTTCCCTAAGACTGGCATCCTTGATGTTGTGTTTGGCATCAAGGGCTCACTAGACTGTGAATTGAGAAGGTGTGTACAGACAAATCTTTTGTGCCTTATTCAAAGCCATACTGTCCAGCAAAGGACAGGAACAGCAAAGAAGCCCAGGATTGTGGTTACATTGGGAAATAGCAATTACTGGTTTCAGCTGAGAGAATTTTTTTAACTAAGAAAGGAAAAGTTTTCCTTCCACTTCTACATGAACAGCAATGGAAGAATAGCTACCCAATGTCTTTCAGATGGAGGATTCCTCATGCTTGTTTACTTCACAAGGACTGCAAATCCAGAAGAATAGCACACGTCACATTTTGCTGTCACAACTTCCAGCTTAGGAAAGGTCTTCCTGATATTGGTGGTGGGGACCTACTTTGAGCTCTACAGTAGCAGATGTTAATTTGTGTCTGTTGAGATGGGACATAAAGATTGTAATTCAACCTCAAATATGACACCTATTTTCTCTTGCTATATAATCTAGAATAACTTGTGGGTTTCTTTATTACTCAAAGGAGTTAATCTTTGGTTTTTAAATTACTTCAGTGTTGTGAGTTTTCTCATACTTGAAAAATATGAACAGTTCCTTGAGCTGATTTAACACAATGCATTTCCCAAGTCAGTCCCAGGAGGGCCACAGGCAGGATTGTGAAGAGGCAGAATCTGTGGCATGTCAGAGGTACCTTTCACTGTGCAACGAATGGGGCTGAGCCCATGATAAGCTTTTGAGCTCAAATTTTCTGAGGTTGTGGCGGCAGGTTTCTGTTCCTCCAAAGTCCTTTTGATCAGTCATTGGCGACTTATGTGATGGGCCTCTGTTTTTTGGTGGTTTAGCTTGTTTGGTTGGTTGGTTTTGGGTTGTTTTCTGGGGGGTTAGTTCTGATTCAACCAAAAAGACTCCTCTGTCAGAACTAAAGGCTTCTCTCATTGTTCTTCCCATTCCAGTGTAGAAAGACAAGGGGCCAAACCCTTTTGGAGTTCTAGTAAAGCAAGGAGCATACAATTTCCTTTGTACAAAATTGAAGCAACTTCATCCACATGAAAGTATTTAATTAAAACTGGAGTCTTTTTCAGAAGTGCTAGGGAATAAGTAGACTCAGTGGGTGCTCAGTCCCTCTATAATTCACAATACCTTCATGTAGATGCCAATGTTTTGACTTGGCTGACTATCTTTAATATTTGGGTTTAAAACTTTTGGCCCATGTGTTCTGTTTCCTCAGGGCCCTCTAATCTTTAACTTTTACCATAGAAAAATCTTAATGTTTTCAAGGTTCCACCTTGCTAGCAATATGGTTTGAATCAGATACACTGCACAGAGACTATTTTGATTTTTAAAAAGAACAACCTTATGGTTTTATTTCTGCAGGTATGAATAAAAGTCTGATAGATCTTGTGTTTAGAGCTTGCCTTTTCTTGATAGCAGACAGCATGAGGACTGTGATATGGATCAGCGATACAACATGTTTTCCTTCATTAGAAACACAACCCCGACATTAAAAACAGCCTGCTGAAGAATCATATTCATTTAGTAATCATGTAATTTCACAATCAAGGGGTTACTATCCCTCCCCCCACCCTGGCCTCCCTTTAGAACTGCCCATTTTTGGACAACATCTGATACCAATAAGTTCATGATACCTATTTCTAAAAGCAATGCCTGCATTTCAAATGGGGCTTTAGCAGCTGAGTTATCAGATCCATCACTAACTGCAGATGCTATTTATCTTCACTAACTTTAGCCATATACCAGTTAATGTGCAGGCCAAGTCTCGGCTCCCTCGATATACAACGGAGAAAGACGAAGGGCAATTCGTGCCAGCTAGCTTAGGCACCTACTAAAGGGAGGGATGAGTCACCTTTTGAAGCTGCCTGCACGGCTCAGTCAATTATAGCAGGCAGACAGGCAGTTAGCTTAGTTCTAGCATACCTGACCAGATGGCTGAAGTTAGGGTAGATGGGTCCTGTTCGACCTATCTCTAGGCAGTGCAGATAAGGACGTGCTGCATTCAGCACTGGCTCAGGGCTCAGGACTAGTCAAGAGGTGCTGTTATTCCTGAGTGTCAGTGTGTTTTGCCTATAACAAACAATATCTCTCAGACAGGTTCAGGAAAAATGACCCCAGGCTATAGCGCATTTGACCAATTTACAGTGATGCCAACTGAAATACGGTTTTATTTTGGCACCCTTTATTTGAAATCCAGGCTGGAGTGCTTCTTAGAAGCAGGTCTTATAGATTTTCGTGACAGGGAGAATTGAACCCTTCAATTTTGTTCAAACATTTTCTGCATAAAAACATGAATCTAGGAGCCAGGCATTAAACAAAACAAAGACCTCAAAAACCCAAACCAAAACCAGGCAGAAATGAATATAGGAACACCTTTTCACGTGGTTGCAATGGATTGAACTATAACCCTTTGCCCTCGTCTGGCACACAGAACTTGTATAGAGTTAAATCTACACCATAATAAACTCAATTTTTTCTCTCATTTTCCAGTTAGGGAGACCCCATTAAACAGGAGGTATGAAGGCAAGCGAGATGCTGGACTGGGAAGTGGTAGAAGAAACATACATACACCAAAGAATTTTGTGTGTGTTACATGGCTCATGCAGCAGCTGGAGCCGGTGGTGGTGGGATCAGTTACATTTAGCTTGGGAGGACATCAGGCTGAGTCAGTCCGCACCACAGGGCTGGAAACAAGCAAATTGCCACAGTTATGGTGCAAGCTGGAGACCAGACAGGTGAGTCTCAAGAGTAGAGCATGACACAGAGAATGGCTGACTAACAGTGGCAGAAGAATAGCCAAGCACCTTCAGAATAATATATCTGAGGGGAAGAGGAGGGGAGCTGTTGCTATTATTGAAAATTTCACTCCAAGGACCTCTCTGGAGAAACAGCAGAAGCAGATGGACCCTGTGGGTAGAGAAGACAATACCTACCTGCTCAGCTGTGAGTACTCCATATATATGATCCCAGTTAAGCCAAGGGGTAATTTCCTATGGCCTCTTGCAAGAGGAAGAACAAGTCTTTAGCTCTGCAAGTAGGTTTAGCTTCAAACTGGCAAAGAGCGGCACTGCATACACATGAAATGGAAATAGACAAATATCCTAGACAACTTTATTTTCACTTTTGATTATGTTTGACTAGCAGGTAGGTAGTGAATGGGGCTTTTTCTCTATCTAGGACATAGCTGGTCTGAATATTTCAGACAGTAAAGTTCAGCTGAGTAGTCAGACAAGCCTGAGAAAGTATGTTTAAATTTCCATGAAAACCCACGTTCTTCCTCTTACATGACTCAAGCTTCAGAATATGGCTCCAACTTGAAATTAGAAGTTTTTTCAAGATTTGTGTCTTTCAGTTTATGTTCGGCAAACTAGCAGTAGTTTGGAACTGAAAAGCTGAGAAAATATTTACTAAACACTGAAGGAGACCTGCAGTCTTCTTTCATAATACAAATTCCTCCCTTTAATCTCTCTCTCAGATATTCAGCCACAGTTGGGCCCACAAACCTAACTTGAACTAGCAAGACATCTTCTTGTCACAAACACATAGATTTGCTTTCAACAATGCGTCAAGTTCAGTCTTAAATGCCATTAGGTGCTCACTGTCCACCACAGCAAGACTGATGACTCTAACAGCTAGAAAATATTTTCTGCTTTTGCAGATTTCTTGTGGTTGGCTTGTATCTTTCTTCTCCTTTTTTTTTTTTCCTCCAGTTTGACAAGCCTAGTTATTCAGATCTCTTCCTGTTTCTTACTGGTCAAGTTGGATGTTAAGGAAAGGTTTTTCACTCAGAAGGTGGTTGGACACTGGAAGAGGCTCTCCAGGGAAGCGGTCACATCATCAAGCCTGACAGAGTTCAAGAAGCATTTGGACAACACTCTGAGGCACATGGTGTGATTCTTGGGATTGTCCTGTGCAAGGCCAGGAATTGGACTTCAGTGGTCCTTGTGAGTCCCTTCCAACTCAGGATATCCTGTGACGATCCTATGATTCTAAATTATGTCATTCACAGAATATTCCGAGTTGCAAGAGACCCACAAGGATCATTGAATCCAACTTTTAAGTGAATGGTCTGTACAGGGACCAAGTGGGCAACCTTAGTGTAGTTGTGCTTCTGCACAGCTGAAATTGAGCTTTCCTGAGCATGGGTGCTCAGAGCAGCACACAAGGTCTCCTCAGATTTTATGCTAAAGCATTAACACTTTCTGATATCTGTCTCACTGGGTGTTAGTTGCCTGTTTTGATGTCTGGGTCATACTGTAGCACAAGAATCACTTTGCATAGCATGACTAGGTATTTCTGTTTACTTACAAGGTTGGAGCACCTAGGGGATATTGTACCGCTAGCAGTAACTTTGCATTTAAATTTTTTGTTTAATTTTACTGGTTTTCAAAGTCTTGATATGCTTTTTATTCAATTAATGATACCTCTAAATGCCGCATCTTTAAAAATTTAGAAGTCTGTACTAGTATCATGATTGTTTATGAAAATATGAAACAAGATTTGTCCCTACACTTAGTTTGATGTGCCTTCCTAATTGCTTCTGTCCAGTCTTGTGATGCTTTTCTTTTCAGTGGTGTCTGTATGCTGTGAGCCAGATCCTTATTACACTCACAGTTTTACTGCAGAGCTCCAGCGAACAAATAACATCTTCTGTGCTGCTGTGCCAAAATCTGTAGTGAAACACAAGAGAAGAGTATTACACTGTTCTCCCTGTGTAGGATTATCATCCAAGAAAGCTTAGCAAGATTTTGGTGTCATCGTTTCTGTCACATTTAAGTCCATTCCTTGCCTAAGACCTGGTCTTTCTTTTAAAAGACATAACCTAATGTACTAGCACATCTCTTGAAATGGTTACACAATCAGGCTTTCTTTTTTGTCTGGTACATAGATTCCCAAAACTTTTGGTTGCTCAGACCTGTAGGAGCTCCAGGTCTCTTTCACATTTTATTGCCCACACTCTGCAATCTATTTGACTTTATTAATCAATTCCAAAAGTTTACCAAACTTTGCCCTTTTAAAATGTAAAATCTTATTAGCAGAGTCACTTATTTGTTCCATTTAATTAGGAAGTCTCAGTCCCTGATCACTTGAGCCAAGGTCCTTTTTTTGTTGTAGTCATCAATTACCAAAACCAACTCTCAATCAACATTATTTTTTAATCATTCTGTGAAAAATTTATTAAAACATTTGCTGATTATTACATCCATAAATATCTGGATTCTGTCATTTTTAGTGGTGGTTGTTCTTGATCCATATTTGGGGAGGTAAAAATTTCCCTGCATGATACAAACTCAATAGAACTTGTCTCTCTAATGGCATCACTGATCCCTTTACACATAACTAGAGGAAAACAAGGGAGCTTGCACTGTCCAGGTACTCTCCTTTACCAGCTTTCCCCAAAATGATTTTAACTGGAACAAACTCTGCTTTTTGCATGCTATCACTTCTGCGTATCCTTCTTCGCAGTGTTTCATATTATTAATGCACAGTTCTCTGCCACCACCTTCACCTTTATCTCTGCTTTCCTGAATAATGCACGTGCTTTGAGACCAGTGTTCCAGCTGTGATTGCTATTCTGTTCTGTTACGAGTGTATACCTGTCCTACCTAGTGCCCTGCCAGCATAGTTTATGCTCTTCCCTTTTTGGTACCTATATTGTTGTTAAATATTTCTCTACCCCATAACTACAGTTTTGTCAAGACCTGCACCTGGCACTCACTGTATTGACACCTTGGAAGCAGTTCTATTCACAGTTTGCACTTTATTTCTTCTTATTTCCTGCCATTCTGATCACTTAAATTTCTTTATCCTTTGGCATACCCTTGTGAACCTACACTTTCTCCTCTGGTGTACTATGGGCATGTGGAGATTATTCAAGTCTTTGACACTGTACCCTTCATTTCTCAGTTCAAAGCTCTGCTTATCAGTTCTGCCAGACTTGCTTCTAGAAGGCTGTTTCCACAGTTGCTTAGGCAGAGTCTGTCCTTCAAGAAGGGTCTTCCTTCAGTAAATACATCCCAATGGTCAAACATTGCCAGTCCTTTGGCTATCTGTTGATCTTTTTTAAAGCAGTCTTATTTTTGGCCTGGTTTTTATTTCCTATTGTACTAGTAAATGCTAGACCCTAGTGCTCTCTTTAAATAAGCAACATTAAGAAGGGAAAATTAAATATAATGGCATCAACCCAAAATCTCCAGTAATCTTCAGTTTTAAAAGCAAACTCCCTCATGCAATAAGCCAGCCCAGAGAGACAACTGAGCAGCAACCACAACCAGCAGTGAATATTCTGTTCCACACCCCTCAGGATTTCTTGTCTATGTAGAAAGTTTTGCCATCCTTGCCACGTCTGTCAGAAGCACGAAAACGATTGCCTGAGGTAGACAGAAAAATATCAGGGAAAAAAAGTCTTTTTGCTGGTTTATTATTTTGTTCATCAAAACAGTTCCACTGAGGTGGTTCTGTTGACATTATATCAGTGTAGGTTTGCTGGAAAACCCTTTCACATGTAATAGACAGGGTCTAATGGAATAGCAGAGAGCAGGGACTACTCCATGTCTGTTCTGTTTTGGAGGGTGATTCAGCAGGAGTGGCTTTAGAACCACATCAGTTTTGGGTAGAAATGAATGTGATGTGATAAAGGGCAGAAATAGC
The DNA here is from genome assembly GCF_009650955.1 of Corvus moneduloides. NCBI lineage: Eukaryota > Metazoa > Chordata > Aves > Passeriformes > Corvidae > Corvus > Corvus moneduloides. The sequence goes on from NC_045477.1 coordinate 94,818,987, forward strand.
CCCCATAGACTTGAAAAAGGTTGCAGAGGATGCCCTCATGGATATTCTCTGCTCACAGAACTTCATCTGATATCAGCATTCTTGAGCCGCAGGCTCAACAAGCTCAGCAGCCACTTCTGACAAGCTAACATTTTGCGCATGTTAGACTTTAAAAAAAACTACTTAGAATATGAGTGACTTTTCATAACAGTGGCAAACAGGTAAGGAATCAATAAATGTAATTGTAAGGGAGCCTGAAGAAGTAAGGTAGTCACTCGACTTGGGCAGATAAAACACGTTCAAGGTTTGCTTTCCCTTTTCATTCCTCCCTCCCTTCCTCCTTCACTTCCACATTTTTCTTCTCCTCTCCTCTCCTCTCCTCTCCTCTCCTCTCCTCTCCTCTCCTCGCCTCGCCTCGCCTCGCCTCGCCTCGCCTCGCCTCGCCTCGCCTCTCTCCTAAAAGACTCATATTTCTGTGGAATATGAGGTGACATGGTTGATCTAAACTCACAGTAAAATTTGATTGAATGAAGTACAAAAATGTATTGGCACTATAAGCAGCTTTGTATTGTAATGAATTCAGAGCTGATGTGTGAATTTAGAAAAAAGCCATGGTATTTCTGGAAATGCTAGCCTTTTTTTTTTTTTTTAATGCAACAATTCCTGTTAGTTAAAATACCACTTAAAGAGTCGAAACAATGTAATTTTGTACATGATCACCACAAGACGCACATGCTATAAATATTGAACAAAATTCTGTAGGAAACATCCCACTTGGTATACAGATCTCTGAGTTATGCCTCTAGGTTTAACAGTAAATTAGGTGAAAGGAAGTGCTGGCTAGCCATTGAAAACAGAGTGCTAGGAGTGAGTAGTTTCTATATCTGGTCCAGTTCACTCTAAACTTCAGAAAAGTGATTTCAACTCGCAGTATCTGTAAATTCAGAAATGTGCTAATATTTTCTGTCCTCCTGGGCCCACAGAGGGTTCTTTGAGAAATCCACAACACACTGATGTACATGCAAATCACAGCTGTTGAATAACTGTGATCAACATAGGAACAGACCTGTGAAGACTAGAAGTAAGTTGGCCATTAACCACATTTCTGTCAGCTATCTCTGTCTACTCAGAGACCACTCTGCTTAAAGGGGTTTGAAGAGCATGTTTCAACCAGGGTGTTGGCTCCCAGGGCTGCAGCTGAAGTATGGTCAGCCAGGTGATGTGCTGGCCTTGTCTCTTCCAGCCCATCTGAAAGGAGGCTCTGGACAGCTGTGGTCAGCTTCAACCCCTGGCCCCCACCCTGTTTTCCCCCCTGCTTTTGGCTGCCAAACAACTGTATGATTAAGCTGAAGAGTGAACATCAGAAGTTCAGAGAGGCTGAGACTCTCTAACTTTAGCTTAGACATACTACTGCAGCTTGATTAAGTTTATTTCCTACAGATGGCTCCAAAATTTCCAGCTGCAGGATTTCCCTCTCAGCATTTTTCCCTAGACAGAACATAACCTACCTATTTTTACCTTTAGAGGCCGAGGAGGAGCAACAAAGCAGAAAAAAAATCCATCCATCCATCCATCCATCCATCCATCCATCCATCCATCCATCCATATTAACTACAAAGATACCAATTCTGGCTCAGCTTGTTCTCTGGCTGCTAATCACTAGAAGCTATGAGAGTGTATCAGAGAACAACGGCTGCGTTTTTTGGCTTTGTAATTTTTCCTAAACATCTGCTATTAGTCACCATCAGAGGCAAGAGTCTAGAGGGATGTTGGTATTATCCAGTACGAGCATTCTTACATTTTGGTATTGTGTTCTGATAATTTGGCCTTACACAGCCTCAGGAAGACCAGACATGGTAATATCTGGGCAAAAGGGCATGAATCAAACATTGCTGTCAAGGCCTATTCTCTAATATTTTGGAATAAGCACATAATAAAAATGATGAAGAATCCACCCTTCAGCTTGGCTGTTTGCAGCAAATATTATAAGGGTATTAAACTAAACAATGGCTTGTACTCATCTGGCTCTCCAGATGTTTTCTATGACTCTTATTTTCTATCAATCAGTTAACCACGGTTTTTGCTTTCCTTAGCAACGTATTTCCAAATCACAATCAAAGAAACTAACGGCAAATAATAAGGGCTAGATTGTATTTGATTGCTGCTAGTTGCTCATGGGAAAGGAAACTGCAAGAAACACTGCCAATCCTTCACACTGGCAGACCAGCCAGGAACACTTCCAGCCCCCCTGACTGCCCCTGCAGTGCGCTCCGTGCCAAAGGGGCTGTGCAGCGGTCGCGTCTCGTGGGGAGACCCTATGGCTAGCAGTGGAGGGAGACGTGCCTGATTGCTATATGGGACAGGAGATACAGAATAATTTATTTCTCTTTCCACTCAGCCCTTTATTACAGCCTGCCCAACTCACTCAGAGACACAGCAGGCTTCAGTCATTTAGAGTTTATCAGTGGGTGTTTTTAGCCTGGCTCCATGAGGAAGCACAGCTCAAATAATTGCTCAGTGTGTGTGTGCGCGTGTGTGTGCACAGTCGTCTAAAAACTTTTGTACTTTTGTACCCATTGGGTAATTTTAGCTGAACCTGGCAGAAAGGTAGAGGTTTCAGAGATAATCAAGGTGGTAAGTTTTTGCGAATATAGAAAACTGAAGAGTTTTTCTACTGATGGAAAGGCTGCAGCCCACGCTTGGTTCTCATTTGACACAGAGAGAATCCACCTGGGAAAGAGACTGGATGTATGTGAAGGAAAGCTTCAGTCAGAGCTTATACCTTATTAGATATAAGGGAATCCACTCTGCAGCCAAGGCTTCTCTCCCCTATGGATTCTCCAGTGTCTGATAAGGGCAGAATTCACAGTGCAGCAATAGTATAATTCATTTAAAATGTCAGTCAGCCATGAAACACTAACTCCATTGGAAACTAGGCTTCCAGAATAATTCTGGTATTCATGGAAATACTTGTTCCCTCACATACTGCAAAGTTCCAGGAGGAATTATGGGTGTTTCTCCATTGCTTCCAGTCTCCAAGCTAGTTCTCTCAGAACTGTCTCTGCCCAGCAGTAAGCTGGGTCTCTCTAGCGCCCACAGCCTCTGGAGGCTTCAGAGAGGAAAGTTGTACTTCACTTCTTCCCTCAGAGCCAGGCCCATCAGGCATAACTTCTCTGAAGAACTTTATTCACAAAAGAGCTCCCCGTTCCCTTTCAGGCACAGAAGGGTAAAAAAAAAAAAAAAGGCCAGCTTTCTCAATGGCTTCCTGGCCAGAAAGAATTGCTGGCTGCTGAGCACTTGTGGAAAAATGCTCTATTGAGAAGTGTAAATGAGAATGGAATCTTTCTGAAAATCTGGATCCAACAGGGGACTACTGGCACTTGAAAGTTTGGCCCTCATTTCTTTTGAAATACGTAGCTTTTAAATGAGCAAAATCAGAAGTGACTTTTCAAAAGTCTCCTGCCTTCATTTCCCCTTATTCCCAGGTAACACTGAAAATACTTGTGGTGTTGATGTCACGTATTATGGTCAAACCAGGAAAAAAAGAAAAGGACACATTTCAGTTGTCTGAGTGCTCAGGTTTCCTCGAGATACTGTTTTAATAACAGACTCATTAGGAAATTCCCCAATTATTTGTATTGTCTTCCCATGTTAAAAGACAGTATGTGATTTTTTAATTTCAATATTATTATTAAATAGGGATAGATATTCCCTGCAGAATGAATGGATTATTCCAAACCACTCAGGGATCAGCATTATTTCTGGCTGCTACATTTCCCTGGGAATGCATACTAATATCATGATCGGTATTTGACAGTGGTATTAAAAAAGTAAGAAAGGAGAGAGAGACATATCAAGTAATTCGAGTAGTGATAAAGAGCATGCGGGAGATCAGCACCTGGACACACATGCAAGTTCTCCCATCAGAGAGAATCCCATGTAAAAGGTAACAATTCTGACACCTGATCTTGGTGGAATGTAAGTCGGTGCTGATTTGTCACAGATCTGCATGGGAGCAGGGCTTCAATGACAAAGAAAGCAAAATTTATTTTCCATATAGCTACATGGTGCTGTTTGACTTCAATAGGTGTTGCAAATATGTGCTGGGAGTTAGACTCTGGCTCTGCTAAAAGTCAGGATTGCAGGAGATTGCACTGAGATTGTAGGCAGGACAGATCAGATATTACACAAGCAAGAAGGAAATACAAACCTCGCAGAATTAACATATATTGTCACATTCTATTAAGGTTTTCTGTAGCGCTAGATCAGATTAAATGCATTGAATCACAGTCATCTTACAGCATATGAAAATATTGTCATGGATAGAATTTTTCATTAGTGAATAAAATGCAGAATAATGAACAGTAGACAAAAAAGAGAGAAGATGTAAAGCCAATCAAAGGAAGGGCAGATGTTTAAAAAGTCTTTTGCTATTCAGGATTGTGATCCAACAAAAGCAATTATGTTTCTGCTTTCTCAATTTCAAAACAGCAGAAAAGAGCTTTGAGGTTTTTCCAGTGCTTATGGCCTATCTCCACACCGTTAACTGAACAGAAGGTAACATAATACCAAACATAGCCAAAGGCAACTGATTCCATGCAAAGCTTATAATTTGGGACATCCAGTGAGTTAAAGGGGATCGTAATCAAGAAGGAGATAGATATATATATCCAAAAATTGCCAAAGAAATCTATAAGAAGCCTAATTAAATTCTCTTATAAATCTGGAAGAGGAATCATAAAAAAGAAACTAAATCAGTGCCTACAGGTGGAAATTTCACTTAGTAACTGCCCTCTGAACTCATGAGAAAGATAATGTGTGGAATTTTGTTGAGGAATGGCTGGCATGTGACTGCAGAAAAATGATAGACTCTCTTGTCAAAATACTGAATATTATTTTTACTCAAAATTTTATTGTCTTATTTTTGAATGGATAAATATATGAGCTGTAATTATAAATACTGTCCACCATACTTCTTCTCCAGTATCCCTAGCCATGAACCTAAACAAAAGTAAGTGAGGCTGAATATGGGAATCTTCACTGAATGAAGCAATAGAACAGAGAGGAACATGACAGAATATCAAGGGAAAAGATTCAATGCCAGTCATTCTACATTGTGAGAGAAAAACTTTCGTAAGAATACAATACTCTTCCTGTATTGCCTGATGCTGGTCTGATGTAAAGAGATGCTGCTTGCTAGTCAGAGTACCACCCTAGTGAAAATGGTGAAGGTGGCATTCCACTCTTTGCAGTAGTCATACAACTTATTAAGACTGTACCATTGAAAGGGGTCTGTGGTGAGACACAAGCACAGGCAGCCATAGAATAGAAAGTTGTTGAAGTCCGTGGACTTTTTGCCAGGGACTTCAGTGGGGCTGAGATTTTTTCCACACAGTTTGTCTTCTCTTTCTTGACTCCTGTTCTGCTGTGCTATTCAAACAAGACAGAATACTCCCCTCTTCCTTGTCTCCCTCACCAAGGGAGGAGGAGGAAGAGGCATAAAATCTCCTTTTTTCAGGTAAGTGGGTAGAACCTCTTCAAGGCACCATAAGATGAACCTGGGCACAATCCCAAACAGTCTCTCACATGCCTAAAATACAACTTAGGCAAAATGCAGGTGCATACTGAAGGTGACAGAAAATCCTGCCAATCTTGATTAGGTGTCTCCCAGACATGTATGTTGCTGGGTGTCACTTCCTTAGGTGCCCAGTGCCGTCCTACTGCATGTGTCCAGCCACTCCCACTCACAGCCAGATAAAGTAAAAAGGAGTGTAACCCTCCTGCAGGCAGAGGAGTTGGGGGCCTGCTTTCCTATGTAGCAGAAAGTGCTAAGATACAGTGAAAGCAAAGACAAGGCCTGGAGCAGGACCTGAGGGTTCAGGAGAATAAGACTCTCAGTCTTGCCAGAAAAATAAAGAATGAGAGGCACCAATTGCTGCCCCAAGACACAGACTTCTGTCTCATTTTCCTGGTCTCTGTCTGAAGCAAAGTAGTGCTATCTTGTTTTTGTTTGATTTGGGTTGGGTTTAGGGGGGTTTTTTGCAACATGTGGCAGGAAAAGCAACAGCCTGCTTGTTTTGCATTTTGAACTGGCCCTGCTACAGGGTTACATAGTTGAAGCATTCCTATTTCCTTCCACAAGCTGGGCCTCCCTACCTTATACCCTTTTGGTATAAGAACCTGTTATATTGTTGGGTCAGAACCAATGAGATTTGCCCTGAAGGTCCACAGGACCATAACGTAGGGCTACTCCAGCTTTTGACAGCAATTGAGAGCCCTCCTGCTTGTTTTCTGGGGCACATGGTGCTAACTAGAAGCTTTTGATCATGAAGGGGTGTAGTTTCATTACTCAGGATCAGATTACAGTAAAGCAGTTCCCCATCTGGCTTGGAAAAAGGACAAAACAGGCTCACCTCCATCTGCAAAAGACCATGTCAGCATAGTCTCGTACACTCTTGGTCTCAGCGCTCTCAGCCACTTCCTTTCAAACACGACAACCGCTGTCTGCCCTTTGTGCAATTTCCTGGCAGGTTGTATGCTTTGGGAAACAGAAGTTTTCAGTTCTCTTGGTTTCGAAGGTCCCTTAAGGAGACTCTCATTGAGAAAAAAGAGGTAGCAGGGAAGAGGACCACAACCTACTTTGCACTGAAGTGAGCTGAAGTGCAATCAAGGAGTCTGTAGTTGCAGAGCTAAATAGAGCAAAGGTGAGGCACTGTTTTTACATTGTGTGTAGACAGGGATGGGCCAAACTTCAAGGTTCAGAGCTTCTCATTCTCAGTGGGAATACTTATTACCTGCACCACTCATGGCACTCCCTTCTCCTACCTCTGGCTCTATGCTCTGTGCTGTCTGCTGCACAGTGACCCAGATAGCAGAGTAAACAGAAGCACTCTCTCTTCTCTATTCCCATTCTCACCTATATCCTTCTGATGAAACTACTCTCTCTACGTTATTGTAGAGTCTGCTGAGATAGGACTCAAGTCCCACTTCTGGGGCTCATATTCAACTGGCTATTAGCTAAAAGCAGTATCACCATGAACCTCATCCCAAAGGAGAGGAGAGACAAGCCACCTGCCCTCAAATGTGCAACTAAGATAGCTAAACACAGGACAGTTTGGTTCAGAAGCAAAGGCACGCTTAACTGCAGTTCTGATGTGGAGCAAAACTCCCCTTACTGGGACTTCTTATTGGCTTCAGTGACATACTTAGATTGCTGTGCCCAAGCTTAGGGTATATTTACATTGGTGACTATAGACAGACGTGTCTGCTCCACCTGTGATCCAGGCCAACGAGTATATGGCATTATAGTCCAGGAGAGCAGTCTTGTGAGCTTAGGTCCAGAACAGTAGCTGTATGGGTACCACCAGGAGCAGGCAGAGGTCTCACTGTACCCATCTTCAAATGGTTACTTTTTAAATGCTAGATTTCCCCAGCCAGTGTCAAGGGAATTTAAGCTTTATCTCCTTACACGTTGCCTGTACCTTAGCCCATGCTTATGACATAACCCAGAAATTTACTCACTGCTGATATCTAAAGCCAGAATGCTACTCCCTAGGCTGGATCTTCAAACTGTTGGGTCTGTGGAGACCCTGTGTGGGCAGCCTGTGTGGACACATTTGACTTCTGTTGAGGGGTAGCTGTAAGCACAAGCAGAGTGAGAGCAGTGGCTTGGTCTGACCTTTGCCCAGGTTAGATGGGCTATTATAACAGCCATTTAACCTGTGTCCTATGTCCTTGAAAGCCAGGCTGTGTGATGACATGAAGTGAGAGGTCAGAGTATGCATCAAGGAACCTGCAGCTCCTCCAAGGATCAGCAGTCATCCCCCCAGTTAACCAGTGACAGCAGCATCCAAGTATGGCTCTCCCAGTATGTTTTACTTCTTCCCCTCCCCTCTTATAGCTTGAAAAGCCCTGGGAACCTGATCTTCTTTCTCTTCCTTGAGGCAACAAAACTGGATTCTGGGACACTGCAAGGCACCTTGGTTTGTCCCATGCATGGTGTGGTATGCTGTCACACTCCAAATGTTCCAGCTGCTCAGAAGCTTGGGCTGAGAGACAGAAGAAAATATCTGAATGGTTGTGGTAAAAAAAAAAAATACAAAGAAACAGCATGCCAAGGCTCCCCCTCAGCACATAGCCTCCACCTCATTGTTGTGATAGGCTGACTCTGTTCTTGTTTCGCTCCAGGAAAGGCGGGACCCTGCTTCCTCACCAGCCTGCCTGACGGCTTGCTGAGGACATGCTCCTACTGACAGTGCAGCAAGGGTTACCAGTTGAGAAGTAGTTTAAAAAGCCATCCCTTACTACCTCTCAGATAATAGTTGGTGCCTTCAAGCAGAGAAACCTGTCAGAGTATGTGCCATTTGGATCACAGTGTCAGGAGAGTCACAAAGCTCATTGGGACAAATCCATAGGCAAACATCCAGTGTACACAGAGCTTTAAGGGTTTTGCTCAGTACTGTGAATTTTGATTCAAGAGCTAAGCACCCCCTTCCAGGCGTCACATAGCTGGCTGAGGACTGCTATTAGATGAGCTCTTCTGCTGATCATGGTAAAGAGGTGGATGCACTCAGCTGTGTCCAGAAGTTTGTCCCCTTTCCCCTTTTCCCCCTTTCCCCACATGTTACAGCCAGATCAGTTTTGCAGTTTAACTCTTTGATTGCTTCTTGACTTCCAGAAAGTGACTCAGTTAAAAGAGAAGAGCCTTCAGAGCTGGTCTTGTCTGCATGGCTTCTTGGATTATCCCAGGCAAATTGCACTGGGTAAAGCTCAGAGGAACAGCTAGAGAACTCATTTTAGCTTTCTGTTTCTGGGATTCATGTTGCACTGGAACAGGTTAGCTATTGCATCCATGAGGGTCTTGAAAAGGGAGAGGAAAATACAGAAATACCTCAATTGCACCCCTGGTCTGCCCCCACTAGGCTCTTCTAAATGGTTTCTGCAGGAACAGATGGCATAGGAATTGGCTCTGTCAGCTTTGTATGAGATAGGAACTCCCTTGCGCCAAGGGAATCCTTGAATGGGGAGATTCGACAGCTCCCCAACTCTTCTGAAGTGGGTCAAAATGATTTAAGAATCTGGCCTGTTGCAGCCTCATTTCCTCTGTAAATTGTACCAAACTGAGGGGATGACGGGGTGATGAGAAGATAGAGAATAAAATTTCAAAGAGGATCAAAATATGCCATTTTAGCTTTTGTATGTATAAACACGCATAATATGACATTTTGTTTAGACAGTTATTTAAAAAGAAACTTACAATTTTTTTAATTAACACAAATGCAAAGGAATAGGCTATAAATATGAACACAGGAAGGTAGGAGTTGACAGCACACAGCCTTCCAGACAATCTTTTTTTCAGTTGTTACAGGGTATAATAAAATTTTGTTTTCCTTTGCAAATTTTCCATAATGTTTATGTTTGTTTTAGGTAACAAATTAACTGTAGGTGACATTTATTTTTTTTCCATGTATCATGTCGTGTCAGAAGCCCTCACCTTACAGCTAGAGTGGGAACAGTGAATGAGATTAAAGGATGAAAGAGAAAGAGAAAGCAAGATCGCCATATGGGCAGACCATACCTGAATGGTGGATGTGATATACCATCTAAATTATGCTGCTGCCACTATTAAAACACCTCTGGGTCCAAGACTCATTACCTTACCTTACCTTACCTTACCTCTGCCATTCCACTGCTGCCCACTTCGCTTTACCTCTGCTGCCTGTCTGCCTGACTCGTGAAATGCTAAACAATTTTGATATTTACCTGTTTATGATTAAATTGCAAAATGATCTGTTTAGTTCTGTTTTAAATTAAGGTCTGCATTAAATGTCATAGCATTTATCTTTCATAAAATGAGACAGCAAGGACACTAATTTCCCAGGCACTCAATCACTGCACGGTGCCACCAGAGAGAGTGGCTGTGGAGGCGCATGCCCGCCATTCACTGCCGGCTTGACAGCGCCCAGGCGGAATCATAAAAGTCAATTAATCATTAAAAGCTGTTACCAGCCTGTATTGAACTGCTGTGGCACAAAATGTTAATCAGCTCCACATCAATACCATAAATTCCTGCAAATTGGAGCGGTCAATAACGCCGAGGCCCGGCAGGTCGATGGGAGGGCGCAAGGCCTCTCCGCCAACATGGTGGCTGGGCAGCCGCCCTGTCCTGTGCTGGCCCGCTGGGGCTGAGCAGGTGCCGATGCATCACTGCCCCTGATGGGTCTGTCAATAACAGCGAGCAGGGGAGGGCAGCCCTCACAATTTAATCGCTCGAGGCGCTGTGTGTCGCTGCATACATGGCAGCTTAAAAGCAGGGCCAGGTCAGTTGCTGCCCAGGGACAGGATGGGGCGGCTGGCGCCGTGTGCCATTAACCCGGGCGCTGCTGCAGGAGGAGTCACCTGGAGCTCCCTGGCTTAAGAAACTGTTCCCTGCTGAGTTATAATGTTACTCATGAACGGTCGTGAAGTTGTTCATTAACCCTCTCTGGGCCCCAGGACAGTGCTTTCCTACAGCCTCTGGTGCACTGCTGCCAGGCACCATGAAATGGGGCACATGGAGGTGTGGGCAAAAGGGGAAAGTCGCTTCTGCCTTGGCACCTGCCTAACACTTTTCCCCACATAACTATTGCTGTCGTGGAAGTATGAGCAGTACATGCAAGCTGCCCCTGCAGAAGAGAGCTGCCCCTGTGGAGAAGCCACTTTGGGCCTCTCCTTGTCAAAGCAACCCTGTCTTTCAGTGTTGGCTGTGCCAAGACCTCAGGTGGCTTCCTTGCCACCCTCATCCTCAGGGCCAAGGAGGACTCCTGGCCTTCCCACCAGACATGCAGAACAGACTGGGACAAGTGTAAGAGCCTCTAGAAGAGAAGTGAGTACCATGGGAAGGACTACATCCCAAGGGAGAAGGACTCAGCTCCCTAAGGCCTTCCCAGCAATGCTGCTGCTGCCTTCTGCTGCTGCTTCTCCTGGAAGGGAAGAGACCCCTGCCTAACATCCACAAGGCTGCCAAAGACTCAGCTGAGCCCAATCCATTTATCTCCTCTTACTGTTATTAAATCTGACCTGCAGTGGAGGGAAAATAGCATTTTTAGGATTGCAGGATATTAAGAAACTTCTTTAGAGATGAAAGAAATGCCCGATACCGTTACTCTAGGGGAGGATTGTGTTCCACTGGTTTCATTGTCATTTAACGTAGAACATAAAGGTTAATGCTGAATAAAATAATACCCATGTTGATTATTTTAATAGTCTCAAAGTATAACTTTTTCCCTGGACTGCAGTTATCTAATCCATGTGCTGTACATGCACCAGCAGTATTTTGTACTTTTCCATGGCACAGATATGATGGTTCCATTAAGCTCAGTGCTGAGAAGCTATTGTGTGTCTCTAATACAATCATTCCATACTCTATGGAAAATGGAAAATATACATATCTACAGACATGCTAATTCCCAAGATTTGTACATTTTTAAAGATTAATAAAAAAGTCCATCTTATTATTATCCGAGTTATAGGAAACATCAAAATAAATTAGGAATCCTACTGTAAAGAAATCCCCTATTCAACATATTGAGACAGCATGATGTTATGAGTGCTCAGACAAAGGTAATACAGTCCCTCTATTTAATTTCCCTGACACCTTGCTCAGTTCCTCCAGCTATACTCTGAGAGCTAAAAAACCCTTCTCATTGTTATTAATTGTATTCCTTTTTAAATGTAATGTCATATTGCTGTGGACTGAGCTAATGAAACATTCCCATATTACCAAAATAGGTATATTTCTTTTTGTACAACACATTCTATCAAAACTGTCTGCTAAAGACATTGTGTTAAAGACCTTTCATAGAGCTTTATGAAGAATATCTCAGCTACTCCAACATTTCTATTACATGATCATTAAAATGCCCAAGAGAACTAAACAATATAGTGTGGATCCAGTTATCATATAAGACTTTAGAAATATTGTTAATTCCTGCCACTGATTTATGTTAATACTAATGCTAGATTACATACTATGGCTACTAAACACCCACTGAATACCAATTCACACAAAGACAGTCCTCATCCTCTCTATGAAATCTGCACTCTTCTGTTATAATGAGAACCTGAATTATTTATCTGTCTTTATCCTACAGTAGTTCACTTGACCACAATCACTTTTTTCCCCCCGTTTCTACCACAAATAAATGCATGTAAACACGACATGATAACAACTACTATCTTTGCTTATTCCGGTCACATGAGATCAGTCAGAGATGGAAGCAAAAGTATTGCCCAGTGCTGAGCAGGAGCAGGGTATGAGGTTGCCTAAAACAACACCCCTCCCTGAGTGGTCTTCAGTATTTTTAATGCAGGTCCAGTGTAAATCACAAACTGAGCAATACAGAAGACTTTCTTGCTGATGGTTTCCACTGCTGGCAGCTTGTCTCAGGTGCCCACTGCTTTTCACATCTCTAGCTGGGTGTGAACAGCTCCTCCGCAGCACGTGCACAGGCTCTGCTCTTTCTGAATGAGACTCCAGGCAAAGCAAGCAGCGTGGGCAGGATCAACTACTGGTCCATTTTTGATGTTCATGCAAGAAATCAATCACAAAATATTCTGAATCACAGAATATTCTGGGTTGGACAGCACCCACGAAGACCATCGAGTCCAGCTCTTAAGCAGATGGCCCATACTGGGATCAAACCCACAACCGTGGCATTATTAGCACCATGCTCTAACCAACTGAGCTAATCTCATCTTCTTCCTAATCAAGAACAGAGACGTGACCAAAGCTCTTCTACATGAGGGGTGACTACTGCATCCACAATGTTACTGAGCTGTCCGTGGCATTTCTGTGGGAGTACTTTTTATCTGCCTGCAACACCTGCTGCTCTCCAGTCTTTAGTGCTGGGTCTACGTGGTTTTTGTCAGAACGCATTTTGCTCCCTTCATACATGGCACATATAAGTTGAACTCCATCTGTGATGATTGTATGCTGCAGCCCCACTACCTGCTGTCTCACTCTGCACTTTGACTGGGCTTGGCTCTTCCAGAGGGTAGGAATCCAGTTCTGCTGAATTAGTTCTGAGGATCTTCCTGGAGAGTTCTTTGGGAAGGGTCTGTTTTTCTGTTTCCAAAATAAAGAAGCTCACACTGCAACTAGGACATTATTTCAGCAGTAGGGCACCAGCACATCTCACCAGTTCTTTCATGTCTTTTGCAAGCAGCAGTGAAAAGGATATTCTTGGTCACGGCAGCCATCCTAAAAGTGTCAATATAGAGGCATACAGATTCCCATTGTGCACTTACTGTTCTGTGACCCAGGCTCTAAACAGAGTTCACAACTATATGTTTCTTGACATAAGGAGTTGCAGAATGCTGTTTTACCTGGTGACAGGATAGGCTGGAACTTGATCTGAGCTGCTAAGGACCCATAGTGGCAAGAGAATAGCATGCTGTAAATGGAGGATGATCAGCTACAGAAAGAGAAAAAAAAAAACCATTCATGGAAATTTGAACCACATCTCAGCTGGTGAGGAAGATGACTATTGTTATTCTCAGGAAATGCCAAGGAAGGGGTTGAAAAGGTTATTTAGAAATGTACAACTCAAATTACTTTTGCTAGACAGCTTGAAATGGCAATAATGGAAAACAGAAAGATAGTTCACAAGGTGCCATGTGCCATTTGGAAGACTCTGGTACTCTGCTACCTATAGGTATCGGAGCACAAAGCTTGGACTCTATCAGCACTGTTAGAGGACCTATACCACAATTTTCTGTATTCTTGACCTCTCAGTTACAAATTAGCTGAGAGGTGTATTTTTAGCTGTTGTTCACTGCACTGTTTCACTGCCAGTGCCACTCAGCTAATAGGACATCCCATGCTGGGTTTTTCCACAGCCCTTGCTTGTCCAAGGCTCTGCAAGTACCTCAGTTGTCCTGGCAGGTAAACCTATCAAGGTCAACAGAACCATCATATTAACCACTATCCATCTTAGTGGCTCTTTCACTGCCAATTTCAGCCACCATCTAGAGCGCATAAGTTTTTCACCAGAAAAAAACTGTGGAGCAGAAATAGAAAGGTGAGATTTTTATCAACAGTCCTTCCCCCCATTTCATTTAAAGAGGTTGATTAGGCAGAATCATTTGTGAGTAAGTATGACTGTGTAGATGTTTGAAATCGCCGAAGTGGGTATATGTGTGTTATTAAAAACCAGGGTCACTGTAAGGACTTGAATCTGAACAAGAACTCCTGTGGTGAGCTCTGAAATACATCCTTCACTGGGAGGATGTGAACAGGGCCTTTGCTGTTGGGCCACAGGAGAGGGGACCTTGGAGTCCAACTGTGGAATCTGAAGATGGAGACTCTATTTGGCTATGCTGCTGACCCACACTAGCTCTATCTTCCCTTCTTCATGCATCTGGTTTACTTTGCACACATTTTCTTGGTAAGCTAGTGGTGTCTGCTGGCTAATGACCTGCAGGCTCCTGAGACTGAAAGGGAGGGGAGCAGGACATCACTGACAGGTGTGCAGAAATGAGTGAGACGGCAGGAGCAGAAGTGGCCCAAAAACAGTATGGGGTCTCGGGCCTGTGTGCGTGGGGAGACTTCAGAAGCAATGCTGACCATATACTGTGAACCAACTCTCTTTTTTAACCAAGGAAGCCTAGCCCTGCGCTATTCAGTGATGTCATTGATATGGTGCCTCAGAGGTGGACACTGAATTCCAATTAGTTGTAATAATTAGTAAAGTTCAGTACCCCAAAGATGATATTTTAATTTAGGAAAACAGAAGGTCAGATTTTATGTGTTATAAATTAATCTAACTCCAAACCCTTCAGTACTATGGTATAATTTCTATTATCTGACATACTGGTTTTGGTTGCAGTGGTTACCATGACAAACCATTTTTCTTTTGGGGAGGAGAGGTGTAGAGATAGACTTTAACCTTTTATGGCAGTCTAAACCTAGAGTAATTCTATTGAATTTGAAGGATTTACACCAGATTGACAGTGTAAGAAATGATGTCAGAATCAAGACAGTAAAGCAATGCCATTTAACACCTATCAGAGCTGTTGAGGGCTTACCTTGTAATATTTAAAACCATGGGTATTTTAGTCAGATAGGGAAATGCACTTTCAGAGTCCAATTTAACAAAGTCTAATTTCAAAAACTGAAGCCCTGTTCTCCTAATCTGAGTGACTTTAGATACATATGGGAATATCAAAACATGATTGCCCTGAAACTCAATCTTCTTCTTTTTAATTAAAGAAAGAATCCTATCTTAGTCACCTGAGAATCTGAAAGATATTCTAAGTATTTGACACTCAGAAAAACTTTTAACAGATAAATTATGATGACAAGAGACAAAAACTACCATCAACAGTAAAATCAAATTTAAAATAAAACTAAAGATGTTCTAAAAATTTAGAAAAAAACCCTAATCAATCCCAGTCTTCAAATTCTTCCTTCAAGCCAAAATAAATGTGTTGCAGGAATTAATATAAGTTATAAAAAGTCATGACTAGATCTCAACTGTTGTAAATCAGCAAAGCTCCACTGATTTCAATGGAACTGCACTAAGATAGGTTAGATAAGAATCTGACCCTCAATTGCTTTGCAATTTTTTTCCCTAATCAACAAACAAAATGCTCTTTTTAAGTTAATGTAGAATCATAGAGTTCTAGAATGGTTTGGGTTGGACAGGACCCTTGAAGGTCATCTAGTACAACCTCTCTGCAATGAGAAGGCATCCTCCATTAGCTCAGGTCACCCAGAGCCCTGTTCAACCTGACCTTGAATGTTTTCAGGCATGGGGCATCTATAAATCTGTTCCAGTGTTTCACCACCTTCCTCATACAAAAATGTCTTTCTTATATCTACTCTGAATCTACCCTCCTTGTGGCTAAAACCATTACCCCTTGCCCTATTGCAACAGGCCCTGCTAAAAAGTATGTTCTCATCTTTCTTATACATCCCCTTTAAATACAGAAAGGCTGCAATAAGATCTCCCTGGAGCCTTCTCTTCACCAGGCTGCTCTACCTCAGTCCTCTCAGTCTTTCCTCATAGCAGAGGTACTCCAGCCCTCTGATCATTTTGTGGGGCACGGTCTCATCACAGTGGAGTAGAGAGGGAGAATCACCTCCCTCGATCTGCTGGCCACACTTCTTTCAATGCAGCCCAGGACATCATGGGCTTTCTGCTTTGCAAGCACACCTTGCCAGCTCATGTCCAGCTTTTCATCCACGAAACATCTGTCTTAAGCCCTTGCTGTTCCTCAGTCATAATCTGGTGTTTCTTTTGTACCAGTTCTCTCAGTTTCTCTGTTTTAACAGTTTTAGAAGTAAGAAAAATCTTTGAGAAAACACATTTAAATCAAGTTCTGCAACCTTGACAAAGTATGTGTCTTTTACAACACACAGCACCACCTTATCCTGACTTTGAAGGAAGAACTAGGTAATGCTAAAGGATTAATCTCCTGGCATAATTTTTCTGGTGTCATTCAGGCTAACACACATAGGAGTGCACATTCAGTCACATACCCTATATTGGTTGACAGGCTTTCGTTGGAAAAGTTTAACTGGGCACATCCTGCTTTTCCATTTTTAAAGTGTGCTCATCCCTAAGAATGTTGTATCGAAAAAATAGAAATGGAACACAGCTGAGATAAGTAGATCACACTAATACTAACACTCCTCTGATCCCTGCAGGCAAAAGCTGAAAAAGCATTTCAGGCTCTGGGCTGATGTTGTGAGTACTGTGCAGAGACCTGTGTTTCCACGGAGCAATGACTGGTGCAGACCACGGCTCCTCAAGTGGTCCTTCAGTGCCAGGACTGGAGTCCTGGGCAGTGCTGGCAAAACTGCCTCCACAGCCAAGCAGTGAACAAGGTGTGGATGCAAGATCTGCTTTTCCCACCAGATGAATTCCCTGAACTGCTGTATTTCATGGCCACATAAACACCTGGCTAAGGAAAGCATTGCAGTGACGTGGAGCTGGAAATGAGTAGTCGAGGGGCTGGAGGGTCAAGAGCTACCCAAGGCCATCTAAATAACACCAAATTTGTCACCAAATAAGAAGCCACACAATCTGCTACACAATCTGCCACACCATACCACACTAACTTTCAAGAGCCGTTCCACAGCCTGAATTACAGACGAGAAGCAAACAGGAAGCGTAGACAAATGGTGGAGCTCTGGCATCCTATGCCAAACCAATTAAGCAGTCAGGCCCATCGGTAAAATTGTCTGGAAAGAAAACAGCTTTGTGCCCTTCCTGAGTACAGCACAAAGAGAACTGGGAATACTGCAGGGCTGGAAGGAGACCCAAGCCAACCAGCAAATTGCAGTGTGGTGGCTACACTGAGTTCTGTCCCCTCGGTCCCCTTGGTTTTACAGGTGTAGAGGTCCCCAAATGACTTCCTAATAACTTTTCACTGAATGCAATGAAAATGAAAGCCATGTAGTTTTTCTCTTGTTGACAGTGAAGCTTTTAAAACTTGGGCATATAGATATGCAATCCTATTTTGTGCTGTATTCTTTTCCATTTGCAAGTCTGGTTTATGGTCATAGCAATGGTAGGAGAAGGATAGAATGCCCCTTATCTTTTAACCACCAGGTTGCCATTGTGAGCATTAAATAGCATCCTGACTGCTTCAAAATAAAAAGCGCCAGCAAATATTTAATGCTATACAAAAATTAGAAAAGTCTGGAATTGTCTCTCATTCGTTAACCTTAATCATATCAACCTGTTCGCATATACGAGTGTATCAAATGCCAAAAGCCTGCTGGGAACCCATCCCTTTGCCAGCTGGTATGCACTGTATTTGATCAGGACTCTTTTTTGTATGGGAAGCAATGAAAGAGCATCCACAGCCGTTTGACAAAAAAGATGAAAACCAGCAAACACAACTGGAATTTTCTGAGAACAAGCACACACCCTGTGTGTTCATTTATTTTCCCACAAACAGGGAGATAGACAAGAGGATGCAGCCTGTGAAAGCCATGCTTATCTAGGACAATATCACTGGGGCATAATATATTACTGCAGAGAAAGCACATGTACTTCCAGTTTTCACCAGCTAACAGTTTGAGTATGCGGAGCAAGCCACATAGATTGACAAGGAATTTTGTTACCAAATGTTCATCACCCCTTGAGGTTATGTGCTTTGCTGCACAGTGGTATCATTTTTTTCCCCACAGAAAGTGGAAAGAAATTCAGTACAGTGGAGGAGCAGATGAGCAAGCAAGGGGCCCAGAGTTATGCCTACAAATGTCCTCTGCAGCCCTTGAGAGGGGAGAGGGAAAGGGGGCCTGTTATTTCTGCCTGGCTCATTATACGTGCTCTGGGCCATCCTGTTGAATGCTTTTCCTTCCTGAAGCTGGATCACTTTTTGACTGAAAAAGGAGTAAATTTTACACTAGAAATTTTCTCTTAAAATACAACATTGGTGAAAGACAAGTGGGATGACACGTTATTATTAGTCTTTTAGTCTAAGACTGAATTTAAACACATAGGCTTAAATTTTCTTCTCACTTTACTGGTCTTACCACTTTTAGCCTTGCCTGCTGGTTTTGTTCCTGACCAATATACCAGCAGCTATTTCCCTTCTATTGCTGCTTTTCCCCGCATAGGTAAAGTGAGGTCTCTCTTAGCACTGAATTCTGCACTAAATAAAATTCTGCCTTTTTAATAATGAATCCTTCCCGTTGTCTCAGGGGCCACACACACAATTAAGAACAATATGAAACTTAATTAACACAGGATAATTATAAGGGTATGAACATCACAGGGAACTCTGAATACAGACCCCCCATAGCAAATGATTTGGGAACTGGAGTGAAAGCCTGCTGCTAACACACAGGTCTCAGATACCCAAGCGGCATTTCAACACCTGACCTCAAATACCAAAGTACTGGAAGGAAAGAAAAGATGACTGCCAAGCAATTAGAACCCAAGTGCTACAGATCTATATAGGGTAATGCTGTAACAGGGAGCTATACCCACAGGTGGTGATGGAGGGACTGCAGCCTGCCCAAGGCACCGCCTGTGGGGGCACCACAGGTCACATCGCAGGGACATTTCTCAAAGGGCACCCCTATGCTAGTCACTGTGATGGTCACATGCCTGTCCTTTAAACTGGAAAACCACTTCTGGTCACATAAGGTGTTACCTGTTTTGCCACGTGTGTCTACATCCAGGATGTATTGTGCGGTCCTGGATCACCTTCAGACCTTGTTTGGGAACACCAAAGAATACACCTTAAGTAGCATCACAAGTACAATTTTTACTGCCAAACCAAAAAGATTACTACCAGATAAAAGGGTAGTGGGCAGAGAAAGGAAAGAAACAACTGCTGCAGACAGCATTTCCATTAGGGGAAAACACTCACTTGCTAAGATTTAGATAAATCATCATTACAAAATCCAAGCACAAAGGTAGACATCTGAAGTGTGGTTAAAGTATTTCCATCCTCTTGCTTCTCCTGTCTTTTCCCTCTCCCCAAGGAGCCAACACAGCTCTGGCAGTGCACACTGGCTGAGAAATGGGCTTCCATTCCTTAGACTGCAGTCATGTGCATGTGTCTTCTCATTTAAGCTCTTCCATTCTGTTTCTTTCAGAGGCTGAGAAATCTGCTTTTGGGGAGAAGAAAAAAAAAAAGAAGTGGGGAAGCTCATTAGCAATTTGTTTAGAATTTGAATGTCAGCATAGTCACTTATGTCTAAGTGACTAAAAAATGTATGCGAGTACTCTGACTTTCAGCAAGAGATACAGCGTTCTAACATCAGAATGAACAATATAATTACTGTGTGTATGAAGACATATTGGTCTCCGTATAATGAGGTATTCAAATCTGCTCCACTTGAATCAGATCACAGAGATATATTAAACACACATGGCGAAAGAATTCAGTGTAAGGGTAACCATGTGTTCTGCCAAGTCTTTCTATGCATGAATGGGCTGCCAGGGCACCATAGGCTACAGACAAAGTACAGGAGAGCTGTGTTCAGAGGTCGGGAAGTGAGGTTGCAAAGGTATTTCCTCTTCATTCCCTCGAACATGTGAGTGTCTCCCATTTCCCTTCCTCTTTCACAGGCTGGTGCACCTCAAAAGCAATTCCACCAAAATTTACTGTAACATTACTGTATCATGGTTCCTTGGTATGGTTTATTACTGTGTATTTACAGCACCCAAGAGTGAGCTGGCTGCCTGAGAGGGGTAGCAATTGCAAAGGCTATTCTCAGTTTTCGTTGCAGAATTGTTTTCACAAGTTTGCGACATTCTGGAAAACATGCCTCCTTTTCCAGCGTCACTGCAGCTATTTTCAAGCGGAGGTGCTTGAACTTGCTGGCTGGCTGCAGACTGTGTGTGCCTGATAGGTGCTGAGGGTTGATTGACACATTGGGAAATCAAGGCTTGGGCCCCTTGCTGCGCCTGAGATCATGTATTACTGAGTACGATCAGGAGCAACCATTGTCAAAGCATAAAATGTCAATTTTTTGGCAGTGTTATTTCAACATCTAGATACTATGAAAAACATGGTAAGATGAAAACAGTAGCTGTTTTGCTTACTCGTAGAATTGTTTAAGCATGGATACCATAGCAGATTGAGTTACACCCAGCTGCCAAAACAGACACGGAGAATGTTTCTGTGGGTCATGGAAAAGACTGAGCATGCCGTTCCTTGGGTGGCTGAGCTACTGCAGAGACCCCAGTGTGACAGATCTGAAAAACACAAATTAATCAAGGCCATGATTTCCATCTCTGCCACTCACAAGTGAACCTGTGGTTAGATGGACAAGTTTCTCTGCTCAGAGTGTTGACTGATTTTAAAGGAAATTTTGTCTTGCTTTTTGTTCCCAGGGCATGTGTGATATTTATGATGTATAAAAAATGCTTTTCTTTGGGTACAGCTGCTCATATGTCTGTTGGGTACATGCGCATTATCAGAGGATGCTTCTCTTTTCCATATGTTGATGGAGGTAGAATTTCAGGGTGGCAGGAGCAAGCTGGGAAGGCAGAGGAGTCCTTGCTCCTCTCTTGGCAGACACTGTGTCAGCATTCTGCAGAGCACTTACCAAGATGAGGATGGCAACTGATACAGAACATAGGTTCTGGGGAGAAAACACCAGTTCATGTGGCCACCAGTGATACAAACAAAATAAGAGATTTATCAGGAGAAGCCTGTCCATTTTTAGGAAGTGAAAACTCGCTGTTTTGAAGCAGAAAAGAGAGTGAGACCTGTCTATCTCTTCAGGGAACCACAGGTGCCAGAAAGAAAGGCATCAGATGTGGTTACCAAACCCAATTTTTTAGAGGCTTCAGTGGTATCTAGGGAAGGAGAAGAGTCGAAAAGATTTAATGGGAATAGCATATGTACAACATCTCTTAGAATAAAGCTCAGGCCTTGTACTTTTTGCCACTTAAAGATGTATTGCAGGGTTTATTTGTGCAGAACTGGTGAGGTAAAGCTGCAGTTTCAGAAAAGCCAGATTTTGGACGGTTCCTATCCTCTTTTGTTTCATGCAACTCTTTGAAGCCTATGCAATGTTTCAAATACTAAACTGGCATTCAGATGCCAAGGTCAGTTTTTAATGCATATTTGAATTAATAGCTCAAATATGTAGAGCTAGACTACTGAAAACCTTTTCTCACAGCAATATTCTAATACTGAGATCAGCTATTACCCTATACTGCAACTCCATGGAAAAGAAAACCTACACTGTGCTTTAGTCTGAAGAAAAGACACAATCTTGCTTTATAAAAGCAAATGTAGTAATATTTATGTAGCACAATGGTAGATTTCTTCTTTCCAGGGCATAAGGCCTTTTAGTTTCACCGATTGCATCTGAAGGGTGTGGAAAATCAAAAAGAGACGAATAAGCAGATAGCTAAGCTGGATGGATAGACTGACTTCATCAGACAATGTTTGTCTAGCTAAAAACTCCCTTTCATCGTTAGAAGAGTCAACTCATATCCTCACCCTGTGGAAGTGGTTAGCTTTTAATTCATTCAAGAGATGCTATCAAAAAAGAAGGAGGTATTTTTTACAATCCCAACCCCAAAATAATACTGCTAAACAATACATAATTCATATCTCTTCAGAATTCTGAATGTGGTCAGAAATAAATAGCAGCACAGGCATTTAAGAGCTATTCTCATTGAAAAATGTAATTAATTGGTGTTATGCACAAAATATTTCTTTGAGGGGGGAGCAATGTTGCTTTAATTACAAGTAATTGTTCTCAAAATCATGCAGCTCATAAGTTTTGCAGGCTAGACAGTGATTATGCATCAATACACTAATCTATCACCTTCATTATTTTAGTCATCTGGGTGTGATCATCAAACTTTGGAATGTAACCCAGACAAGAAACTAGACATAGCTCATGCTTATGTTCTTTCCAAATCGGTTTGTTTTAGAAGCAGTTTGCACTGGTCATGCGAATTTCAATGCTTTTGTTTCAAATAAAGACGGTAAATTAAATTAAATTCCCCTTTGTATATTATTAGATGGTGACAATGGAAAGGATATTCTTGTGACTGCACTATGGCCTGGAGGGCATTCAGGACACCCCAATATTTTTACATTTTGCCACACACTGTCTTTGTAGACGGGAGATTCCGTTTTATTAATTTTGTTCAGGATATTCCACTTTATTAATTTTTTTCAAACTGCCCAATGAACATACAGGGAATCAGCTACTGGAGAAACCAAGCAGGCTGATCAGCTCATTGCTCTCCTGATCTTAGACACCATAGTGGTGTGACCCCCACACTGTCCATCTCCAGGTGCTCTGTCACGCTGGGAGAATGACCCAAACCTCTTCCCAACTCAGGAATGGAAGGAGTCTTAAATCATTAGTGTTTGTACAGCTTTCTATTTGATCTATTTAAATGAAAGTAGCTACCTAGCCAAAAATTATTGTTGTTACCATTATTGCTATTAAATTACTAGATGAATGCAGAGCTGAATCTGTTATTAATTGAGGCAGGGCTCACCCCAGCCTTTAGTCATCCCTACCTGAGCTACGACATAAGCACCCATGTATATCAAAGTTAAGCAGAAGAATAAGTGCTGTCCTGCATAAAGATGGTTTTAAGTACATGTTTCCCAAATCAGGGCATAAGCTGTTATTTTACTACTGTCTCTGCAGTACTGCTTTTTCTACCTCATTAGAATGAGACGATGCTTGCATAAATTCCTCATATTGACACACAAGACTATGCCTGTCTCCCTGAGAATTTGGAGATTTCTTTCCCTTTCCCCCAAATTAATAAGTGCTGTCACCTGCATCGCTAAACACCAATTTGCTGCTTACCGCTAACAAGACCTCCACGTAATGTAGCTAAAGGTAGTACTTCAAAAATAGAGCTCTCCTGTTCCCAGCATGTCTGACAAGAATACATTAGAGGCACCTGTCCCTGGCACCAGTATTTTGTTTTCTCTTTATCTACATGGGAAGAAAGGAGTCTGAAGCACTGAAATTTGCCTTGAAAACAAAGCAAATGTGAGCACAGGAATCTGTTTTCCTGTCCTGCATCCCCTGTTTCAGTTCTCTCCACCGGTATGGAGATTTTCAAGTGTAAGTAAACACTAAAAACATATCCATTTGAGTGAAAAATGAATATTATCTCTTTCTTAATAACTTTCATCTGAAAACAATCAGGGAGCAGGAAATCTTTTAATTATGTTTGAAACTATGAGACTGGCTCTGTGCTCACCAAGTCAAAGACATAAATACTGCATTATACTGCACATATACTGAAAATATCACCAAGCTTAAAACAAGTCCATCATACCCATTATTTATATGGGTCAAGACCAGTAACAATGGTACAATAGAAACTCAGAACTGTAAAATCTAGATATTCCTCACCCCAAAGGATGTGAAATGACACAATATGCTTCTATATCCTTTTGTATTGCAAGAGTAGTTCTTGTCCTGGTTTAAACTTGGAGAGAGTTAACTTCCTTCCTAGTAGCTGTTATGATAGACTGTGGGATAAGTTCCTTCAATCCTTAGCTTCAGACATTTGTCCTGTATACTTTGACACCTGAGGGAGATTCCTTAGATCCCTCCGATATCAGTAGAGAGAAATCGGTGTTTTGAAACTTGATTCATCTAGTCAGATGAAAATGACAGCCCTAGGAGGTGCTGAGTAGGTACCTCCTAAAAATGCCTGTTTCTATGTATTTACTTCAAAAGGAGCCTTAAGTGATGTAAACATCTGGATGTAAACAACTACATTTAGTCCGATGAATCCCAGAATTCTGGGAGATCAGATGAATCCTCAGACTTCACATCTGCTCAGCTGCTTTTACTAGGCTCTACCTTTGTCCATTGGCATTAGTTTTATTTGGATGACTTCTCTTAGAAAACAACTGATTTGTGCTTTTATCCCTGTGACAATGACACTGTAAGCTGACAAAGTACTTTCATGATATGAATGTCTGTCCTATCTAGGATGGTTTGTGAATCCCTTTCAGCTTTTCTTAGCAGTGAGCAGCAGATTTGAATAATCTTAGACATGGATTTAATGTTAGATCTGACTCAGTGGGGTTCCCATTAAAAATATCTAAAATATGTCCATTGACCAACAAGGAAACTGTGTTGGGTCTCTTAAGTGCGCTGTCACAAAGACAGCCAAGGCAGCACTGTAAATCAATAACATTCATTACAATGAAACCCGTTGACAGTAGCTGGGAATACAGATGTAAAACTGTTTCCTTTCTTATTCATCTGAGAAATTTTACATGCTAAAGGAAAGAAGGGAGTACCCAAACAATACATTTGAGGGCGGGTTATCCTATAATTTCTTGGTGTTGCTTTCATGTGAAAAGACAGACAGTCTCCTTATTATTTATATGGTGTTTCAAGTAGGATCTCTTGTTTAATATTCACTCTTATCCCACCCTGATGTTCGAATAATGACCATTTTTAGAAAGAAGCAGCAAAATATATTGACTAATCAAATCTTCCAAAAAGATTGTTTAACACTTGTTGCAATTAATTGCTATTTCATTATACATGTCTCTGCTCAGCTTTCTAGAAGGATTTTCAGACATGTGGTTTTCATGAACCTGGCAGTCCTAAGACACTGCACAAACTTTGCAGAAGTAGCTCCGATAAATCTTGGTAAGGTAAATATGTAGCAGAATGACCTCAGACTGAAGTTTCCTTCTTGCCTGTTTTCTTGAGTAAGGATCTAAGTTTGAAAAAGCTGCCTTGTTTAAATGAGGAGTTCACTTTATAAATAATAAGGCTGTATCCATTTTCTTTTACCAAGTTAGTAATCTTTTGACTATTTCATCTGCTCCTAGATCATGTAGCAATAAGGAATAAAGACACTTTATGGACCTAATTTTTCAAACACTTACCTCACTGTACACCAGAAGCAACTCCCTTGTAGTCATTAGGTCTGATTTCTTTCATACTTCAGTCCTGCCAGGCTTCCAAAAACTACGGGACATGGGAAGGGGCTGGGGAGATCTTCTGTCCCTCTCCTTTTCAGGCTGCTTTAAGTTGTGGCTTACAACAGTATTGCCATCCTCTAGGCTCACACAGGTGGAATACGGCACCAAGCATAAGGAGCCCCAAGACTTGGAGAGTCCCTTTTTAATATTACACACATGTTTTACAGTTACTTTGAGTCTCATTGTGAAGAAAACAATCCCACACGTTGAAATTGGCCCTGTTTCTCTCCATAATCTTTTATGTTCACAGTTGTTAAAGAAAACAGGTCAAGTCTTCCCAAAAATTTTAGTTTTCTGTGAAAAAAAAAGCTGCAGTAAAGTGACACTTTGATTATAATTAAAAAATTTCAGTTGATTTAACAGTTCACTTTAGGCATTTTTTGAGCTGTGGAAACAGCAGTGCTTTTAAGATAATGAACATTGTATGATCACTAATGAAATCCACATATGCATACATATATATATACATGATATATATCTATATATATACACACACTATCTATATGTACACACACTATATATATATATATATAAAAGATATATAAAAATATATATATGAAGTCTTTATGCTATACATTTATCTGTCTACTACGTAGATATATGGTCCTCTTAAGTTTACTTAAAAAGGAATCAAATGGGAGGGAAAGCACATTTTTCAAATGTGGCTCTAATTGTCTTTTGTGAATGTTCTATAGATCATTACTGATTGTTTACAAACCTTGTGTGGAATGGCTTTATGGCAATAGAGGAGGTAACATACCTTCATTGTTTATAAAATGACAGCTCCTAATGGACCATATTAGCTTTAACACAAACTATTAAATCCTTTTCATTAAATTATTCTGCACTCTATTTTGGAATCTTGTTAGCTCTGGGAAGTAGGTGCAAACTCCTAAGGAAACATGAGCACACATTGAGACTATTATAGATAATGTTTATTAAATAAGCCTCTGAGGATGTTTTTCTTGGGTTGCTCTCAAGCATTTTGAAGGAGTCGTGTTCCATGTTTGAGGTCCCATGTTTCTTCCTCTTAAACTATGAGCAGCTGTAGCACATGACCTACTTCTGTAGAACCCTGTAATGATTTCCTTCCTTCAGTGGCTTCAGGAGTCCCTCTTCTGCCCTGTGAAAAAAAGGGACAAATATTTTAATCCAAGCAAAATGCTAAAGCAGGTTTTGTTGGTTTCAGGGAAGAAACTCAATACAGCTACATCACCGAGCGTAGGCCTCAAATTGGAACCATCTGGCCTGCAGAAGCACCATGAGATCGTTGGGAAAGGCATGGATATTTTTGCCTTGGGCTGCAACACATACACCTGCAGAATGGGTAGACATGTTGGCAGACAAGCTGGACTCATGTAGCAATACAAGCCTTCCCTCACAGTGCTGTGGCAGTGCCGGAGTTTGGAAATTACCCTGACATATTTAATAAATGCAATCACTGTACTGCATGCTCTCCAGATAGCAAGTATGCATCTGCGCTTGCCATTAAGTTAATTCAGACAGGTCTGTACTTCAAGGCCCGTATCTTTTCGCCCTTCTTGCACAAATAGCTTCTTTGAAGACAAAATAAGGACAAGGGAAGGAAGATGGTAAGCACAAAATCATGCACTACGTCTTAAGGCTGCCTCTTGCAGGAGGTAGCAATTCATGTGATATTCATGTGAACTGGGTTAGATTGAGAAGAGATTCTTGTTGGTAAATATTACAGCTCTTGGAGAGCACAAAAGAATGCAGGAGTCAGTGTAATCCATCCCCCTTGGTAGGAGATTTGTAAAATCTCTAGGCTGGATGCAGAAGGAACAAGAAGCCACACAGAGACTCTAAAGGTCATGACTCCAGAAACTGTCAGAAAGAGGCAGTGTCCAAGCCCATCCAAAAAATGAAAATGCGTATCACAGAAGAAGAAGGACATGTATCCTTTGACTGGAATGTTATTAAACAATTAGGATCACAGGTGGTACCAGAGCTCTGCACAGTGCCCAGTTTTCTGCCTGCAGGCTGGCGGATGGCAGAGCAAAAGACCAGAACGTGGCATTTGCACCTTTGTGATCTGTAGCTGCAAATACTACTTTGCACCTGCAGATTTGTACCCTGCCCCTACAGGCACTCTTCAGACAAAACTCCAAGCAGTCCCTTGGGGCTAAAAGGTTAAGGCCTGTAATAGCTGGACATTAATACCATGTTATTCTTCTTTCAGCAATATAATGTATACAACATCCAAGGCAGAATATCTGCTGCTGGGTTAGAGAGCGTGGCTGCTCACATTATGCAGTAAATACACTGAAGGGAAACAGGTTCCCCCAGCTTTCTCTCACTCCACCTAGAAATCACACTGACTATCAAACTTTCAGCGGGGAAAGTTTACACCCTGAATCTCAATCTGTACTTTCCCATACTCCTGAAGAAGACCAAAGAGAACATTTTGGCCCAGCTCTGCTTTCAATGTTCTCTATATTGCTAGCATCTGGAGTCATGTACGTGGGCTATCCCAGCCCTGAGCCAGGGAATAAAACAGACAGAATGTGCGTAAGATTGCAGTCTAGTCCTTTGCAACGCAGAATTCTGAGCACTGCTAGTTCCATAGCCTTCTCTTTAGGAGGTGCTGAAGTGTTTTCAGAGATAAATCCTCAAGGTGACTTTTTAATTGCTTCACTGAGAGTTAAACTGGGGAAGAGATAAATGAAGACTATGTCCAGTGTGTAAATATCAAGTGTGAAATCTCTAGCTCTCCTCTCCTTCACTCCTCTGTAAATGTGAAGCAGCTCTGCAAAAACCTACAGAACAGTGCCAGGGTAAAACAGATGATGCAGAGAGCAAAATATTTTTTCTGAAATCTATGGAGACATTACAGAGATTTTGCGGACAGTCAAATATAACAGGAATAGAGGTGGAGCTATCTCAAAGGATAGTCCTCTGAAATGGCTTCCTCAGTTTCCAGGTCCTGATTTTGGAAAAGAAATCTGATGTTCTGTATCGACACATAAGAAAGATGGGATACAATATGTATTGCTGTAGACAAACTTCCTTCTGGACTCATATTTGATTTCCTCTTGCTTTTCGCTGTACCTTGGTTCACCTCACCTTGCAGCAGCTTCTCACTGCTGTCCACGCAAGCCAAGGCAGCTTTGCCTAACACACACCTCCAACAGTTTCCAGTGCTGTTTCAGCAACAAGATGAGAGTTAATGAGGCTCAACACACTTCCTACCATACTTTATGGGGAAAACCCCTTGAGTGAGAGCAGGAAATCCATCTTGTAAGAATTACAATGTGGTCTCAGTTCCTCAACTAGAAGCTGAAGAGAATATTGATATTTTTCAAAACACCAAATACTAAGCTATGGGGGTTCCCCCACTAATACTATGGGGGTTCCCCTGCCAAATATCCCTTTGGTTCAACAGGGCAATTTTTCACTTCAGTGTCATTTAGATTTCTGAAATAATTTATTATATGCTTGAAGAATATTGAAAATTTCCCTAAACTGGATTCTACTACCTCTATTTATGCTGTGCAAAGGCAATCCCACTGCTGACAGGAAAAAAAAGTGCTGTTTGCTATGAGGGAGGGAGGGCAGAATCAGACCCTTCTTAAAAGCCTTCTGAAAGATGGGGAAAAGCAAGAGGGCCCAGGTTTCACCAAGCGGTTTTTGACAAATCACTAAACTCCCTTGTGATCTCAACCAGTAAACCAGGGAGGATTACTACAGTGTTGCCGAATGCCTTTAACAAACAGAAATTCCTCCATCACATTCTGGGAATAACAACAACAAAAAAGAAATCTTTATGAGAGGAAAGCAAATGCAGCTGTGATCTTGGGGGCCAGGTAAAACGATTTGCAAGAATATAAAGAGAAAAGTACTTTCTCTTAGCAAGTTTTTTCAGCCATCTGGCTCTTCCCGCTCTTCCCTCCCCAGTCCTGGGGGTGATGGTCCTTGCAGCACACTTTTCCAGACACACACCAAACATGACACATGGGCTGCAGCCGCAAGCCAAATGTCTGTTTCCAGATGTGCCTGCTGGCCCCAGTGGAGCTGCTCCCCTGTCACACAGCTCGTGACCCGAGGTTGGCAGCTAAACTTTCCCGGGGTACCGAACAAATAAGTGACTGCCCAAATCCTGATCCTTCCTTAGCTCTGCCCCTGCTCTCGTTTCAAAAATACATGGGAGAGGTGTTCCCTGCTTGCCTCCATCATGTTTCACAGCACTGGCTGTCCCCTTCCTGTCCAGACAGAGGCGTTTTCTTCCTGCGGAAACCACAGCACAAGACAGGAGGAGGAGGATCCATCTAAACACAGGTGTCATCCCTGCACACAGCCAGATGCTGCCAGAATGTGCATCTGAATCCAGAAGCTGGTGAGCACTTGCGGCCCCATGATTTAGATGCTGTTCGAGTGCTTCTAGAACAGTCATGTATATGCAGTTTACAGAAATGGAGCTTTTTTATGAGACACTTTTCCCTTTCCATCAGTAAGGCAATAGAGAGCTCTTTCTCCTCTGGAGTTTCAGGCCTTGGAGTTCATTTTGAAATGCTCACAGTCTTTTGAGATTGATGGAGTTCCAGCTATTGATTTTCTTGACTTGTTCATAAGTTAATATTTACCACAAATATCTTGTTGAGAAAATGAAAAGAAAAAACACATTTTTCAAAACAGCAGAAGCTGGTGAGATAATGAACCAGACGCAACTTTAAACAAGATATTTTTTAAAACATTAAAACTTCCTTCCCTTTTTTAAATTAGTGGCAAAAAGAAAAAATGAAAAACAAGTGCCCCCAAACCAGAAGGGTGATAAGCAGTTTTTATTGTTGAATTCATTACTGTGGTTATTTTGAGAGAGAAGACATTTTTCTCTTAATTCATGAGCCAGACATGAGCTCTTTGGAGGCTGTAGGAAAAAGATCTCCTTAAAAATGACTGCAAAAGGATGACTTTGCTAGAAAATTCCAGCTGGTTCAACCATATCCAGATGCCTGAGAAGCTCAATTATAGCTTGACTAACTCTCTCCTATCCTCATCAATGGACGGCCAAGATCAGGATTTCCTAGGAGCAAGCATCAGCCCACTAGCAGCAGAGCAGCAAGTGAAGCATGTGATGGGCTGGAGCACTGTAAGCAAAGGCAATGGCTTCGGCTGTGGTGAAAGGTTGTGTCGCTGCAGCCCAGCTGGTTGTTAACACAGGGCCCTGGTTTGCTCCCCTCCAACCTGCAGAAACTGGACCTCAGCTTGTAGCCCCAGTGTGGACTTTGCTAGTCTGCTGGTCTGGGATCCCACACTAGCTTGTCACCATCTGCTCTGGAAATGGCAGCAAACCTCACTCACCCCCTTCCCCTTTCCCCAGCCCCTTGCTGGGGAGAGCTGCCGACAAACTCACCGACAGGGAGGGCAATGCATGAAGGAAAACACAGAGCCGACAGAAAAACGAAACGCACATGGCAGGGAATAATATTTCATTTGTGCAGTAGCAGCCCTGCTGAAGCAGTGTAAATAAAGCAGGTTACTGAGATGTGAATATACCACTGTTTATAAATACTAGCCCTTCTGCCCGGAGACGTGCGTGAGGAGAGCTGGACACTCATGAGGTCACCCCACCACATTTTATGATTTACATAAATCATGTCAACACCGTGAGCAGGAACAGCGGGCGAATGGGGCCGCATGAAGCGAACCATTCAGCCTCCTGTCACAGGTCTTAAAACAGGTAGAAGCTGTTAATGGGCCCACCAAATCTCTTAAAATGCAGAGGGGATGAGGGATAATCCAGCCAAGGAAACAAGGCATTCACCCACCCCATGTACCTCAGCTGTCAGAGACCTTCCTAAGCTCAGAGGAACAGAAAGCCAGCCAAAAATGGTGCTAGCAAAGCCCACGAGCTAAACTCGTGATTTATATCCCCCTTCACAGAGGGTAGTGTGTCCCACCAAGCAACCATTCTAATGAAGAAAATGCCTGCGCACCTGGCAAAGGTGAAGAAAACGCCCCAGGTTTTGCTGCGTGCGGGACACTTCTTCCCCTTATTTATCAAGCACATTGAAAATGTGATTTTTCTGGCAGACGAATCAATATTCTGGGACTAAGCGGAAGCCCCTCTGTAGGTTTGCCTTGCATCCAAGTACCTGTGGTTTGGGGGCCAGAGACGAAGGCAGTGGGGACAAATGCAGGAAAGCAGTGTGCAGCTTCCTGTGAATTTTGTTCAACTCCCTATGAGCGCTGTGTCTAACTGGGATCACACGATACAAGGCCAAAACTGCAGCTAAGGATAAAAGCAGCAGCGACAAACAATCTTCTTTTCCTTGCTACTTCACAGTCATGTATCTCTCTGGGGCTGTTCTAATTTCGGTGGACAGTAGTCCCTTTTGGTCCAATTTGCCTGTCTCAGGAGACAGATGATGCCATCAGGGTGGGTGCCTGAAACACTGAGGATCTGGCTTGCAGTCTTTAACTCTGCCCAAATTTCAGCTCTAATAACATGTAATTATGTAAAATAATTGTAAAAATTACAATCACACATGAATCGCGTATAATTATGCAAAAGAAATGTAAAAAATGTAAAAGCGGTACAAAATCCTTATGATACATTGCTGGTATATGGACATGTGCTATTCACTACTCTTAAATACAAGTTGATTTAAAAATATTATTTTGACCATAAATCAACCGTGTTCTATGCGATTCCTGTTGATCTACAGCTGTGACACATTCTCAGAGAAGAACAGATGTAAATATTAGGCAAAATTGGGAAGGGTTTTGCGAAGTGTTTTTCCCTGGAAGATGTGGATTTGTCAAAATCAAAGCCTTAGGGAAGAGATGGGATTTTTAAAATGAAAATGCTATATTCAAATACAATTGGAAAACATTTTTAAAAATTATCAGAATATCCTCTTTTTATAACTTTCAAAAGAAAAGATGTAATTTTCAGACTGAAATTAAGTTTCTGTTTTGAAATCTAAGTAAGATTAGATCAAAAACATCCGGAAAAAATACTTAATTCAAAACACTTCAAAGCTTACCAAAAATCATCATTGCAGAATTTTTGATCTGATCTAAATTTTTGCAGTTTACTCTTTAAATTCAAATTTTTTTCAAGATTTGCACTTCTGCACATGCAAAAAGTGATAAGTGCATAAACCCTTTTCTTTTTCACCTCTGCAGTTCTATAAAAAATGTGTTTTCAGCACACAAGCTTCAGTATCTTTTCCAGAGAAGCTTCACCCATCCAGAAGGCAGGGTGGGGTAATCTCAATCCCTCAGCCCTGGGGGGTTAGGAAATAATCTCTACTCTGCTTCCCCAATCTCATTCTGGACCTCAGAAAAAGCTTTTTTTCTCAAAGGAGAAATGCAGAGATGCTCTGCAGCTGGTGCCCTCCCCCTGTACATAGAGGTGGCACCATGGTGGGATCCTTTCTTGCACAGGTGAGTGGCCACTGTGTTCTAGTCTGGTCAAGGTCACAGCTTGGAGAACCAGGTACCTGCTACCTGAAATGAAACCCTGAATGAAAACTAAAAGATTTGGGTTTTGATACTGTGCCTTTCTGACAGTGACATCTTTTCAGGGGCAATTAAATGCTAAGCATTGGTCTGTTAAATTTAGTGGCAATTTCAGTTGTAGGCGGCATCAAGTCAAGGACAGTTTCAGTTTCAGGGCAGTTTTTATTTCATGTTTTGAAACTGAGAGTGCTTTTTATTCAAGAGCAGCTTTTGTTTGAAATAATATAGCCTAGCTGTTTCTCTGTGGTCCTGATCCTGCACCTCAGAAAGGACCTCGCTCACAGCCAGAATCCTTCCGATAATCGGGTATTTTCAGCAGGGAGACTGAAGTGCCCTGAGCACAGACTGGAGCCTGCTGTGCATGTCTGTCTTAGTGTGGGGAGGGTTTTTAAGGTCCAGGGGTTTTCTTCCTCTAAGGCCCCCAACCCACCTGTTGGCAAGACTCTCTGGGAGAAGAGTCACCTGCAGGATTCGACTTCAGATACAGACCCAGATCAGAGGTTTGCAAAGGCATTTGGTGCCGGCATGTCATTGGGTTCCCTGGGGGACTGGGTGTGTGTACCCACTCATTTCTGTCTGCATAGCCATACTTCATCTGTCTACAGGCAACAGCTTCCCTGAGTTGCCTTCCTTAAGACTCAGGTTTTATATTACCAGGTAAATTTCCTTTCAGTTTTATTTGCATGGAGCAAGAGTGACATTCTGTGGCCAGTTAGATTTATGGCAGCATTTCCTCACTCTTCTTCCCCTCCCATAAATACCTCAGGGTATAAACCACACTCTGATAGCCTTTTGTTTTGTTTGTGGCTTCTATCACAGTTCGTGAGAAATAAATATAGAGGAATTCTCAAACACATTTCTGTGGCATGTAATCCTTAGGGACTGCTTTACCATGAATTCCCAACAAATTCAGACATCTATGTACTGATTACTATTTTATGAGAGCAATGCCTGATTATAATGAAAGTAACCAGAAGCATGAAGAGACTGTGACATGTTCCTCGGGCTCCACTCTAGCTGGCTCAGCCTGTTGTACTTGGAAGGGATGAGGAAACCATGTTCCAAAACCCCATAAAAAAATAAAGCGGAGTGCTGTTTAAAACAAAGCAGTGGGCTTTTTAGGCACTTATGTGCACTGGATAATACACCAATGACACTAAATTGAACTCATTTAGCTGTAAACATGATATTACATTTGACAGCTTCCAGTGGTAAAATACCAGACCGTTCATGCTGAGGAGAAAAGAAACAATATGGAAGGAGCAAAACTCATCAAAAAAGGAGCCACAAAAGGGCCAACAGGGGAAAAAAATAACCAACAAAACCCCAGCATTTTTCAGTGGTTACAGTCATAACTCAGCACAGGCACGCATAGTACCAAAAGCAACCTGCCCAGTTTAAACAGCAGAGAGCAGGCGCTGGAGTTTATGTTGTTCTCCTGTTTATTAAAAACGGATGGGAGCACTTGACAGAAAAATCAAACTTCTGGTCATGGCTCATTAATCTCTGTTGTATCTGTCAGATATGTGTGTCTAGAGTTTCAACAAGGCTCTAGAATCAAGATTACTGCTGAGCTCTGTTATTTTCTCTAATTTTGAATGAGGGGAAATGCTGCCAATCACCCTAGGCAAGAGGCGAGTGCAGGGCCACGGCTGCAACCCTGCCCAGTGGTTTGGATCTGATTTCAGAGGCAGCAACCCCTCTTTCCCCTCCTTACCACAGCCAGTTTTGGCTGGCTGCCTCCTCTCCCTTTCCCCTGAAAACCAGACTCATTTCCCACCACCAAAGAACATGCCTGTCAATGCTAAGGTGATGACAAGGTTGATCTGAGGAAGTGGTGGATGCTCCTTCATCGCTGAATTCTGCTCTCATACACAAAAGTGTTAATTGCGTTAATCCACTGAAGACAGTGGAGCTCCTCCTGTGTAAAAGCAGGGTAAGTGATGGGCTCAGCAGGCCTAGAGTGGGCTCAGCAGGCCTGAGATGAATATGGTATGAAACAATTAGCTGCAGATGGTATAGGAATCTCGTTTTCTGGAAATACAGATTTTGCCTGGAGATCTTTCTATATATATTGGATTTGTCAAACTGATAATGACTTGAACATTTGGAGAGAGAGGATAACCCACCGCAGGGCCAGATGCAGCTGTGATGGGGAGGATGGAGGATGTATATTAGCCTCAAAATGTGTCTGTCTCCCCATCACATTTCTATGCCAATCTATAGCGGTAGGAGGATGGATGAGGCCCTGAGTAGAGCAGGGCAGAGGAGCTCACCCGCTGCCTCCCCTTATGCCATTACTTTCCTTACTTGCTTTGGACATTGCTCATTTCTTCACTTATTCTTTTCTTTCCCCTTTCTTCCTTTTTTAAATTGTCAGTGATGCTGTTTCCAGAGACAGAAAAACTGATGGGCACTTAGAGGATGAGGCACAAGATTTAGCTGTTGCTTCGCTTAAGTGCAAAACGCAGGCAGTTGTGAGAGGAGGTTTCCAGCTCTGTCTGTCAGAGGACAGGCTGGGGATTCCTTTCAATCCTGATACCACAAGCACAGTTCTTCAGGCGGGAACAGTGGACTCACACAACACAAATATAGACACAGGCAGAAAAATAGCAAAGAAAATATGATGTTTTATGACTGTAGGTACACCACAAGCAGGCAGCCTGACCCTCACTGCTCACCAACTGCAAATGGCAAGAGCAAGACTGTGTAAAAGCCGTGCTTGCCAGCTCCCTTCTCAATGAAACACATGGAGGTTCCCTCCAGGGGATGTCTCTCCTGCCTGCCAAAGTCTGCCCTCAAGATCAGCCCTGCCTGCTGTGCCAGCTGCAGGATTGCAGGCACGGCTGCCGCATGGTGTTTCATATCATATGGAAAGCCATATTCCTCGGGATGTTCAGACATGCCAGAGAGCCTGTCTGCGTGGCAGTCAATTGGACTGTGAGTGGGCAGTAGGCAAATGGCAAAGAGCAGCACTTACCCTCCTCCGTGCTGCAGCTCGCCATTTCTGAGAAGCACAGGCATAGACAGCCCTGTGCTTCAGCCTTAGCAGAGCTTGCCCATGCAGAACATTTCCCAAGACCATTTTGAACCCCAGACTTATAAAGCTAGAGCTATTAAGAAACAGAATGTTTTACTAGATCTTAACAAACAGGGTGACTCCAGTTGCCTGCTAATCTGCCTGCAATGTGGTGGACCCTTCTAATCCCAAGGGTAAATTCCCATTGTTTTAATGTTAGCTCCTATCACTTAAAATATTTTTCCAGTGGGTTTTTAGGAATCTGTGTTATTGGACCAAGGAATCTGGGCTTCCTGATCTGTTTATTCTAACGGACATGTGAGTGGCTACACTAGTTGGTATAACTTGCTGCTGCTCAGAGAAGACTGTGCCTATCTCTCCCTCTCTCTCTCTCTCTCTATATATATATTTGCAGCATTTCTGAAGCTTCTCTGTATTTAACAGTTAATTTTTTTCAATAAAGCATAAATGACGTAGGAGCCATTTTCAACAGCCACATCAGCACTTAAGCCTGGATCCTTTAAGCTATTCAAGTACTTAGATATATATACCTCGGTGGAAGTGTTTCAGACATCTCAGCGGGTTAGATGAGTAGCTTCCACTGAAATCTGCCCCCAGTTCCAGCTTCCCCTCAGTTGCTTAAGTTGTTCTTTTGGGATTTAGATACTGAGATGACAGGTACCTAAAATACGCAATAGCTGGATGACGTGCATAAGGTAAAGAAGGGTGTTTGAACACTGTAGGATGTAGGATCATCTTTAGCTGAGGGGCAGCACAGGAAAAGGCCACGTGGCCCTCCTACGTATCTCCTGGTCATCAACAGCCCTAGAGTAAAATTGTCAGGCAGTAAATGCTGACAGGTATCTTGTTACATGCCTGGGTATGCAAAATTTCTTGTGCAGATACAGAAGGCATGACACAGGGAAAATCTCCTTGCTAGCCAGCTTACTGGGAGCCATAGTAGTGACCCGCTCTATCCAGAGCAGTGCAGGTCAGCTCAGGTGTAACTGAGAGAAGGGACCCACACATCAATCTGGCAGAAATAAGGGTTTGTTTCATTGAAATAGTGGAGGCATTTTTAATGGCAACCTGTCAGGAAGCTAAGCTGTATTCTTCAAAAAGCGGATGCAACTGCTGTCAAGTAGGCAATAGCTCAGTGAGCTTGCTGGGCTGTACTGCTTCCTGACTTTGTGCATTGGTCAAAGTCACTAACTATGAACCCAGGATTTGTTATGTTCTTCCATCCTTTTGAGTGCTAGTTGTTTTTCTAGGAGACATAAAGAAACTTGAGGTAACAGATGTGCTCCAACTCTACTCCTAGCTCCAGGATATAGATGATACAGGAGTCCTTAGTGTCCTTTACTGCATGGTGCAGCAGCAGCACTCCTTTTATTCTCAAAAAGACTTTGTGTCTCGTTGGAGAGAATCACAGAACCATAGCAGGATTTGGTTGCAAAGGACCTTAAAAGGTCATCTAGTTCAACCCCCTGCAATGAGAAGTCAGAAGGTTCCCTTGGGTGATGTAATTTGATACTACTGTGTATCAAGAATAACATTTTTAAGCAGTCACCATGTCCTTTGCCTTCGCAGTTTCCTTTCTGCTCTCTACTGCTGGTAATATTTTTGCATGCATCTGTTATTTGAACAAAATAAAATGTTTTCAAGTGAGTAAGTATATAAAATCAAGTTATTTGTAGTTTGCTGGGAAGGCAATTACAAATGTTTTTATGCTTAGCAAAATATAGCTGAAGATGAAGTATTTGCTTTGAACTGCAAAACCAGAAAGTGCAAACCCTTTTGTTACTTGAGACAATGTGTCACTAAATAAAGAATCTTTTTATGAAGGGAAAGCTAAAAACCCAATGATATTATATTCAGTTACTCTGAAACTGCAACCTTCCCCTTTGCATCTCTGTTTCTACCATCAGCCATAAAAAGCCCTTCTTCTTATCACAGAATATATCAACTGCAGGTCTCCAGTTAACTCATGTGTGAAATGTGCTTGATACCAAATGAATGGATGATCATAAAAACAGCGTTCCTTTTTCCTGGAAACAAAAAGCAGTGGTGATACATATTGCTTCTGTTTTCAGCCAAAGACTATAGTACCAGATGGCTAACACAACCATAACAGCTAGCTGCATCTGCATTAAAAAGTTTGAAGGGTGTGATCTAATCTTTAAAAAATGCCAGATAACTTCTGCCTCTTTAAATCACGCTACTGCTCACACCATCCTAGGACTGCTCAAACATGCCTTAGTCATGTTCATTAAGCATCATTAGACTGAACAAAAGGCTAGTCAAGTCAGCGGTCATCTTTTGGGATATGATTCAAGACCCACTGAAGGCAAGGGAAGATGTCTCACTGATTTTTGTGGCCTTGAAGTAGGAGCCCAGTGGTTATTTCTCCTTGTCCACATTGATTATGGCTGCAGATGAAGCTTATATCAGTTAAGGTTCTTTTCCTTTCCAATTTGTTTCTTTGTATAAAATGACTTGGCTTTTCAAACTCAAAAGTACTTTTTTTCATAAAAGCAAGATGTTTGGGTAACAGTGTTTGTAATCTGAATACTGATCCGCCAGAGAAGAAATATATATTTCTGCTCTATATGATTATGAGGTACCTGAAACAATAACTTGTAGGGAGGCCCTGGGCTTAGCTACAGGTACTTGCATTGCAACTGTCAGGTACCATTTTAAATGACTTTTATTTCAATATCTTTCATAATCAGCTAGAAATTAAAGTCATACACTGTTGGACAGGAGAGTTATTGGCAATGGCTTTTTATTTTGTAAACAGCAAGGCCAAAATGTGTGGAAGATGGACTAGACATACAAAGCCATGTTCTTTTTTTCCAGAGACTGTGCCAGGCTACCAAACAAGGTTCTGAGTGCTAGCTCTTGGGTTGGTTTTTCTTTTCTTCCCTCTCCCATTTTCTTTCCTGTACCGGTAGCAGCATACCTTAAAATTCCACAATTTCCCACCCTAATCTTTGCTGTATTGTCAGACACTCAATGAGAAGAGTTTCACGGTGTTAAAATGTCATAGCCATTCAAGTATTTTTTCATGTGAGAACATCTAAAAAATTCGTGACTCACACTACCAGGACAGAGAAAGAGAACAGACTTGCAATACATTATGCCATTTCTCAAATGTTGGCTATCTTAATGGGGTCGGCACTGACATTTGTCTTGAAAGCCATCCAGTAATAGAGGGAAGTTCTCACACAGTCTTCCTCACAGATGGTGAGACCTGCCAGCAGTTTTATGGCTCAGCAGTGAACGGCTCTGCAGCTCTACGGGCATACCTGCTGGAAGGCTGCCCGAGTGATACAGACAACACGTGCGGCAAAAAACCTCAGCGCCGCTGGTGGCTTCCTTTGTTTAATCTTCCTCCAGCAAACAAAAAGTGACGTGACTTCAAAACAATGGGAAGGAGGGAGAAAAATAAGGGGAGAGGGTGCTGCTGAAAGATTTAGTTAAAGTCTATTCTTCTCTGGTATTTCTCAGAGTAGGGGTCAATGGTTTAAGTACAACAGGCTTGATTCACTGCCTGGATGAAGCAGATGGGGCAGATCGCCAGGGAGAGGCTTCCAAATAAAAGCTGTGGAAGGCAGCTTTAACTTTCCTTGCAGACCAAAGGGCCATTATAACAGTGAGAAAATGGGACCTGACCTAACTCAGCCTTCACTTCCATCTGCTCTGGAGAATCCTTTGTACAGCAGTTTGGGTCAGAAGGACCACCTGAACTATCCCTTTCCTACTCTACCAGCATCCTGAAGATACAGTAGAGGAATTGACAGACAATGTGCACAGGGGAATACAGTGATTGCCTAAGACAATCAGCCCCAGTGTGTTGATTTATATTCTCACCTGGAGCCCACATTTTACTGCAAGAAAGTCACAAAAGGTCCTCCTGCCTGAAAGAAGAGACAGTCTAAGTATGAAACTAGAGACAGAACTGAGAACAAGGACACTTGGAGAGAAACACAAAGAAAGAGAGAGCTGACATTGTTCAGCATCATGACCAGCAGCCTGACTGTTGCTATATGTGTTGCAGGCCTTGAGATGCTTTTAAAGCAGGGAATGAGGTAAGTTTACAGACATCTGCTGGGAGTTCTTCCTGAGAGAAAGATGAGCAAATGGGTGAAAGTACTTATTTGGAAGTGCAATAAGTGGGTAATAACTGTGGTTTCATGGGACAAGGATGCAAAATTCAAAACAGTACTAGGCAGTGGAAACTGGAAACAAGCGGTTTATATCAGGAACCAAGACGGAAACCAAAAGAGAGAAGTGAAAACATTACGTCAATATGAAGTCTAGAAGAATTATTTTTTCAGTAGAAGTCAAAATATAGTTTTGTGGCACTCAGCTTTCCATGATTTGGCTATGATGCTTACAGCCATTATCCAAGACTCCTTTCCCTTCTCAAATCTGGAATAGACCCTAAGAAATCCCTCAGTGACCTGATAGACGAGTACCTGGAATTGACACACACAGACAGTTACTTCTTGTTGAAGTTTTTAGCATTGGTGGTCTGAGCATCACCATCAGTATACAGAGGAGTCTCCATTTTATACCATTTCTAGATTTTTAGAGACCCTGACTTTGAGCTACTAGCACTCCCAAGCTACTAGCTTCCCAAGCTTTTGCAAAGCTTGAGTTATGACTGTGCATGGTGATACACAGCTCTGATGAAAGGGTATTGTACAGATTCCTATCCCATGTATGGAAATGTGTGGATAAATTTTTCCATGTCTCTTTGGGCTCATGTATTATTAGCAGATAGTCTGAAAGACAAATAGACAAAAAAAAATCATTCAACATATTGTATGTCCAGAATATTCTACTGTCAGTAAAGTAATGCATATTCCTATAATATTTTCTTTATTCGCTGATTCATAATTTTTTCAGTTCTTTCACACCAGCTCAATTATGCTCTGCTTGTTTCTCAAGTCTCTGAACAAGCACAGCATAATTGGCTTTCATATGTCCAACATCAACCACTGCCTTTGCTTTCAGCCACAAAGTTTCCTAGACACCAAAACAAAGCATTCTTCAGTACATGCTCAAGAGCTTTGCTCTCATACATCACTAGCTGGGCATTTAGTTCCCACATAGTTCAGTGCTCTACTAATCCTGAAGAAAACTACACTTGCCCAGCTCCAAAAGGATTTTAATTTGGAATTCCTGTTTTCCATGGGAGTTATGTATGGACCAGGCTACAGATATTCAGCCATAATGTATGAAAAATGTGCAAACTACATCTACAGGAGAAGAGAACAATGATGGAGGAGTTTCATTCCATGGTTCTGGGACAACAGGAATACTAGATTTAGGTAAAGTCATCATTTCTGCCTTCTATCCTGTCCCTGCACCTTATCATCAGCATGTAATTCTTCAATTACCCCTATATTGCAGTTATGAAACCTTGACTATTTTGACTTCAATGGATTTTGAAGAACTGGGTCAGAATGCATGTATGACAGATAATAAGCCTTAACTATAAAAGCAATAAAAATGCAGAAGGTGCTATCTATGTAATATAGTCCCATTAACATATCACACTAGAAATCTTAATTTTGGAATTTCCTGAGGTAATTTTAACTATGCAATTTCCACATTACATTAAAAGTCCTCCTTGTATAACACCCAGGGTGGCACAGCAAGTGTAGCAGGAACTGAAACGTGGGTTTCTGAGCTTAGTGACTTTAACCTCTGCTGCCTGAGCTTAAAGATGGCAGTCAGAAGAGACAGAGAGTGCCTGCGTGGGTTACAGTAGCATATTCTTTAGTTTTCTGCTACTCGCACCCTTGTTTTCACAGCAAAAAAAGGAAGATCAACAGGCCTGAAGGAAATTGGATGGAAGTGTTCCTGGACTGAAAATAAAATAGTAAGATTTATTTTGAGTATTAAGACACATATGCATATATGGGGGTTGGGAGTGAGGAAAAGAAAAATACTCAGCATGGGTGTTAAGGAGAGAAAAACAGTGTCTGCTTTGACAGTTAGTATTTGGTGCCCTCTTCTGCACCCATCCGTACTTCTAAAGTTCTTTAGAATAAGGAGAAGAGCATCTGTCTGTCGTCCATTTCTACATAGCAGTTCTTTGCTGTGAGGGGCAGCGGGTCATCCTAGCAGATGTCAGCCATCGTGGTGATGGGAAAAGTAGAATTTTTTTTAGGTGAGAGGAATGAGTGTGTTAATAGAGAATAAAAGGCTGTGAATAGAAATTTAAAAATATTTAACTGAGATTTCAGTTATGACATCTAAATTATTATATTAATAAAAGTAGGTTGTATTTTGATTGTGACTGAAAAAGAAGCATACCATGTATATAAGATATATAATCAGTTTAATCATATGCTGATCCCAGGACAATCTCATCCCAACATTTTATAAAATTACAAATAATATATAGCACACACAATTCTTCATAGTAATTTAAATGTCACTTTGCTAAATGAACTTGAAGACAGATTTGCACTTATTGAATGCAGAACAATTTCAATATTAATTTCTATTTTTTCCATTACTGAAAGATAATTTTATGCTAGAATTTCAAATACTTAAAACCAAAAGGTTCACTAATTCTGGTCTCAGCTTTTGAGCTTCAGTTTGAGTTTCAAGTTCAATTGGAAAGTTTCCTAACTACCTTCTTCTCTCTACCTTCAACTTCATTTTATCCGTAGATGCACAAAGCATTGCAAACATCTTACAGCAGTTCTCTACCCGTCTGCCACAGCCCGGGCAGCTCTTGTTTCCTGCAAGATTATTCATTTATTTTGAAAAGGAACGATATGGAGGTTATAATTGTGCCAGCTCACAGCTCCTCCACTGAGAACTGAAGAGAGCAGTATCTAAATCATAGATGTTGTTATGAAAATGACAAGCCTCAGGTTCCTGAACAACAGTCCACCTGAGCCCCTGACCCCAGGCAAGGTCTCTCAGAAACATCATCTGAGCAAGGCATAGAAGACTGAGGTCTGGTTTTACCCTTCCAGGTATATTTCTGTTCCTGTTTATTGCTGGTTGACTTCATGAGAAGAAATCCACTTGACATTTTAAGATTTTCTTTCTTGGATACATAGGTTTGAGCAGCTGCTGCTAACCTCCCCTACAGTTTTGAAGCCAGTTTGTTTTCAGTCAAGTTAAACCTTAGAGCCAAAACTGTCAAACTTGGGTGACTAAATTCCACAGAGAGACAGGAAAGCAATTGGCCAGATTTTTGAGGATGGAAAACATTCTGAGTTTGGATCAACTTAGCACCTCCAAAAGTCAGGCCATTCATTTAAGTAATCTAAAATGGATTTTGATTCCCAAACATAGATATTTTTTTTGGAATATCTGGCTAATATTTTCAATTTTCCTCAACAGCGAACTGCCATTCTCAGTAACCTGTCCTGAAAACTGTTACCTTCTTTCTTATTTTCTAACTTTGGAGTAGAGAAAATACATCTTTAGTGTAATGACTAAGTTTTATACATACATCAGAGGATAGATAGAATGAGGTATATCACAGAAAAAGGCTCAGGAAAATATGCAGACTACCACTCTGAGCAGGCACACGACCTCAAAAGCAGGGG
Organism: Corvus moneduloides; assembly: GCF_009650955.1. Lineage (NCBI taxonomy): Eukaryota > Metazoa > Chordata > Aves > Passeriformes > Corvidae > Corvus > Corvus moneduloides. The sequence goes on from NC_045477.1 coordinate 94,862,514, forward strand.
CAGACACCGTGCACCCAGGCAAGCTCATCCTGAATCTGACATATTATTGTCACTAAGCAGATCTGAGCAATATAAGGAAACCTTGCTATGCTAGATCTGCATCTTACTGTGCAGGAGTGCAAATCCCAAATACAAGAACATCTCTGCAAAGCTAACTTTAGCCTAAATGTTGCCCAAGTTTAACCAGGATCCCAGCTTCAGTGTGGTGAAGCCTGTGGCACTAACTGGCTGGCCCACTAATGGATGCAGTCTAACAATTGATCTCCCTGTAGCAGGGACATATGTTTGCTCCATGGGAAAACTTCAAGGGTATACAGTCCTTCAGTGCTTTCTGCTCATCTAAAGAGGTCAGCCTTTTCTTATAAACAATTAACTGGGGATGTTTTGTTTTGTTTTGTTGTGCAGCTTGCTCCAGTAAAGAAATCCATAGGATGCCCATCCACAACTGTTAGTATTACATACAAGCATAGCGTGGACAAAACAAACTCTAGTGTTATTTCACAGTGTGGTTGCTTTCATGCAAACAGAGCTTATACAAACAGAGTAATTCAAGCACGGATAATTCATGTTAACTCTTCACTGAAGACACATCCATCAGTGGTGCATAGGAAGTGACTTTACCCTTGCTTTGTTTTCACTTAGGTTGCTAATTAAGAGAAGTTAATCTAAACAGCTTGAACTGGATTCAAAGTGTCTGGGATTTTTTTCTAGTTTACATAGATCAAATAAAACTAATTGATGTAAACTTTTGGAACTTTTCTACTGAGGACAAGATCCCGTGTAATAGAATATATGAACACAGACTGCAAAAATAGATTCCAGAGTTTACAGCACCTTTTTTTGTGATGTCTTATACTTTTACATCATATGACCATCTGCACCTAAGTGGAGCTGGCCATTCAACAAAGGGACTAGTCAGGTCACTGAAATATGGAGTTGCCCTTTGCTTGTATTTGGATAACTCTGATGGATAAAACATTGCTGAACATTATTCAGAAATGACATCAAACATTTTGTCTCTGTACACAAAAAATTGCAGTCTAGACTGAGAGGAGGCTTTCAGCATTCTTATTTTCTACTCAACTTTGCAAAAAAAAATCTTTTTGAATTAATTATTAAATTAAGGCATTTAAAAATAATAAACCAAAGCTCCATTTAAATCTCAAACAAGGATGAAGTACCTGTGGAAAGAGGAAGGACATTTTCCTCCTTTTGCCATGGTACCTACAGTTTTTGAAGGTGATTAGCTATTGAATGCTCTAATATTAAAAGGTTTTTTTAAAGGCATTTTATTGTGAGAATTCCTGATTTAAAGAGGTGCTTCAGGAAGTAATCAGCTGTTTTACTATCCTGTTGAGATAGCTATCTCTGACACTGTAAGCTCAAGTAGTATTCATATCAATGTAAGCAATGTTATGGCACACAATCTCAGATTAAACTGTGTGGAAAGCAGCTTCTAACATTGCATCATCTACATAGTAAAAATATATGCCATTAACAGAATGTACTTACAAAGACAACAAACAAATATCATAGGTAGGCTGCTTAGAAGAAACAGGCTTCACCACTATGTCATCATCATATTCCTCTAATCTAACAAAACAAAAATAATTTTGATGAGTCAGTTAAGAACATGATTTCAGAATAAAACCACCTGGGTTTTCTTTTTCAATGTCAGTCTGTGCATATCAGATCAACTTCCTTGGCATTTAAACTGCTTGCCTCGTGTCACACTGCATCAGCCAAAACAGGCAGAGGAACTTGTGCTAGAAGTCTCTTCTTTAAAAGGCAGAAGCCTAGAAGCGGCTAAATTTCAGAGGAGTTACCCTGATTTTGGAAACCATTCCCTGTACCAACTGGTCTATCTAGGCTATTTTCATTTGAGTCTGTCCTTATAGACTTCAGAAGCTGGTTGTTCTACTAGACCTGACAACAAGGCTCTGAAAAACCCCCTTTTTAACTCAAAGCATCACCTAGTACGTTCAGAATCTAAAAGCTAGAGAAATATTCTCAGCCCAAAGCTCATGAGGGAAACACTCTGACCTGCTACCTAAGGTGATTCAGCATTGATCAAAAAACATAGGTACCTGAGGAGAAACAGCTTAACTGATCTAATTCTAAATCTATAATATTCTGCTTACATATACGGACAAGAGGATTGAGCCCAAGATTAAAAGTGTGTGGTAGCTGCACACTGAGAAATTAGCTTGGATCTCACCTGAACAGGGTGAGCTCTGGAAATGTGTGTTGTCACACAGCTCCCCACAGCTCAGGGCAAATGTCACCTAATTTAATGTTAACCACCTCAGCTCTTCAAGGGAGACTGTCATCTCCTTCTAAGCCCAGGCCACCCAGCCTGCAGCATGTGGAAAATACCTCCAAGCAGAGGCACAGCGACATCAGTGTCATCGTGAATCTTAAAATCAGTAGAGGTTTTCTCCTAAATGTCCTGAAGCCAGGGCATAGAAATCAAACTCCTTGGCCTATGCCTATGTGAATCTTGGTACTCTCTTACTGATCCAATCTCTAGGGTTATATACTCCTAAGTTTAACAGTGTCAGGCAAAGTTCAAAGTGTTCTCAAAGTTCTATATTGTAAAATTAGAGTTAGAATAATTTAGAATAATTGGAATCATTACAAGCACAGCTTTGGTCTGCACCATATAGGACTTCGCCAGCCATAGCTCAAGAATTAGTACAGCCCTGGCACCACTTCCAACAGGTGGTGTGGGTGTGGATGCCCTTTGCTGAAGGGTAAGACTTTATTAGTGCAGTTGCAAGCCACTCTGTGACAGCTGGCCTTAGTGCCAGAACAGGGCCCCAGAATGCTTTGCTTACCACCAAACGTAGTTTAAACACTTGCCAGCTGAAGACATACTTGCCCCCTTTATAAATTTAGGACCAGATGTGAGACATTCTCCAAAGGTTTGGAGACTCTGAGAGAGTGGATAAGGAATTGGATCACTTCATTCACCCTCAGAACTCCACGGCAGTCTCTGACACACCTGTGAAGAGCAATACCTTGTCCATGTGTGCTGCTGCTAGCCTGAGTTACATTAGTTGATGAGGAAACTGAGGCAAGTATTGCTTTTCATGGCTATCAGAAATGGAAATGGAAGCACCACAAAGCATGGGTTTGCTACTGTTACAGGCAATATACATCTTCCCACCTAGGTGTTCATTTCCATAGTTATAATTTTCAGATGAAAGGGTATGTCCTGTTGCAGTCTTAACTCCCAGTAAACAGAGATATGGTTTTTAATAAATGCATGCTGTGGCCCATAGAAAGTACAAATCATGTTCCTTGTACTATGCAATAAACCTTCTGGATACCTTTTATTTAATTAATCTATGCATAGTGAGATTTTTATTTTAACATCAAGTCACTCCTTAACTATTAGAGCTCACTCCCTGGAGAGAAATGTCCCCAATTATCATAATTATCATATAGTTCAGCTCCTGAAAATTTTATATTATGCATTTAACTTCTGGCATCATAAAATGTGAAGTGCAAAGTACACATGATGTACCTTCCTTCACAACTTAACAGTAGCATTACCTACTTCCTAGATCTGTACACTTTTTGTACTTTTGACATGGAATTACATTAACATTAGCCATTCTTCTCTCTTACTAAAGTAAGAGAAAGCATTTCTTTGCTTCAAAACTACTTGTTATAAACCATTCCTCCATTATAGCAACCATTCCAAAACTGTATACTCAATTTTTAGAAAGATTCCTGGATAAATATCTGAAATCATCATAATGGGCTAGTTTGTAAATTTTCTTTTGGAGATTACATGTATAAAAATTTCTCAAACAAGTCTCCTGTCTATAGAGACATTCGTTCAACTTGTCTGACTTTCTCATCACTTATCTTTAAGATGTAGGAGCTGTCTCTGTTACAATGGCACTGACATACCAGGACTACTCCCAGCAACACTGATGCATTAAATGCTTCCAAGAAAGAATGCTTTCTCTCCAGTGGTAGCCTACGTACCCCAGAAGTTATCCCAGAAATTCACTATGTGAATATACTTATTCTTCTGGGGATTCTTCAGAAGTTTTTCTAGATATTTACTTGAGGAAAGATCAGGATAGACCATAGTTGGAAATTTTAAGATAATCTTGCCACTTGAAATGTTGAGTTGCATTTTTTAACTAAAACCAAGTCATCTGTATTTGGTACTTTTTATATTAGATGCTTTGAACCCTTGATTAAGCAACCTAAGGATGTATTTAAGAATTTTTTCCTGTGCATTTAAGAATAAGCACTTTTATTCTCAGTCTTGTTTATTTTGGTATTTTGGACACATACTGTAGCTTCCTTTCTGCCACAGGGTTCTGTCCCATCACCATCATCCATTTATTTTTACTTCTAAATGAACATTTGGAATTGTCACTTAAGAGAAAGCATATTTTGTCAACGTCCTTCTCTGTTCTACTTTACTCAGTTCTGTTTATTTTCTTTCCATATCTTCACTTCCATTTCTTTAAATATTGACTTAGATATTCTTTAAATCTTAACTAAGAAAAAAGACAGACTTCTTTTTTGGTTTGTGTTAGAATTACTCATAAGGTAATATATATGCCCATGCAATAAAATAAATTTTAAAAAACAGATTTTGTTCTAAATCAAGAAAAGCTACCACAAATAGAACCATAACAGCTTGTTAGCAGACAGTGAGAATATTGCTGTGGCATAAAGGTTTCTAGATTTTTCCAAAGACAAGTAAAACAATGAGACGGTGGTGTGAAAAGGAAGAATCTTCAGACATGGATTATGGAAGAAGCCTTAAGAATGTAGATTCACTTGGAGCTACTAAAAATATTATCATATGCCAACAGTAATGTTTTTTTAGATTAAAATCAAAAGGACAACTGGTATTCTAAGGAAAAGTTATTTCAAAAAGATGAACCATCTTATTATAAAATTAGTTTTGATTCTTTGAAAACATTTGGCTTCCATCTGCTACAAATTATAAAGCAAACACAGAATAGGTACAAAAGAGAGAATATTAATTACTCTTTTTATTATTTTCTTTGATTTATGGATATGATCTTGTTTTAGCATAAACAAACATGACATATTTTGGTTTAAGCAGCAAATTTTTAAGCAAAAAGAAGATATTTCCCTGCCCACTCCCTTTTACGGCTCCTCTTTTGGGTCAGCTTGTTCAGACATCTTCAACAGGGTTTAAAAAGGCTGCAAGCTGCATATACATAACTTCATATTGTAACTCAACTATTTATTGGCCAGCACCCGCAAAAGGTAGGTAGGATTTAATGTTTAATCACTAGTGTGCTTGCCATCCTGACAAAGCACCTGATGACTCTGCTAGCAAGGCAGGCACCAGACACAGGGGAAAGGGCCAGTCTCCAGGGCTCCTGAGGATGGTCCCTCAGCATGGCAGAGCTGCCATCTTCTACCTCAAGCTGAAAGTCCCAGGCCTGAAAAATTTCCATTAATTGATCATGGAAATTCTTAGGACCTGGTTTTGAAATTCCTTCTTGTGGTGCACGGCATTGAATAGTGTGCCATTGGTGGCAACAGCTTTGTTCACCAGGTAAAAAGTTCTTTAGAGACATATGGCAGAACAATCACCTTGGCTCAGTTCTAAAATGAATTTCAAGAGAATGGAATCCTCCCATTTCTGCAAATATGTCCAGGTTCAAAAAATGCAGCGCTGTTTACATTCAATTTTCATATAATCTTCCCCTCTATATTCTACTGACCTTGACTTCTGAAGATTTCTAAATTTTACATTTTTCTGGATACCATGTTCCTGACCAGTAACAGCACTGCCACTATTCAGTGATAGTGATAAGCTGTTGTATGTATTCTATCAGCTAAAACACACCATCATCTAAAATTAAACCTTAACTGAGAGATTAACTGAATATTGCATAGAAAGTTTGAGAATTTGTGAAAGTCTCCTAATATTTGAAAGAAGACTAATTCAGATATGTTGATTTATTTTGCTAGATTTGTTCTAATACTGGAATAAAGATGCAAAACATTTATCATGTAATTTCCAGCATGAACATGAGAAGACAAAAATTTGATTTTTCTCAAGAATTTCAAACTATTCAAATTTTGTACATCAAATATTTGCATTAATTTGAGAAAAAATATGAAGACCAACATCTGTTTGCAAACATTCTCAAAATAATTAGAAGGCACTTAACAATCATATGCCCTTAGAGTGGAAAAACCTCTTTCAATAAAGCGAAATAAGAAATTTAAAGTAATAATTAAACTACGTATCATTTGTAGAAAATTTAGAACAGAAAAAGGCAAAGCAAATTTTGTTTCCCCAAGCCTGTTCCTCATTGCAACAGCAATTATTTGCAGGCTCCAATAAGGTGTTTAAAATGTGATCTGAGCACTATCCTGAATGTACTTTACCAAATAATTCCACATTTAATTTCATGCAACAAAAGAGTTACATATAGTTGACTCATCTCCCCTTTTATTTTTAGTGTTTGAAACTGTATTTTTTACTTTGAATAATATCACATTTTCCCTGACAACTTCACTCTGAAATAGACTTTTTTCTGAAGGCTTCTTGCATTTAAAAAACTATATTTGCTCAGAACCTCTATATTCCAACAGAAACTCTTACTGAAATTCCAGTTTGATTAACTTTTTTTAATGCATTCAGAAGAGTGGAAAACTAGCAGTCATATCCCAGGGGACAGGGAAGTCCTTTCCCAAGAGATATTTAACAAGCTTATTCATTTTGCTGTGCTTTTAAAAATTTATTTTTTAAGTAAACAGAAATAATGTCATCTGATTAAATCATATTGTATCTGTAAGTACAGATTGACCTTTCCAGGTAACTTTATAAATGACTGAGAAGGCTTGGCCAAAGAGACAAAATGTCTGGCATCTTTAAAATATGCTGGAGCCTACTTACCTCCGCAAGGTTCAGGATAATTTGCTGCCAGCCAACCATGTCCGGCTGGATTGTGGCAGCACATTATAAATGACACATGACTTATGTCATCAATACGTAAATAAATCAGTCAGCTCGTGACACAGAAGTTGGAGCTTCCTTCTCTTTTCCCCCTCAAAATCTGCAAACTTTCTCTCCCCTGTTTCACCCCCCATTTAGAAACAGAGCTATCATAATATAAGAAATACAGTTGCTTGCTGCAGATGTTCAGATTTAGGCTGACATGCAGTATTAGATTCTCACATGTAAGGAGGTGATGATTCAGACAGTTTCTACTGATACTTATAATAATCTCAATTATGTGTGCAACTTCATGAATGAGCTCCAGACTGTATCATTTACCCTCTTAAGTGCTTTCTTTGACGGTTGAAGATGGCAGAGCAAGAGTTGGAACTTGGCTCAAAGTGGTCAGTATCTGACAGGTTCTCCAGGCAAGCATAAAACACCTGTAAGTAAAACTACTTTCCAGGTGACAGATTAGTTCTCCAAGAGCAGAGCACTATTTCTGCATTTAGTTACCGCTTGCACTGATGTGTGAATGCTAAAGAAGCTTTCCATGCTTACTTCCCTCTCCAGCCATACCCACACAAGATTATTGTGGATTAAGATCTTGTGCAGCAGAACAACTTCCAGGTGTCATGTTGACTGGGTTTTCAGTACTGGTACCCACAGAGTAGACTGTAGGTAGTGCCTTGTTGCTGCAGTAAGAGAGAAGCCAAAAATGATCAGTTCTTTACTCAGAACATCTGGGTAAGACATCTGCAATATGTTAGATAGGTGGTTTTGCTGGACACTTTATGGCCTTGACATGGATTCAATACAGGTGCATGATTTGCTTGTTTCTGTACAGTTTTACAGCAGACAACTGCCGTAAAAAAAAAAAAAAATTGTTTTCTTTGTTATTTGAATATAATGGTCAGAAAGTAAGAGCAGTGATAGATGCTTTTTTTTTTTCCTAAATCCAGATTCAATTTGTCATTCTCTTTCCTTGTTATTTCTGGTAAAGATGCATTGTATGTATTTCTTTAGAGTTTTCTGTGGAAGCCCTGATGACTCAGAAGCTTCTGCTGCTACAGCTGTTTTAAAAGCTAAATAATTTCAGTCATAATTTCTTGTACTTTATTATTTCAGAGACCGGTTCAAAGCCTATTAAAGTAAAGTTAAAGCTTCCTTTTCAGCTCTGAATTGGATGGTAGTTTGGTCATTAGTTTCATTTTGAGGGGAGAAGAAATTTAGTTCTGAATAACCACTTGGTCCTCTTTAGAACATCTCCAAGAAGCATGGGAAAGTGCTAGGTGCTGGATCTGCCATTTCCTGAACTCCAGAGACACTGAGAGGACCACTTCTATTCTCTTAACTTTTCAGCTCCCACCCAGTTCTCAGAAGGTGAATGCAATCTTCTGTTAGACTAGCGTGTGGCTAAGGTGACCACATCTTCCACAACCTGGTCTGCTCAGAAGGATTAATTCAGCATCTGGAACCACTGCACTCTATGAAACAGTGCTTGGTCATCGACCATCACGCACCTGCACGAATTTTAATCCAGCAGGAAAGACTTGAGGCCACAGGAAGACACATGCCAGCCTTCAAAACAAAAGAGAGCCTGCAGTGGGACAAAGATACAGATGGAGTTCATAACCTCCAGCAGCATCCATAAACTGTAGAATGGCCAATCCCTCAGGTTGTCCCAGGGGGGCATGCTCTGAGATGTATTTTCTGGTTATCTGGTGAGGCAGACAGGACTTACAGTGGCTTCTCCGTGCCTACAAATGAATCTTGGGAAGCATACACAATCTGAAAAACTACTGTTTTACTTATTTATTCTGAATATATGTTTGCATCCAGACCCTAAAAGAATCAATAATGAAAAGTTTATAAATCTGAACAGGTTCAGTAATGCAAATAGCAATATATTTCCTTCTGTGTGATGAAGGGATAAAACTACTACTGCTCTGTGTCTAGATGAGGGAGATTATTTGTATTTCTAGTTCTGGTTTGGGCTCTTCCAAGCAGCTCTGCTATACAGGGAAGGAGGCCCTAATCAATGCTGATGTGAATTGATCGAGGTCACTTTGTCTCGAGGTCAGTCCTTAGGCCTCTTTTCTTTAGAAGCATAGGCACAGCTTCTGGATATAATGTCAGCCCTGACTCAAAGATGCTGCTAGGATCAGCAATGACATTAGTCTAATCATACAGAGACAAAAAAGTCTGATGCAAACCCTAGTTTAAAGAACAGTTCCAAACGATTCTATTATTGAAATACTGAATCAGCAATAGCAACAGTGATAAACATATGGAGGCAAAGTTTATGGTAGACAAATGACAAAGACACATTACATAGTCTAAAAGCACTTGCCAACTAAAAATAGGCCCAGACACTGCATTTAGATCTCTTTGGGCTGACTCTGGCATTCGTGTGGGATAAAACTATCTTCAGATGCCTCCAAATTACATCCATATAAGTTCTCTTTCTTTCTGGGAACTGTTCGTAAATTCAGTGGGGTCTACCCAAGCACATAAATTATGGCAGAGCTGGAACATAATACTGCAGAAAAGAATGTTCCCCAAAATGCCTTGCAGTGCTCAATGATACCCATAAACTGTGGGGGAAAAAATAAAACCAACCAGCAACCCTTAGACTGTGAAGAAAAGATGAAACAGATGTGGGGCTGTGATCCAAAGTGCAGTGAAAATCTGGGTAACACCTTCTTTCATGGGGAAGGAAAGCTGTGGTAAGGAACAAAACAGGGGGCACTGCTTTACAAGTAAAGATCTCTGGCTACTTTTGATTCACCTTTACTAATTCTATGCTCAATCCAAACGACTTTCCCTATAAAATTAAATATGATGCCTCTGTATTTGGTGTTGTCATGTAAATTTTCTTTATTTTTGTATTTGATAGTGTTGGAATAAAGATTCTTGAAATCTCTCTCCCTACAGACTTGACTGACAGCCCCCTAAGTGCTCTGCCTTTTATAGCGTAACATAATTGACAACCCTCAGGTAGCTGGCATATGCAGTCTATGAAATGAAGTGTGTTCGTTCTACATTTGAAGAAAAGTAGGTGCAATGAAATAGTTGCTATTATTAGCCTTTTAAAATAGAATTTATGTGTTTGCACTAAAGAAAGCATGACTTCTGGATATATCAGCCGCAAGCCTTTCAATAGTGATGAAGAAGATCAATGCAAAACAATTTCTGTGTCAAAAAGCACACACATGTCATAAAATATCTGGAAATTACTTAACTGGAACAGAGTTAAAACACTGCTGAATTGTCTGCATTTTTAACATGCATTTTGTTTTTTCAAACACATACTGATCAGCTTCTAAAACACAATGCTGTCTGTCAAGCCACTCTTCTCCAGTGCTCTCCCTAGCCAAAAACTCCAGTTTTTTGTTCAGTGCTGGACCTGGGTGTTCCTAAACTTCCCTGGGTCTAAAGACAACCCAGAAAGGGCTCCTGGTTAGGCTCTGAGAAATGCTCTTGGCATGTGGATACTGTAACATCCTGAGATCCTGTCATGCAATCAGCCCCTGGATGAGCACTGTTGATTGCTGTCCCTTTTGGCACATGTGCCCCAGAACTTCAGCCAAAGTACTTACAGCTTAAGGAAAAAAGGCACAGGGGAAAGAGAACAGAAAACGCTTCATAAGAAGAGTAACTTTAGTTCAGAATTCCAAAACAAAGCTACTCTTTTATTTCTGTTTAGGGAAAATGCAAAAATTTAGGTATATCTTCAGAAATGGACTTGGATTACAGCATCCTGCAAAGTTTGAACTCTCCTACAACTATTTCCTTTGTCTTCTGATAGATGGAGTTCCCCACCTCTGCTGCAGATTAGCTTCTTCTGTTGCAAGGCAGCAGATCCTGCTACATCCTTCATCAAGTTCTGACCTCTTCTCCTGCATGAGTTTCTTTCATATCTAAGCTTAAGATACAGTCTTCAGCTCATTACCGATGAGACTTTTTCTCTGTATATCTAGCCTGTCTTTATAACTCATCACAGTCTACAACTTCCTTGTGAGGGGAACAGGAGGTGCAGGCACTGATCTCCTCTCTGTGGTGCCCAGTGACAAGCTGGGAGGGAACAGCCTCAAGTCGTGCCAGGGGAGGGTTAGGTTGGATATTAGGAAAAGGTTCTTGACACAGAGGGTGGTTGGGCACTGGGACAGGTTCCTCAGGGTAGTGGTCACAGCACCAAGCCTGTCTAAGTTCAAGAAACATTTGGACAACGCTCTCAGGCACATGGTGTGACTCTTGGGGATGGTCCTGTAGAGGACCAGGAGTTGGACTTGATGATCCTTGTGCGTCCCTTCCAACTCCACTATTCTGTGATTCTGTAAGCATGTATCACTAGTAGAGTGAAGCCATCAGGCTCAATGGACCTTTGGGCTTTCCCAGATCCTTGCCAATTTTCAGACTGCATCTATGAGGCTGTGAGCTATAAATCTCCAGCACTGCCACCAGGATACCTGTTCCTAAAGCAACCGGTTTTCACAGTACCCATACTAGTAACCTGAACTCATGCTATCTACAAACCCCATCTCTGATCACAAAAGAACACCACAAATCTCACTTCAGGACTGTCTGCATGTAGGTTGATAACATAAGCAATCAGCAACTTTGGACCGAAGCTCAGCCTTAGGTTTGCGCTTAAGAATTTGCATATACTACAGATGTGCCCCTCAGGCTGTCCCCTGACCCACACATGTGACAGGCTCAGCCTGGTTTCCTTATTTTGCTTTCAGTGATTTTTCACTTCAAAAACCTCAAGCCCCACACAGAAGCACCCTTTTCCTTACGTCAGGCCATCCTCAAAGACAGCACTCCAAAGCTTTGAATAGTCCCAAATTATATGCTTACCCCTCATTATCTAAGTCTAAAAACAAAAGCAGGTAATATGCTGCAGGCAACAGTCCTCAGTTTTGTGATTGCACAGAGCATGAATAGCAGGTTACATGAGGGTATGGGTAATCAGGCTCACAATTGAAACAGGTCCCCAGAGCTGAACATTGCCCAGCTGGGCTCAAAAAGGACATCCCTGCTGCACAAGTGACTAAAGTTCCTCAGAGGGCTTAGCGAAGCATTGGGGTAGCTTGCATGGATTAGGTAAGCATCTACAGTCTGTCAACTAAACACAGAGACAGAAAGAGAAGCCCTTTAATCTTGAGATAAGTAGATTAAACATGGTTTTCTTGCATTTCCCTCCACCTCTGTCTTAACAAATTTTGACAGAGGGACGCGGTGCAGGTGGTTGAGCATGTAAATAACCTCTGCTCACTTTTATCCTACCTTCATTTGTGCTAAAAACTGATTTTGAACTGGCAAACCCAGACTCCTGCCATTCACGCAGAAGTGGCAATCTTTCCACTAAAAGGAATCTTTCTGGAACATGATAGCCGTGCCTACCACAGAAGTACACTTCCTTCAAAGCATCCCAAGTAATAACTACATGCACTTCTGATCAGTCTAGAAAATGATCACTCAGGGATCTCTGTACAAGTGTCTTCCAGGGGCAAGCATGCACAGGTAAACTCCTTGGCAGCAGCAGGATGGTTGGGAAATATACCTGAAATTTGCGCAAAAATCTTCTGCCTTGAAGGGGCAGCCATCAGTTTCTAATGGCTGACAGCTCTAGTAATCCAAGAGAAACACAACATAGCCCTTCATTTCTGGACTTCACATACACCATGCTCTCTATTCAGCAATATGCAAGAACAATTCTGTAACCTCCAACTGAAACCATGGGCTGTATGAAGCCCGATGTCTTTGAAATCATACTCCAGATTGCAAACGCATTTAGGATTTTTTCACAGTGAGCACAGGAGCAGAAAAACGTAGGAAATCATGGCAGCTGTATTCACATCAACTAGTTCCCAAGGATAAGTGGGCAATATTTTATAGGTGGCCTGCTCCTCAAGCCTAATTGATGATTAATTATATGTGGGGAATAAAAACCGTTCACTCCAGCGGCGCTTTGTTTCCGTAGAGCTGACAGGGGTGAGAAGTAACAATTGCTCAGCACAGTGAGGACTGAAGAGCTCCTCTGCTGCTGAATAAAGCCAAGCTGTGGGGCGACAGATGGCAGATGAGATTCACCATAGGCCGTGAAGAGGCCATACCCATCGCTGGCATTCTCCACCCCTTCAGCTCTGCTAGCTGCTCCAGAAGGTGGGTCAGTGGGACTGTGACCCTAAGCCAACCCCCTTTTTCTCATTTGGAGAAACAGCTAGTAACTAAATGCCATCCCAACATACCCTGTGTGTGCATGGATGCAGTTCCCAGTGCTTGGCCAGGTGTGCACAGGAGAGACACTTCACTGCTCTCCTTCAGTGCAGTGTTCATAGCAATCATTTGCACGTATCCATGTCAGTAAAACTGCTGATGTCTTCATTTTCACAGCTGGCAATTGCAAAAATAAATGCACCTTTCCAGGCAGCTTCTCCTTGACTTCTCCACATGGATGACTTCCTTTGTCCACGGCCAGTCTCCTTATAACCTCTTTTACAACCCGGAGAGGAAATCATACTTACACCTGCATGGCGGGGGGGGGGGGGGGGGGGGGGGGGTGGGAAGCAAGGGCCACCCATGAAAAACTTAACAGAAAAATAAACCTGGAAAAGCAGAGATTCATTTCCAGAATTTCCTCTCAAATAGTAACTCCTCTTAAAAAGAAGGTCCCAGTAAGTCTAAAGAAAAGCTTCTCAAAATTCAGTTTTTAATTAATTTCCACTTTTCCCAACGTAAAAAAAACAACTGACAAAATCTAATCACCTGTAAGGGTATATCCTATGTAACTCAGAGAAACTAGGAACACTCTCAAGCTCCCAAGGTTCAGCATCCAGACTAATATCACCTTGGGAGGTGCCAGGAATAACACCAGCCTCCCCTCAGAAAGAGACGACTTCTGTGTGTCTAAATTATGTCATCCACAGAAGGGCAATGAAGCTGGTGAAAGGTCTGGAGCACGAGTCCTGTGAGAAACAGCAAAGGGAGCTGGGGTTGTTTAGCCTGGAGAAAAGGAGGCTCAGGGGAAACCTTACCACTCTCTACAACCACCTGAAAGGAGCCTGCAGCCAGGTGGGGCTCGGCCTCTTCTCCCAGGCAACCAGCGACAGGACAAGAGGAGATGAACTTAAACTGCACCAGGGGAGGTTTAGATTGGACATTAGGAAGAATTTCTTCACAGAAAGGGTGATTAGACATTGGAATGGGCTGTCCGCGGTGGTGTTGGAGTCACCGTGCCTAGGGGTGCTCAGGACCGGCTGGATGCGGCACTGAGCACCATGGTCTCGCTGACACGGTGACTACCATAGGCTGGACTCGATCATCTCAGAGGTCTTTCCAATATAGTTGATTCTGCGATTCCTTTTTTTTTTTTCCATGGGGAAAAAACCCACAACCCAGTGCTAGGGTGAAACCTGTTTTTTGCTACAAATCTCCAGAGCAGTGCTGCTGCAGCAGACGCTGCAAGTCCCAGCGCTGCGTACTCAAACAAGGAGTCCTGCTTTCAGCGCGCTCCTTCGGAGGCAGGAGGCCAGCCCGGGGGTCTCCTGCTGACCTGGCGGCCACTGTGGCCGTAAGTCCAGGTATAACCCACCACTTTCCCGACACGGCTGGATTTCAGGAACGCCGAGACTCCGCTGAGCGCGAACCGGCACCGACCCCGGCCCGCGGCCACGGGCTGAGCCGGCGGAGCAGCGCGCAGGCGCTGCCCTGGCCCCGCCCCCCGCCCCGCCCGCCAATGGGAGGGCGGAGCGCCGCGGTCATGGCGGCGGCCGTGGGGCGCGTGGGGCGGCTGTGCCGCCGGTGGGGTGCGGGGCCGCGCGCGCAGGTGAGAGCCAGGCGGGCCGTGGTGGGGTCGGGGGTTCGCGTCCCGCCGGGAATGGCCCCGCCGGGAATGGCCCTGCCGGGTGTCCCCAAGGGGCGACATTGCCTGGGAGGCCCCGGTGTGGTGCTCACCCTGCTCCTGGGCCGGCGGGGCTGAGGCAGCCCTGCGTGGGGAGTGTCGGCGGCTGGAGTCGCGTTCAAGTCGCCCCTTTCGTGAGCTGCGTTTGTTTCCCTTGATGTGAAGCAGAAGAAGCCTGGTTAAGCCTAGAATTGACAGAGCGGTATATAGGGCAAAGCCCGCGCAAAATATGGCAGTTTTCAGGTTGATAATTCTGAATGATAAAACTCAAGAAGTTCCACCTCAACATGAGGAAGAACTTCTTTACGTTGCTGCTGGCAGGGTCTGGAGTCTCCTTCCCTGGAGACCTTCCAAACCCAGCTGGACGCGTTCCTGTGCAACCTGCTCTAGGTGACAGTGCCTTGGCAGGGGGGTTGGACTGGATGATCTCCAGAGGTCTCTTCCAACCCTGACAATGCTGTGATTCTGTGAATAGTATTTGGTCAGCAGGTGAGTAGATCATGAATCATAGAATCACAGAAAGATTTGGGTTGGAAAGGACCTTAAAGATCATCTAGTTCCAACCCCCCTGCCATGGCCAGGGGCACATCCCACTAGACTGGGTTTCTCTGGGCAAGTCTCTGAATACCTACAGTGGAGAGAGAAATGTGCACCACAAGTAAGGTAACTTCTGATTAAACAGAATAATTTCATTTTGAGAGGTAGGGGTGTTCAGCTGATTGCCATTTAATTAAGGAGCTTAGCTGCTGTCAGTATTGTTTGTGCTGTGATATTTGATACACCTGTACAGATATTTAATCAGTGACCATCAAGTGGATAAAAAGGCCTGCTGGTAACACTTTCAAGTTACAAAGTAATTTAGGATAATAGGGTTTGAAGAACTGTTGGTGACTGAACTAAATCAAACCATGGGGTAACAGAAGAAAGATGCAGTAAGGAAATGAAATGTAATACCGGAAGGAGCAATTTGAGCTATTTATATTGGTTACATCTAGATTATCTTTACCCGTTAGGGATAAAGACCCGGTGCCCATGTGGGTAGCTCTTTATGCAGCAGTCAGGAATACATGGTCTTACGGTGCGCAAGGAATGACAAAGAGAAAAAGGCTGAAAATATTCTAATACTTGATTTTATTCTCAGTTGGAATAGTTTGTGTTACTTTGGCTATCTTGTGTCAAAGGTATGTTTATGACAGTAACTTGGTTTTCCTGGCCAGGCACATGCTTGAGTTTTAGCTGAAAATGATTTATATTGTAAATGATGGAATGTTCTCAAAGGAGGAGTCACAGAGGAAGGTAGGACTGGAAGGGGCCTTGAGGGATCATTTGTCTATTCCTCTCACCCCCAGAGATGGGATCAGTACCTAATCCTGTAGCTATATACAAATTGTCTAGCTGTCTGTGAACCAAAGGATATGAAGAGAACTAATGGGAGACAAGGCCCAGAAACCTAATAGACTCTTCTTTCCATTAGCTGTAGTTAACTTGTGCAACTGAGAATGAGGTGAGAATGTTCAGGATGGTAAGCATTTATGTGAATACAAAAAGCAAGTTGAGAAACTTGGAAGAAAATTCCCCTGAGGACCATTAAAAACAAGATACCAGCATGTCTGAACTGCGGATAGCTGGAAACCGGGCAAGTGTCCTGGGAAAATTATCACTACCTGTTTGTCCTGTCCTTGTGCCTCTGATACAGGCTGTGTTTGAGAACAGGGTATAACTTGATGTATCCATGTTCTGACCTGCCATAACAATTTCTTACATCAAGCGCTTACCTGTCCTGACTGTTTGGAAATTATTTTATTATGCTTGTCCTAAAAACCCCTTGCAGTAGATTAGTTCATTACTTCTTGTCTGTCTTAGTGGAGGAAGAAGTTTAATTTCTTAACTTTAAAGTTTGTTGCACTGAGAGACAAAATGGGAGAGGAACTTTGTAATTCAGTTCCCTTAGCAGTGGCTGAGCAACAGGTATAGTTTCCTGTTCTTCCAATAAGCAAATGGCAGAGATTTAGTGCTATTTATAAAGAAAAAAGGATTTCTCTTAGGTACTATCCATCATTCACTCTGATGTGATTGAATAGATGTTCTCAGCAGAAGAGTTCAGAGTTCCTATTTAATTTGATTGGGTTGAGTACTTTATCTAAATCACAGTGGTTGTTATATGTACCGATATCAGAAAGAGATGATGGTACTTTGGTGACAGTCTTTCAGAACTACATACTTGAAATGTAAGAGAAGCCTTTTTTGCAGTTGTTAACTAAGCTGCAATTGAAAAGCCTGTTAGTACTTGAAAACTTGGGCCTAAAAACAACCAGATCTGAATTCTGTTCCCTGTTACACACATCTGACTTTTGCCATGTATCGATACATATAGAGCTATCTTTTATTTCCCCACTGTAAGCAAAACTTAATATGTAGGGTTGGTCAAACACGCACAGAAAGTAGGTTTTCTGAGCAGGTGAGATACAGTTCTATAGTTGCCTGCCAAGGGACTTTTTTTGAAAAAAAATTTTCTTCTGATTAAATACTTCGTGAAATCAGGTATAAAAAATAACATCAAATCACTTATGCATATGTGCTGACATCTTGTCATACTTTCTGATGTGTTTTGCAAAATGCTTCTGAGACATAAGTCTGATACTGGTTCACATAACTAGTCTGTAGGCCAAGTGAAATCTGAAATTATATCAGTGGTGTTTTAAGTAAATCCGTTAAAACACATTTTTGTGAAACAGCACACTAGAAATCCAAAACTCACTTATTGAGCAAAAAGCAGTTCTTTAGAAACTGGGATGGCTGTGAGCATCTATATTCTGTATAATTGCTGTGTAAAAAATGGGGTTTTTTGTGCAACAAGTGAACAGAGGACTGTCTTGCATGTCTACTGGGTTCAGTAGCAGCAGCTGTGCCAGTAGCTGGAATATTGGACACTGGGCAGCTTAAGTCCTGCGTTCTGATGTGGTTATACAGCCCCAGTTCCACATCTCTTAGTGAAGTCCTATCCCAGAAATAACTTCTTAGTACAAATTTGTTTGTGCACTGCGTGGTTTTTGAAAAGGAGGTGGTTGAAGTCTGCCAGATAAGAGCATGGAAGAATCATGAAAATGGTGCAACAGTGTGTGTGCTATGTCATTTGGGTGTTTTGTTGTAGAACGGACAACTTTTGGGCTTGAATTTAAATCTCCTGACTCCAATCCACCTTTCCTCCCATTCCAAAAGTATGGGAAACTTGACTTCTCTCTTAGTTGATGTGGTTTGTATCTATGTAACTCCAATGAAGCAAAATGAACAGGATGAATAAACAGACAGTCCTAGTTACTTCTCTTCTTGAAAGAAAATAGGCCAGAGAAGTTGAAGTTGTCTGAAAATGCTAATTTTTTTTCTAAGGCAAATTTAACATAAGCTGATTTTCTGTAAGTTTATGGTCTCCCTGTAAAATCAGGATTTGCCAGTTTTAATTCTAGGTTGCTCAGAAAGGAGTTGGGAAGGAAGGGTTAATCACAATGAGTTGTGTCCAGAAGTAAAGGCTTTCCCTTCTCCCAAGTTCTGGTGGAAGAGCATATTATTACATGAGCATTTTTAATAATGTTAATAAGCGTTACTATTATTAAAAAAATTGTGAGGCTGCTGTCTTCAGTGATGCTTTATGAAATATGTGAGAAGTGAATGCAAACCTCTGTGGTTTCCTCTACAAAGTAGAGGAGCATGCTTTCTTGTTTGACTGAAACGCCAGAAGCATTTAGCTGTGCTTTGCAGTTTCTGCCTGTGCCACCCATGAAATAGTGCACTTATCCCAGAAGAGGTACCCAATACAGTAGGTATTAATTTGCATAAGAGGCTGTTTTCTAATTATGAATAGTTTGTGTGTCCAGGGACTTTTGATTAGTGACGAATTGAAACTAGGGAAGAATATGAATAGCTTGAGGGAAGAAGGACAAAAATGAGAAAATTACAATAGAAATTGACAGGAATAAGATGAAAGGAATCTTTTTTAAAGTATTCTGTTTAAAGCATACCAGAGAGAAAGCTATTTTGGGCCAAGTAATAAGGAGTCACATTTTCATTAACAGGAATTACAAATAATTAGTTACTATTAAGACAGGTTAGACAGAAGATGAATTGAATTCTGTCCTGAGGAGTGACTAGGAGAGAATGCAGAATATGTGGAGATACCTTTGCTTACCTCACTGCTTTATAAGGAAATCACCAGTGCCTTGCCTGTGGAAAATGTGTGCATTTAAATTTTTGATTATTTTTCTTTTAATTCTGTGTATGTCAGTGTTTCCTCACGGGAAACATGAATATTAAAAGAGAGGAAGAGACAAACCAGGATTAGCACTGCATGCAATACATATAAGCTGTGGAGAAAACAAAGCAGCAACAGGCTCTTCAGCACCAAATTCTACCTTTGACATGTTTTTAAATCTTCTAGCAGAGGTATATGTTACTTTCCTGAGGATCATACCCTGAGGGGCAAATATTTGTCTGTCAGGTAAAAGCATAGAGGGTTAGTCCTTTCTGACTCATGTGATCTTATTCAAAGATTACTTTACCTTCTATAGCAAGCCTGGTTGAATTCATAGGACCTATTTTGCAGCCCAGGCATGGGCTATACAGAGGTTTAATGCAGCATATTGTAGTCTTTATTTCAAGTTGAAATTTCAAGTGGAGTTGTTACGTTTTGTATATTGAAGACTGACATAGGTATGGATGGGTAAATTGGTCATGAATAGCTTTACATATGTGCAACAAATCTAATGAGTTGGATCAGTCCATCCTGGACGGCCAGATGTCCAAAATACCAACTGGGCTGTATGAAAGTACAAAGAAAAGCTGTGTTTCGTTTCCTGTTGAAGTAGGACTTTACCATGTAATGCAGGACACCAAAAGCTTCTTTTCACAGGAGTTGTTCTTGTAAGCTAACTGACGTTACTAACAGAAGGTACAAGTATGATCTGCTTTTGTGTTTGCCTTGTAAATACATTTATGTAATCTTGTTTTGATGAGATGTGTTTATATTGTTGTAGTTATAACTGGGTTTTGAGATTAATGTTGTATTTGTGTAACTTACAGGAAGGTAGCAAGTGTTTTATTTTTTTTATATTAGCTGAACTCAGAAGGGTGAAATCTGTCAAAATGTTCACCATGTCTAAATTGTGCTTGGAAGAAGACAATTCTCATGACTTGGAGAATATTGAATAATTTCAAATACTGCCTTTGTTCTGTTCCTTGTAATCAGGAGCAGAACTAGTTCACATTGCTGCATGTGTTTGGTTTTTAATGTTTTGCTAAAGGTAGACTGAGGCTGCAGCTCCCAGAGCAGCAGGACAATTTAATAATTTGCTCAAGGAAATGAAGGTAAAGAAAGGACTCCCCCTCTACTTTATTCCTCCCATTTGTGTGTTTCAGCCACCTTCTTGTTCCAGCTTTGGCAATTCTCAAAGTGATCTCTGAACTGCTCAGACGTACCAGCTTGGCTGAGAATTGCCCACTTGTTGAGATGAAGCAGAAGTTAGTGTTCTGCCACATGTAGGGAGCTGAGTTGGCTTGCAGAGTTGTTCTGTGCCAGAGCTGGCATAGGGCGAGTAAAGGGAGTGGAGGAAAGAATGCTGGCAGGGGTGGACTATGAGATGGGCACTGTCTGCCTTGTGAAGCTGTGCTGTCTGCTCACAAAGCCTAGCCGTGGCATGTTGAAGGGATGGGGGTGAAGTCTTTCAGAGTACTATGTGATGAACAAAACTTGGCATTTTTCTCAATCAGAAGTGATTCTTTTTCTGTCTTTGCTTTTCTGTCTCACATCGCTTTTTCTTGTGATTCCCTTCCTCCCCCCACCCACAGAAGACCACACAAATAATCAGTTCTCATTCAGTCTGTAGAATAATTAAGCTGCAGAGAACTTTAATACTAATGTTGGAGAGCCAAAATAGTGCATAATATTGGCACTAGGCCAGAACTGAGACATTGCAGCTCTGTCAGTGAAGCTCCTGTTGTCTGGCAGAGAGCATCACTGAAATTAGTCATCTTAAAAACTGTCTGTCTTGATGGAAGTAAGACCAAACCTGTGTGCCACAAAGACTGGAAGGTAACTGCCCCCTGAGTTATGACCTGAGCTGGTACAGTGCTCAGTAGTATTTGCTGCTGGACTACGCTATTAGTTTTCTGCTTGGTCGACTTGAGACAGTGAAGTAGCTTTAGAACCATTTTGGCACACAAACAAGGAAGGAGCACTTCATAGCCTTTCCAGGGCCTTTAGCAGTATTTGGTCAGTGGCTTCTGAAAAGCCACTTGGTAGCTGCCCTGCATATTCTTACCATACTTTGTTGTGGGATACCTTCTAGGTGAAGGCAAAACCTTCTTATTTGCTGATAGATTTTTGTTTTCTTTTATGATGGGATCTGTTGATCAGTGCTGTCCTTTGCTTTTGCTGGATGTTCCTGATATAGGATATACTATGTTTCTTTCCATCAAAAAAATCTAAATTAATTGTAATGTGTGAAAATGTGAAGCTTTTAGAATGTGTTTATCTGTTTATGAACATTAAACCATTGGAAGAAAATGGTTTAATGAGTAATAATGCTTTTCCTGACTTACTCCTGTAATGTGTTGAATCTTGTTATGGGTATGAATAGCTTGCTATACTATTCATGTATTCATTTTATTTAGAGCTCACTATTCCAGAAGTGTAAAATTTCTCACTTTATTTTCTTTTTTTTTTCTTTTTTTTTGTTAGATGTTAAGGCTGATCTGTGCCACTACAGCAGTGCAGAGGAAAAATGTAGGAGCCTCAGGACCTGAAAAGTACACAGAGGCATTTATTAAAAAACAGATTGAAGAGTTCAACCTAGGAAAGAGACATTTAGCCAACATGATGGGAGAAGATCCAGAAACTTTTACCCAAGAGGATATTGATGTAAGTACAGTTGCTCTGTTGGAGAAGTAATTTACTGTAGAGTTTCAGATATTGAAAGCACTTTACTTTACTTCAGCATGAGCCCCTCAGCTCTCTGTGAATTTTAATCAAACTGTCAGAATAAGGAAGAATGCTACTATGCATTGCAAACATTGCAACTGTGACTGTGAATAGAGATTGTACCTCTGCTACCATGTGAGGTCAGACATCACAGTATAGAGCTGTATGCTATATCTTGCTAAAGCACAGTAGGTTCTTTTTAAAAGTACTAATGGATAATCCCCTTGATCTGAGGTTGTAAGAGGCACTGTAGTGGTTTATGTAGCATTTCAAAATGTTTACTCACAATTTGACCTGCTGTGTATATTTAGGGTTTTCTTGTGTGATGCTGTAGTTGCTGGTAATGGATATTAAATTTTATAGGATATTTTATAACCAATGCTGTGGATTAGCTTGAGAATTTAATGTGGATGTGATTTTAAGCTCATATCAGTATCTACAAACATATTGTTTTACTGTCATTCCCTCTCATGACTGGCAGACGGGTGGCCTCTTCTTTCTCTGTCATTTAGGCTTATGTAAAGATAAGCTCAATTTCACTCAGAAAAATGTTTTGTTGCATGGATTTTTCTTTTTTTTTTACATCTCAGCTGGCCTTCCCTTCTGTCATTTCTGTCTTATTTTATCGTACATCAGAGGTAGGAAGGAGAAATGTCATCAGGTGACATTCACTCTTAGGTGAAGTCTCATGGCTGAAGTTTTCTTTGCACAACAGCAACACTACTGCTGTAGCCAAGGCAGCCCAGTGTGCCAGCAGGACCCTTAGGCTAGAGGAGGTGATGTGGTAAGTGCAAAGCAAGAGGTGTCCGTGGTCTAGTGTTTTTCAGAGCAAGATTTGTTTGTTGCCTCTCTCAGTGGCAAAATTCCATCTGCATGGCTGTGTCCATTGGAGAGGTCTTGACAGTGTGCTTACACCAAGAAATAATCTGTAGGTTGTGATACAGGCTGATTTCAAACATGTTTGACAGGCTTCAAAACTAAGTTCTGAAACCAGGCAGCAAGGTAGAGAGATCCAGAGTAATGGCCTGTTGAGAAAAAGGCTGAAATGAGACTTGAGTTTTATCAGGTCATAAAATCCATAAAGGCAGCTTGAGTTCAGGTAGGAAATCAAGCTTTGTGAGTACAAAGCTATGCACTGATACTGCATCTACTTTCATGCAGAGATGTGGGTATCACTCTGCCCTTCTACAGACAAGTGCCAGTGCAGAGACCCTGCCAGTCTCAGTGTAAGTAGGTAAAGTCGACAGTAAAAGTGTTCATTGAGGTCAGCAGTAATACCAGGCTGTTTCTTTACACTGGCTATTTTATTTCTCTGCAAACTATAACATTTCCTTTTCATGTATTTTCCAGGGGTTTTTTTTCTTACGTTTAATGATCTTTATTTTTTTGAGTTACTTTCTTGTAAAGCAAGCATGCACCAATCTACCACCAGAATATGTCCCATGTTAATACAGTACAATGATGATGCTGATGGTTCAGTTTGCCTGAAAGGTTAATGGTAGGAGAATGCATTAATCTGTAGTCTGGCTTCCTTCCTTCCTTGATAGGGCCTAAGGTGAAGGCTTCTAGAAAGCAAGACTGCAAGAAATGCAAAATGACCCTATTTACGTAGTGGTTTCTTCTTTGTAAATCCATAGCGCTACGGTCATTTGCACAACATTAACTAAACTCCACCATTAGTAAAAGCAGGTTCATTCTGGAAATCAGCTTTTACAAATGCAGTGCAGGTGACAAGTATGGGACTGCTTTGCAGACTGTTTCTGAAAAGATGGAGAAGTAGAGCCTAAAGAGTAGTGTTTTGTTTGGTGATACCAAGGATCTGCAGTACATGTTTGATTTCTTCATATTCCATCAGGTGTTGGGAAATAATTAGAGTGTGTAATAGTGTCTGCTATGCATAATTAAATTTCTGTTATAAAAATATAAAAGCTCCTTAAGCACTGGCAGGAGAATTACCAAGCTTTACATTTTGAACAGCAATAATTCTTTCTGATGAGTGCTTATATACCTCCATGTCTTCTGCTGTTAATCAGTCTTTGCGGTGTATTTCAAAAGTAGACATCTTAGGATTCTGTGCTTCACTGGAGTTTAGGTAGAGTTTCATAAAAGCTAAACCTTGTGAAGTTTTAAAACAGGAAAAATAAGTTGACTTACTTGCTAATCCTCGGATGTTGTGGAACCAGAATTGCCTCTTACTGATGCTTTTATTTAGGAATGAAAAGTTAATCTGTGCATTACAACAGTATTTCTGGAGGAGAAAAAAAAAATCCAGCAAATTGATATATAACTCTGCACAAGTCCACCAATTGCTTTTTAATTGGTATTATAGACCTTACTCTGAAGCTAGGATGTTTTATTCTCCTATGTGTGAATATGTGCTATGAAGTTTTTCTAATTGATTTGCTTTGCCCATTCCATTTGATGTATCATTTTTCACAATATTTCATAATTTGTGCTCATTTCTAATGAACAGAGTCGTTAGGACAGGCATGTCTAAGTACAACTGACAGCTAACATTAGGTGCCAGATGCAGTTTATAAAGCTATGTGGAACTGCAGAGAACAGTTTAAATAAATTAGCACCTGTACATTAGTCTCACTTGCTGGTAATTTATAAGCGAATCAGTAGAGATGACATTTAGGTAAGTCATTGATCAAGTTAACAGCTGCATACCCACTGCCCAGCTGGGATACCTAATTAATAGAGATTGCAGTCCTGACCTAGTGCTTTTCCCCCTTTGAGTCTGTAATCCTTTTATTTTGTGATTTAACTTTTAACTTGCAGTTGTAGTAAACAGCCCACAATCATTTTCCACTGTCAGTTCTGTGATATTCCACTTTAAAGCCCAGAAATCTAAGTAAGATTAATACAAGAGGAGCATCTTAAGTTTCATGACCTATTTATATGCCGGTATTTTTATTATTCATTTTTATGCAGTCGCTAAACGCTCTCCCAGATACGAGCTCATCATAAAGGAACACTCTTTCCCCGTAAGAGTTAGTAAAAAGCTAAAGGTCTGTGTTCATTTTTGCTTTTTGTCTGTCTTATGGTCTAATAGATTGTTGTCAAGCAGATGGAATAATTTGAATATAAAATACATGCTTTACTAGTATGTATACTGTTGGAAAAGTACCAGTAAGATTGTTAACTGTGAAAAGGTTAAATGTTGAAAAACCTAATTCCTCATAAGGTTTCTTTCAAAAAATTAAGGCTTCTTTCATGAAAAACTGCTTGTATTCAGTTACTTTTAAAGGTGACTCGGCACATCTCATTTCTAAATAGTGTTCAAGTTTTAGCAACACAGAGTGTTAGAAATGAGTGAATATTGGCAAATGCGAAATGTCACAAATGTTATTCAGAACAAAATGTGTTTCTGAACTGCCTGTTGTCTGCAAGAAGAGTGTCTTGTCCAGCATTGTCCTTACAAGAAATAATGGATTTTGGATTTATTTAAATAGTGGAAGCTAGAATGCTTTTTTCAACTCTTCTTAATTTTTTTTCACAGTGGAAGCAAACTCTGCATCAGTATTTTTTTATTTCTGCATCAATCTGAGCTGATGACTGCTGCATTTTTTTTTACCCTTTCTAATACTGTTCCTCATTTTGAAAAAATGAAATGAAGATAGAAATAACAACTGTTTCTTTCAACAGATTTTTTGGGGCTTTTTTTGCTCTGCAAGCTCATGACAGGACATTAATTTTCATTTTGAAAGTGATTACATAGTATAAATATAATGTAATATTAAAAGAAGGCGGGGCTTTTCATATAATGCCAGTGGATTGTTCTGCTTGTTTTGGTTTTTTTTCAAGTGATAGAGTTAAAA
Source organism: Corvus moneduloides (assembly GCF_009650955.1). NCBI lineage: Eukaryota > Metazoa > Chordata > Aves > Passeriformes > Corvidae > Corvus > Corvus moneduloides. The sequence goes on from NC_045477.1 coordinate 94,888,178, forward strand.
TGTTATGTCACTTTGAACTTGAAACTTTCTATACAAGCTAGAATTCAGCTTTAGATGTACAGTGATGGGGGTGGTTTCAATAAATTTTACTAGTTAGTTGTTAGAGGAGGGGTTTGTTTTGCAGTATGAACTTAGTTGTGTCACTGATTTTTTTGTGGGCTTTTTTGGTGTTTTTGTTTTGTTCTTAACCTTTTCTGTCTTGTTAAATAAATAAAAAAAATATTTCAGAGTTAACATTTTGTGCCCCATTTTTATTTCATTCATTTCTGAGTTTACCCCAGGTATTCTAGATTTTGGATGCTGAAAACTGTTAAAGAATACTGCTAGTGTGGTTAGCAGGAAAACAGCTGTTCCAGAAAACATCTCGGTCTGAGAGGTGATGAAGTACAGTGACTAAATGATGTGATTCAAGAGGCACAGTTTAAGAAGGGAAGTGGCTCTCGTGTGATCAAGTTGAGGAGTAGAAGCTGAAACAGCTTTTGCTCAGGTGTTTCATTAAAATGTTATGGCATAAAGTGTCACTTCTCACTTCAGTGTTTTGATGATTAAAATTTCGTATATATTTAAAAAGGAATGAGCTGGATTCTTGAGTCCACTGCCAAAAAGGGTGCTGCTGCAAAGGGTAGAGGTGGTGTTTGTTTGGGTTTTTTTAATTTTTTTTCCTTTCTTCTTTCCTTTTCCATAAAATATCTTTCCTCAGTGGATGTTACTTAGATAACTATTTTTGCACATGTTTTGCAAATGGGAATTAGTGGAATGTTTTGTGTTTAAGCTTCAATAAAAATGTGGAAAGACACTTGGGCAAGATCAATTTAAGACCTGAACTGTTGAAGTCTCCTATCCCAAAATGACTCTTGTCAACTCTATTTGAATTAAAGTATTGAATTCTTAGTTTCTTTAGACATTAGGAAATAAAACCAAAAGTAACTCTTACTGACCCAGCTGAATTTGTTTGATTCAGACTTAGTCTCTGACATGTGAGCAAACAAAACTTCTTTGCTTGTAGGGGGATGGTAGGAAGGGAAGGAGGATCAGAGGTCCAGATGTGCAACACCCACAGGGAAGAGGAAAGGTTGAGGGTGTGGCAGGTACTCTGAATGAGCACAACATAGCACATGCAGTGCTGGACAGATTATATAATTAATTGGTTTGCATGTTTGAAGGACTGCCAGATAGGTTTTTTTGGATTTCTCTGGTTTTGGGGTTTTTTTCTTAACAGGGATGGAAGGTTGTACTCATTATTCCAACTGGCTTGAATTCAAACTTAGAGCTGCAAGTGAAAGACATTTTGGTCCTGTGGGCAGTGTATTGACTCTTCTGGTCCCTCAAAAAGTGACGATATAACAGGATTTCTTTTAGTTTGGTACAGGAAAGTTAAGTTTACCAACTGTGCAGTTTAAGAAATGTCAGATGTAAACTATCTTATTACTGATGTGTTCATTATGATCTGCTGTTTTTAAAGATGTGACTACTGGGTATTTTCTTTATCTCTGTGTGGATCAACAGTGAAATTTAAAAACAAAGAGTTTCAAATCCTTAAAAGATATGACTAAATTTTTTTTTAGTAACTCATAGCAGAAGCAGATTGTACCCATTCCACCTTTTTCAAGTAATTTATGTAATTATTTTTGGAAACACTGTTGTGTTATTAGGTACCAGGATTTTTAATTCTGATTCTGCTGAAAATAATTATGGATGTTTCGTTTTTAGAAAGTTGTGGTTTGTTTCCAAAGACAATGGCAACTGTGTGATTTAACAAATAGAATGTGAAACAGCAGCCTGTGGAGTCTAGAGTGGAGAGCATGTATCTTATATAGCTGACGTGATGACAGGGAGAAAGTAGTTCTTCATATTCAGCACAGCAGTTTCTTTAATCTGGAGTTCAAGTCCAAACAAGCACCAAAAAAAGGGTATGGGCCAGGACCCTTGAGGTGAAAACCACTTCTGGAATGGGAAACTGCAGTTAAAACTAAAAGGTTTATTGGGAACTTTACTGCTAGCATTTACACCTTGATTATAAAGTTTTAAGAGAGACATTCACCTGCTTTTACTGTTCAGGAAAATGCAGAATGTGCAGTTAATTCTCTATGGAATTTTAGTCTGAGACCTGGAGATTCCTGAAAGGAAACCTGTGTTCCATATCTGAAGACATTTTAAAAAGATTTGAAGAAAATAATTTCATGGTTATGTGCTTCAGCTGCACTTTGGAGGGACTAATTCTGATGTAATTCCTCAGATTGATCCACCATCTTTTAATATTGCTAGTACAGGTTTTTTTTTAAATATTTCTTTTCTACAAAAATGAAGCATTTGCATAGACAAAATCAGCTTCTGTAGATGAAGCTCCCAGGAGGCTGTCTGACTTGCTATGTAGTTGGTAAAAAAGTACAGCCTGAGGACCTAGCTGTGTAAAATTAAGAAGAAAGTTCTGTATAAAGTTGAACTGGAGTCTGTTGCATTCCAGGATAGTTCATCCTTAATTACATTTCCATAAGAAGAGAGAAGTCAGGAAGACTATTTCTTTCCATTTTGTGACAACAAAAAGATAAGCCTATGAAATGAACCATTCTTATTTGGTTAGTTATTGTGTGGAGATCTGAGAGTTAGATGTTAGGATTTCTTAATACAGGATGTGTTCATGTTGTAGTGTGAAAGGCATGAGTATACCCTTAGCAATAAAATAAACTTTCGAAGAAGTAGAAGGTCTCAGATGGCAGCTACTTTTTTCATTGTAAATGTTAAATTGTTATATTTGGCATTTATTAAGGTGCCATAGTTACAGTAGCTGTTTTGGCTGAGATTCTGGAAATGCTTGTATAAAGATTATGTCTTAAGTACACACACAGTCTGTCTCAGGATCCTGTAATAATTTCTTTTAATATATTATATAAGGTGTTGGTTTAACATCATTTGGCTCACAGCAGATTTCTCTCTTGTCATCATAATTAATCCCCATTTGTTCATAAATAGGTGTTCACCTACTGTGCGTACGCATTAAATGCCCATTGACTAACAAATGGGAATACAGTAGTCACTAAGAGAAACAAAATTACCATTTTATAAAATCAAGTTGAGCCTTTTGTTTGCTTCAGAATTCTGAAAATTTCTGTTCAGAATGCCAGTAGGGGATTAATGAAAGTAATAGGTTAGGTCTTTTTACACTCCATACGTATTAAATCCGTTAAAGCACTGACAAACCGCTCCAAGTCTATGGAAAAAATTATCAGCAAGTAATAGTCCTAAGGTAGCCTAAGTAACAAAGAACCATTCTTCTTGAGAGAAGATTTTAAACTCAGATTTTATTGTAATTCTACTTTTCTGTACTGTCTAATGGAAATATAAATGAGACCACTGCCAGAGGGGTTTATTTGGTTGGTCCATTTTACTGTACAAGCATAAGATTTCTGTCTGAAGCTCTACTACCCACTGTCTGAAGTTGGCTACCCTTGCCAGACTCCTACATCTGGGAGCTTTTGGTGGCTAGCTTTTTCTGTTGTTTTGTTGTTGTTGGTTTTTTTTAACAAATGAAAATAAATAGCTCTGACAAATGTATGTTTTTGCATTATTAAATGCAGAGGGAGAGTAGGATGATGTGTAACAGAAATGGGTGTCATAGGGTTTAGCTTTGTAAGGTGCTTTGCCTTACATTTTGCCAGAATGATGTGGAATATTGGTACACAAACTTTGTTGGAGGCAAATAATGCTTGTTTAATACATCACATAAATAGTGGTAAATATTGGTTAAGAAAAGGTAAAGTATGTACCTCGTACTTAGTGAAAACAGTGGTAAACAATGAGTGTGTAATGAATGTCATGCATTCTTCTAAAGTATTTTAGCAAGCTTTTAGGTATCCAAGGGAAAAAAAAAAAGTTGTCACTTGAATCTTTCTTCTCTGAGCAGTTTGTTCAAGTTCAGCAAAGATTTTAGTGATTCACAGTTGTTTCCAAATGCAATGATCAGTGAAATGCTTATTTAGGCTATGTAAAGTATCTATTACTGCTGCAACAAACATGGCTTTTTAGACTTGAGGAAACTATGTCTGGAAATTGTAGGAAGTGGGATTCCAAATGTTTAAAATTTGGCTTTTTCCTGTTGCTTTAAATAAAATTTCTATGCTTGGTCTGTCAGTAGGCACTGTTAACAAGCACTGATATTTTCAGAAAGATAAATAGGTAAGTGTTGTGATTTCCTCTAGAAGTCACAGCACTTGAAATTTTACTGGAAAATCACTGTGTATAAAGGTGGTCTTTGCACTTGAGTAGTTCTGGTAAGTTGTGATAAATGCATTCTATAAAAACTAAACCTGGCAGCAGAAAGTTCACTCATTCTGATGCAGCAGAGTACAGCCTTCAGAATGAGTTTTTGCTTCTTCTGAGGATGCCAGAGGAAATCGTCTGCTTTTCTTTGCAGCACATCACATATGTGTTATATTTTCTTACTGATTTGCTTGCTTACTGTACAAAAGTTCTGCTATTTTTTGTTTGTAAGAAACATTTTGATGATGCTTTTGTGGGAAAAAAAGTAACAAGATCTTTTTTCTTGTTTTCAGAGAGCTATTGCCTATCTCTTTCCTTCTGGCTTATTCGACAAACAAGCCAGACCTATGATGAAGGTAGGATTTCTTGTTACGTTTCTGAATAACTGTAGCATGATATTTTGAGTAAGTTTTTCCTTTTGCTGATATTTGTTTATTTATTTACAGCATCCTACTGAAGTTTTTCCAGAGCAGAGAAGTAAGTGTTCTTAGATACTTAATTATTTCTAAGTATTAGAATTGTTACATATGGAGAATTTCTTATTTTTATGGATTGGCTCTTTTCTCGATGTTCCTAATGACTTCTAAGACATGAGCAGTAAAAGTCTATTCTGATACTTTGTGTTTTAGGATAAAAATTATTGGTCTATTCCGGAATACCACTGATCTTCTCAGAAACTGCATTAACTGACTAAGATAAATGTTTTTCATTGTTTAAAAATAAGCAATAAGTGGAATGATGTGTAGAATCTCTTGAAGTAATGGGAAAACCTTTTGTTAAATTCAGTAGTTTTTTGTCAGAGCTGTCTGTCACCTCCATAAAATACTCATTAATACTATTTTAAACCAAAAGTTTTCTTTGTAACTTTATTGCTCTAGACAATTAGAAATTACAGTTTTGAGTTCGTTGAAAGAATAGGCAGAGTAGAAACTCTCCTAATCAGCTCTTTGACGTGAAAAGTCCTAACTCTGTACGTCTGTCCATACTGTCTTTGGTTTTGCTCCTGAGACAAGTCCCAGTTGTCAGTGATAAGCCAGTACGTTGGTCAGTTCACTAAAATCAGCAATTTAATTTTACATAGGACATTTAAAAAATAATGTCAAAACCTGTTGTCCATTTTTTGCTAGCATTTGGTATGAACTAGTAGCATGGGTGTGAAATTCTACATTCACTGAGCTGTCAAGTCCCAGATGAACACTTCTGATTATCATTAAAATCTTGACATTTTCCTTCCTTTTTCTTGCTGCTGGAATGAATGATACTTGTTTTTTCAGGAACTTTCTGTCTTTTGGAAAGCTGTCTAAACTATCTGAAATCTTGAAATTTCATCTTTCAAATGGTATCATGCCTTATTTTTTAACTTCCCTGTATTGTAAAGTAAAAAAGTAGAAACTGAAAGGTTAGGAGAGAGTTAATCATTAAGCAGTTTTAAAATCCAAAGGCTGTTTTATGGAAGAACTAAGCTACTATTCTATATGCTTTCAGGACTAAAGAATTCTTTGAAATGCTAGCTATATCCTGAGGACTGTAAGAACAAATTAGTATAAATGTGTAGTTTTGTATTTACATCTAAAAATAACATTTTCAATAAGTATCTCTTAAGGCAGCTTTGTCCTGTCTATGTATTGCGTCTTTGATAACTTTGAAGTACAAAAACTTAAATTTATACTTTAGAATGTTCCCTGAACAGTAATTTCAACAAAATATGCTTTCACAGCTGCATACATGGAAAATCACGCAGTCCACTCGTAGTATATGTGGGTAAAAGTCCCTTGTATTCTTTCTCTTCTGCTGAGTTTTGCATCTTTACATTCAACTTCTGCTCTATTATATCTTGATATTCCAGTCCAGTATATATAGTGCTTATCAGACAGGTTTTTGAAGTCTTATATTTGCCTTTAGTTTATAGATAGCTTTAGTTGAACTTCACTGGATAAAATGGCTGGGACTTTCTCTACAGTTCAATTTGTAAAAAGCTCTCAGGTTTTTATTTTTGTAATTTTTCTTTATTTGGAAGAGATCTTTGTCATGTTATATAAGTTTGCTTTTTTTTTTTTCTCCAAAGTTGAAATTTATTGTCCTTAAATAACATTTTGTAATGAATAAAATACACTGGATGTGCTGAATTAATATGGAACATTTGTTTTCTTGCTGAACTAATTATGTAAACTATAGGGTAGGTCTTTGTATTTAAATATGCCAAATGTAATAACACGAACAAGTTCTAAAATCACCCAAGTTCAGAATACGGTTGTTGCCACAAAAGGCAATTGTACACATACCTAGTTTACCTTAAATGTATTATGGTAAGAAAAACCTTCTTTTTTGTAGCACTGTTTTCCAGAGCTGCTAATCTTTCATCCTTCATTTTTCAATGTAGATTTCAGTTGTCTCTTACTTTGTACTTCTTTTTGCTCTAAAATGTATGCTTTTATTTATAATACCACCTATACAGTCTTTTAAAGTTTAAGATGTACATGAGGGATTTCCTCATGTAAAATGATATTTACAACTATAATGATAAATATTTGATTATAATTGCAGATGGTGATAAGCTTTTAAAAATATTGTCTAAATCATTAAGATTTCCAGGCAGATTGAACACCTGTGAAATGTCTTTAAATATAATATTTAAATTTAATATTTAAATTTTAAATTTAATATTTAAAAAGACAATCAGTATTATGAAAGAGATTTATAACTGCAGTTAAATACAAGGGATTTGTTTTCTAGTGATTGTATATTGCTTGCTTGTCTAATCTTGCCTTCCCGTAGAAATCCAGTGGGGAGAAGATGGCCGACCATTTCACTTCCTCTTTTATACTGGCAAGCAGTCATATTATTCATTAATGCATGTAAGTATGTTATCTGTAATAAATAATGTCAGCTCCCAGTCAAGTGCGTGTTATTCTAGAGGTGCCACTCAGGAGCTCCTGAGTTTAGTTACGTCTTCACAGTAGGCCATAATATCACCACTGAAGTTAAATGCAATGTATATTTTTGTGACACAATATTCATTATTATGAGCATTTTTATGTCACATTTAAGAGAACACACTACATAATAGTTCTCCCTTTAATTTTTGGTTCATTTAACAGGTTTGGCCATGGACTGGTTTTGAATAGTCTAAACACTTTCTTGTAAGCTCTATCTAGTTGGTAGCAAAAGATTAGTAGTGGAGAATGCACATCCAACAAAAATGGCTAGTTCTAGCAAAGTTCACTGTAGAATAAAAACTAGGGTTTTTTTCCTCTGTGAAGGGCAAAGCTATAGGAAATGTTATTTGTGCTGACATTTAGTGTGAAGAAAATTTGCATTTAAACTGCTTAATTGATTTTTCTAAGATGGTTCCATTCATGCAAACTTAAGGCTTTTCCTGATTAATATGGTTCCAGGAGTAAAGGATCTGCATCTTTTACCTTTATGAAAAAAGCTGTATCTAATAGAACATCACTAGACCCTGAGTCTTAACATGGGTTATGAACAGACCTTTCGTATCTGTGACCATCGGTGGCAAAAGCATTATCTTCATCTTTAGAAGAGTCTATGGAAAGACATTCCTGTTTCTTACATGTACTTATAGAAGACAAAAGCATTAATAATGTATAATGTAATAATGCAGAAATATTTAATTGGATATTCATGTCAGATTTTGTTTCCTCATTAGATAGTCTTAAGTTAGTTTTGTGGTTAGTCAGTTGTCAGGAAAACAAACTTTATGATCACAATTTCAGTGCACAGCTTTACTGAGTATAGTGTTTTTATTAGAATGATCTGATATTTATTTGCGTTCTGTGTACCCAAAGGACAAAATCCCCTCTTGTCAGGTACATTTATTTCTTTGGGAGAATAAAAAACACCCCCACTTTTTTTTTCTTTTTTTTTTCTTTTTTTCTTTTTTTTTTTTTTTGTTGTTGACCTTGGGCAAATGAGCTTCTTGCCCTGGCAGAAATGAAATGAATGATAAATGTAGAGAGTGTCTTTGCTGAGTAATGGAGCTGCAGCATAGGCTTTCCACAGAGGTTTTCTCCTGCACAGCCCGAGGCAGCCCGAGGACCCCTGCTGTTCATTTAAATAGGTATGTCAAATCTGCCTCGAAACGCCGCTGGTTTGATCTGTGGTAATATTTGTGAAGGTTCCATATGGACTTGAGCCCCCTGCAGTGCTAAGAAATAATGTACAACGCTTCATGGTGCAGACGCAAATTTTCTCTGAAAAGGGATGCAATGCTGCGTTTTAGCTGTCGGAGAGGATGATGGAGCTGACGCGCTAGGCCTGTCAACTTGTTACACGGATGGGTTGCACGCAGCAAGGCTGTGGAAAATCTGTGCCTTTTAACTTTTCTACTTAATCACGGTTGTAGCATTGCCTTTAGACTGTATGCTACATTAATTCTCTTCCTGCCTTCTGCCTTTCATCCCAAGTTTCACGGAAAAAAGTAAAGCATGCAGGTCTTGTAGAGGAGCCTTATCAAACAGCTGTCATCTGACAAGCCATTTGCATTTGTTTTGGCTGAAACAGAGCAACCCAAGGGCAAGATGTTTTGTTGCATTCCATCATAATGAAGAAATTACAAATTTTACAAGGAGCACAAGTTTATTTTTAGCTCTACCTAGCAGTTAGAGTATGCAAGCTTGCCTTGGAAATCTCCGAAAGTATAGTGCGCATTTTGTTTCTGAGAGTGTGGCAACCACCTTCAAACAAATGGCCTTGACAATTGCATTTTTCATTAGTATAGGATACTTGAGTGTTCTTCAAGTGTTTCTGAATATTTTCATTAAATAGGCTTCTATAAATGTAAATCCATTAAGTGAGATTTAACAGGGGTTTTTTAAGTCGGCCAAATAAAAGCCAAAATCTGCATGAAATTCCCAACATTGTTTTAACCACTTATTAAACTAATGTGTATTTAACAAAATGTATTCTTAAGTCTCAAAGCTAATTAATTTGTCCAGAAAAGAGTTGTATGTTAATACAGCTTAGTGTAAGTAATCAATCTCATTTGAGGATGTCTTTTAAATTGCTACATTAAATCTAATAAACCGGATAAACATATTATTTAGCTTAAACTTGTATGCTATTAATTGCTACATAGGCTCGTGTGGAACTTGAATTTTATTATTGTTTAGTCATATAACTGGGCATAGCATTATTGTTTAGTTAGTGCTAATAAATAGTATTATCCACTTACTGAAAAGAAACTATCTTTGAATGCATTATAATTGCCACTATACATGTTTGGCTTTCAATATGAAATGAACTATCATGCAAGGTATTCGTTACATGCATTATTGTCTTTGTTCTGCTCGTTGAATAAAGTTTAGCTGTAGGGAAAAGGACAATTTATTTTTCTTCTGATACACAAAAGAATGTTTATTGCATGAAACACCGTTTCACAAATGCTTGATAGTACATTTGATCATCATTTAACTTAAAAGTTTTTTAGAATAATATCGTTTTTGTAATGTGCAGAGCAAGACAAAATGGTATCTTCATATCATTTTGTATAGAAAAATAGTAATTTCATATAATCATGCTTCTTGTAATTTTTTAGAAATATCAGGGCTTGCTGATTGAGGTAAATGCTCTAACAATTGAGCATTTTAACTCTTAAAAATACTCCAAAACTTAAAACCCATCAAAGTGTATGCTGACCTCAAAACAGAAGAAACAAAGTAAAGTGCAAACTGAGGTAAAATGTGGGCTCTGCAGCATATTTTAACTATAATGTTAATAGAGGATTTTTCCCCATAAAAATCTCTTTTAGGGTTTCATTTGCTGATTTCTTCCCTATTTTTTTAATGCAGAGTGAAATAATTTTTAATTGTTTTAAGTGTCCTTGTAGAGATCTGAAATTTGATCTTTCTATTAGAAATGTAAGCATTTCAGTACATAGTCAATCTTGTAAAATCAGCTATTTTGATTGTGTAATAGCTGAGTTTACAAGACACACAGATGTGTACAGTCATGAATTGGACTATTGAATCCTCAAGTGATTAGTAAAATCTTCACCTGCCAGCTTTGAAAAAGCAAGTGTGTCTTCTGAAGCTTTCTTTAGCCGTTGGGGAGTGAAGATTTGTCAGATAAATTATTGGGCATTACATGTGATTCCTGATTTTGCAAAGGCTCATCCACACACTTTACTTCACACGTGAGTGGTTCTTTCAGTCTGTTGGCTTCATTTCTATACAGAGATTAGATACATGCATCAATTTTTTTTTTTTTTTTTTTTTTTTTTTGGTACTTCAGACCAAAATTTTATAAGAGTTGCATGTCCACTTTCATTGCCAGAAGTATGTAGGAAATTATATTTAACATTTCTCTTACACTTGGAATTACTTTAAAATGCTACTTTTTAGTGTTGTTTGACTTCATCTCCTGCGTAAAGGGTTCTTTGTCTGAATAGACGTGATTGCTGTAATTTAACCGGAACAGTTTAGAGAGATCATTTAATTCTTAAAAGTGCACATTCTTAGAACTTAAATGGGCTGTGGAGTGTTGGTGTTCTTTGAGAATACCTAGGGAGGGTCTCAGGGAAAATCTTACTGTTGCAGCTGTTCTAAAGCTTTTTGTCATTGTAACTGACAATTTATTTCTGAGGCTAAAAAGTGGTGGATGGTAACCCCTATCTTGTTTTATTTGCCTGTGTTTATCAGTAGTTTCCAAATATGATAAAATCCTTAAGTCTTCTTTTAACTTGTGTCATATTACCTGAAAATACTTCAGTTGCTGTTTAGAAGCGATTCTGACTGTAGTCAGTCTGTTTACCTCCCTATGTCCTTTTTTAAGGAACTGTGATGTAACTGTGTTTTTGTTGAGCTCCTGTTCATGTATTTTTGCTGACCATACCAATACATAAATATGTATTCCAGAATGTATTGGAGAAGGATGGGTGTTAGTGAGGAGGCAGACAGGGGACTGCTTTTGCAAGTAGGATAGTGATACCCTCTGCCTTTTGAAGGCAAGAGTTAAGTCAAGAGTAGCAGTAAGGTGAAAAATCTCCTTTCACATTTATAAGACTTAATAACCCAGTACCTCTTCTAATCATCTGACACCAAAATATCATCTTTGTGCCTGATTTGACTTCTTCCAAATGCAGAAACTCATGGAGCTCATCAGAATCAATCTCTTAAGACTGTTCCAGCTGAGCTCTCCGCAGCTTGCCGAGGGACAGCCACAGCCCTCCTTCCCCTTCTCTTCCCTCACTCTGCAGTCCCAAGCAGAAGCTTCCATACTCATTCTTTTCCATGTCTTAACTCCAGATGCCTAAAAATTGCTTTGTGCAGGTACACCTCGTGCTCTCTAACCCCACCTATGTATGTGCTTTTAATGTAGAGGCAAAAATTTTTGAAGCCTAATAGTCAGCTCTGGATGGAGTTGTTAAGGTTACAAGAGTGATGTGACATAAATCTTGCCCACAGTAGTGATGCCATATCTTGTTTTCTTAGAGGTGTAGAGTTATATTTGTGAGGTTTGGAAATACTTGAAAATAGGATTTCTTCTCTTGTATGTGAATGTTTCCTGTGTTTGAGGATAAATAAACTTTTCTTATGTTGAAAGTTTTTCCTAGTTCCTGTCTGATACAATTATCCCAAAAAAATTAAGGATTTCTGAAAGGCTTACTACATAACATATGAGTTCTCATGCTGTCTCAAAAGCCAATGATTTTGTATTTCAAGATTTTTAATGAATTGTTTAAAAAGTATTTTTTCCACTGTGCCATTAAAAATGTCATCAGTGACCTGCATCAGAGACTTCAGTGAATTGTCCCTATTTAAGTGCTTTGAGTGCAGCTCAGATAACAATCTGTTCTTTGTTCATATATTTTAAGTACAAATATTTGTAGTGTATGTGCAGGTGTATTTTATATTAGCGAAAAAATCAGCTTGAACAGTAGGTGTTTATAATTAAGCAAGGGGCTTCTATTTTGGGGCTATGTTTAGGCTGTTGCAGAAATGTCACTGCATCCTGTTATAAATCCCAGTTTTATGTTAAGAACTAGTATTTCATTAGTTAATATCTGACAATACAGAGCTGTCTCACATTTTTTCCTTTTCTGTTTTTATGTAAGTAATACAAATAAAAAAACCCCAAACCATTGTTTCTTGTCCCCACTAATTCTTACACCGTTGTTTTTCTCTAGTATTTGCGAAAATTCATATTACTACAGTATGGGAAAGTGACTATAAGTTTTCTATTTCACTTGTAAATTAAAGTAAATTATTTGGCATTTAAGTACTTGGTTGTAGTACAACTGTCCTGTTGTTTCAATATAATTTATAATTATTTCTCCAAATACTCCTATTTAACTTTGCATTTGAATCACTGTTGTAATTCAGTGTTCGATATTATATTTTAGAACAAGTAGTCTCCATAAGTTTCTGAACTGAAAAAAACTCCTAAAAATACTTGATTTAAAATATGTTTGTTCTGTAATATTTTTACTGTGACTTGAGTGTTTTCTCCTTTTTTTTTTTCTTTTTTCCTGAAGTACTAAATCACTGTCACACCATTGTTTGAAAATAATAACATAGCTAAGAATTTTGAGAAAACTATTTAAAAATACTGAAAATTGAGAGTAAGTGTATCTGTACGGTTAAAAGAACAGAAGTTCTGACTATGGTAAATGTGCAACTTTTTGTCCATGTAGACATGCCAGGGTAAGAAGTTCTGACTGACACAAGTCACCAGTAAATCTGACACTTCTGCATGTACGAAAATCCTTACCAAATGAAATTAAATAAGTCTTAAACCTTGTCAGTATTTTGAGGAAGTCAAACCAAAATTTGAATGCAATTATTTTGAATGAAATTATTGTGCAGTATGTTTTGGAGTTGCATTCATTATACAAATGTAGTTGTCTTTCTGTATACAGTTGATAACTTCTTTTTTTTTACAAACATATGTAAGAAGGCAAAAAACACTGTTGGAGAATTCAAAATCAATTATTTTGAACTGCACGTGATTTTTTTTTTTTGTCAGAGCTCTGCTTGTCTTCTGACTCTGCATTTTAAGTGTTTGAAGAGTAGAACCACATAAACCTTTGTTTTAAATAGAAAAATTTAAAGGTTAAATTTAAAAATCCATTTAAATACTTTTTCCATATACATTTAAGGAAACATATGAAAAATTTCTGAATGTTCAGAAACACCAAGACCAACTGGTAGCTGAAGACTGTCCCCTTCAGAAGGAAAAAAGGTAAGCTTCCAATTAGAATGAATATTGGTAGTAGTTTTCTTAATGTACTTTCATATCCTGTTTTGGCACTTCTGGTAGTTCCCCACCCCACCTGCCTTCTATTCCACAAACATATTTTCAGACTTTTGCTCCATTCCTTGTGTAATATTTGTATGGTAATTTCAGGTTGAAAAGTCTCACGAGGTATGTGTGGAATGCTCACTTCTCACTGCTAGAGTAGGGAAAGCCCACCTATTTCTCTTACTCTTTAATCTCTCTCTGCTCCTTTCAGTATTCTTTGCTTTATAAAACTTCTGAAGTGTGATTTGAAAATAAACAGAAAATATCCAGAATTCTATGTTTCTGTATGAAACATATATATACTCATATATATGAATGGTTTATATATATATAAAAAACATATATTCTGTATGAGTTTTTCTAATTATGTCTTTTATTAAAGCATTTTGAAAAAAGGAGGTAAACTTTTTATAAGAAAACAAGGGCTTTTAAAGTACCAACTGCACTGTTCCTGATGAGAAAATCCTAGGACCTAAGGCTGGGCTATTTAAGAGTCTTTAATTACAGTTCTTGAATATTTTAACATACCAATATTTAAGTTGAAGAGTATCAAAATACTTAATTTCACAAATTTTTTTCTAATGTCTTTGAACAGAAATCATCAAAACCTAGTAATTTTAGAAAAGCTCATTTGGCTGGAATTCTTGAGTTATCACCACTATTAGTAATTCAATTTAGTTTCTCTTTTTCCCGTTCAGCTTCTCTGGTATGCAAGCTCTTCAGCTAGTTAGCCACTGGACAGAAAAGGTCCATGTCAACCAGAAGCTATGGGAGATCTACAGTTGTTGGTTTCTTAGTGCATACAGTCAGAATATGCTTTTCAGTGTTGTTTGTTCCTCTTGGACTACTCTTGATTTTTTTATTTTGAGATTTCTTGCAAGGATTTTCTATTAGAACATTAAATTAAGCAAGCGTTTAAAAGAAATGGATACAGCTAGGAGGTTTTGGTTTTGGCATTTACTGCTTTTCTGTATAGTTACTTTTTTCACAGTCCCAAGTTGTTTTTGTCTTTGTTCTTGCTGTGTATTTTCTAGCCAGATTTATGCGTTGCTTCAGGAGTACATCGTGTTGGTTTGTCACTTCTTCATTTCAGCCATTTGTTATTTATGTTAGGAAGAGAAAGGATTAATTTGCTGAGATTATTTCAATTTCTTAACTAACAGAAGTTCATGTTTCTTCATGATATAAATAGCATCCTGTGACCCACAGAATGTTTTATTACAGATTCATGCTAGTTTCTGAGCAGACAAGAGAACAAATGAATTTAGTTTCTTGATGTATGCTACTGAAAAATAACCTGACTCCTTACAGAGCTCAGCCAGTGGATTTACTGATGTGAAAAACGACCTAAAGCTAGTCAGAGATGAAAGGTTTTTTTCCGTGTTAGGTTTGTAAAGCTCAGAGAATTTAAAGGATTTTTGAGACTTACTTTCCACACTGGATATGGTACTTCCTCTGAGATTAGTCTGGATAGGATAATTTATCTCCTAAGTGTAGGTAGAGGGTTGATAGGAAGGACTGTTGTTTTGGTGTGAGGGGCATGGGGTTTGTTGGGGTTTGGTTTGGTTTGGGTTTTTTTCCCAGAAAATAATCTATTGTGAATACATTCTGTAATATTAACTGTAGGGTTAGGACCTGCTCTGAACTACTTCAAGTTTATAGGTTTTCACATGTAAGAAATTTTATCCAGTTTCATTAGAAGTAGCAAGTAACAGTGTGTAAATGTAAGTATCTACTTCAGTCTGTCAGGATTGGAATCTTTTTAAAATCATTGTTAAAATCTGTTTGGTTTCTAAATAATCGTTTCTCATGTCCCGGCTCAGAAAAGCACTAAAATACATGCTTAAAAACACCTTCAGGAGTGTTTTGCTGAATCACAGCTTCCTTAATGCTGCTGAAAACACCGTTTCTAAAAAACCTGAGGAGTTAAGAAGCTAGTTACATCTTTGCCTTAAAATTACCTGATAATGTTGGTATGTATATTTATGGTGATGTTCTGTTTAGTTGGTCACTTCATATCATATATATTTCAAAGATTTATTTCAAGCATTGGTTTTTCTTTGTGTTAGCATTCCTGTACAAGGCTGTTTTCTTAGAAATTTCGGCTTTTTCTATCATCAGAGCAGTTTCTGTGCTGAGCAGCTCAAGATTACACAGTAGATAGAGTACAGGGCGTCACTGCCACGTTAGTACTTTGACTATGCTTGCTGCTAGTGCAGTTCTTTATATTGATCAGAAAAGTAAAGACCAGAGGCAAAATAATTTGATTTTAACATTCTGCCTTTGATTTTGCTCTTTGCTGCTAGTAAACCAAATTTTTCCTGGCAGCAGGCTTTTAAAAGTAAGTCCTTAGTTGGAGGGAAGATCACTTCCTATTACAGTATTACTCTAATTCAATCTCAGACTTCAATAATATGAATAATGCATAACTGATACTCATAATGCTCATGTGGTTAATTCAGTACATGAAGTTACCATACCTTTCAAAAGGCAGATCTTTTAAAAATCAACATAGGCCTTCACATGTTTACTATAGGAATGTGATCTGCATTCATTTGTAATGGAAAACGTATTTCTGAACGAAGACTGACTGTATGTGTGGTCTTTTGTGATGTAACTCTAATTGCATGGTTAATTAAAGGAAGAATATATGTGATATTTTAAACAGAAACCTGGCTGGCAGCAGATGGCTGACTAAGATTGAATTGGAAGAAATGTTGTTAGAAAAACTGTCAGATGATGATGTAAGTAATTAATCTTTTGAATCTTAAGGAGGCTTGTGTCTTAAAAATATGGACTCTGGGTGCGTTTTTGGGTACTGGAAAGGTACTATGCAGAAGCAAGTGCTCTTCAAAAGAGTTTTCTGTCTTCTGATGAAGTCTGTATATGTTGACAGCACTGTTACATTCATGTTGTTTTGAAGTGACTTGCGTTGATATTTTTTATCTAGCACAATACAGAACTCTTAAGAACTTTCCATTGTTATTAACATAATTTAGTTTTTCTCCTGATAACATTGCGAGACCTAGAGCACTTGTTCCTTGTTATCTAATTATGTGGTCAGGAATGGGGTGTAATAACAATTTATTTTAGAAAGAGTCATTTATTGTAGTTACAGATGAAAAATGGACAGGGCTAGAACCTCTGTTACTAATTGTAGAGAAGGGGTAAATATTCAAGATGGGGAAACGCTATGGATTTGTACAATAGTAAACCTGCACAGAGTTATTGAATCCTTAGGATGACATGGTAATGATAGAAAAATCACAGAAGGCTTATTAGAAATAAGGAGTCCTTTTTCTTAGTGATTGGCTACAGGATCAAATATCAGAAACAAGACACAAAGCTGTATAGATCTGTGGTTTGATACAGATACCTCCTGTTATGTTCTCCTTGTTATGAATATGGTGGGAGAGAGGAGGGTGTTGCAGTTTCCCCAGTGTCTGCAAACTGTATCACTCTGTAGGTTTGGAGTTGTCCTTTATACCTATCTCTGGGGATAAGACTATTCATCCTAATAGTCATACACTTCTTTCTCACTCAGAGCTTTTCCCTACAGTCCTCTGAAGAGCATTAGATTTTGTAAGAGCAGGTTCAGTCTATGTGGCCAGCTTTTGGAAGCTTGAATATGACAGTACCAGAGAATGTAGCTCTATTTGTCTGAACATACCAAGTGTTTTCTCACATAGAAGCAGTGTTCTTCAATCTTGTCTGTCCTGTGGACAACAGCTTTGCAAAAATAGCATGCAGCAGCAAACATGCCCTTTACTCAGTTGTCATGTGGAACAGTAGCATGTGATGGCTTCCTTGTCTGTGGGGGATGTGAAAGGGTCTCGAGCAGATTGTGGTCCATAAGCATAAGTTAGAAGTAGTTGTTGTAAATTCTCCATCCTGGTAATATCCAGAAGACTTTCTCTTGTTCACAGTAGAAGCCATTATGACTTCAGTGCTTTCAGTAGCTCCTGCATTTGGAATGGCAATTTTTCCTCTCCGAGTACCAGGTCTACTTGTACAACCATTTTGGTGTTCTTCACTGTTTGGTTTTAGTACATTCTACATCTGTAAAAGTACAACTTAAAAAAACCCCAACCAACCAAAAACCAACACCAAACCCTTCTACATACTGGCCTCTCCCATGTAAGACCACAAAGCCTCAGCCTATAGTAAAGAACATTGTTTAAATATATTTGAAATGTCTCGGTATAAGCTGCCAGTCTTACCTTCTCAGACTCTTATCTTTTGCCACTGCAACAAAATTTTCAGTGGTGTTTACATTATTAAACAAAATCAGAGCTATTGGGTTTTTTTCCCTTTGCCACTCTCCAAGTGAAAACTTTGGAAGCTTTCTACTTCTATCATCCCTATAATTTCTACATTTTTGTATTTTCATATTTCTGGTCTTCAAAGGCTTTACCACGTGTCTGTGTCATATTGTTAGGTAGAAGTAGTTTTCAAGTGATGTCAGAGTTCAGGGACTATCATTAAGTTACAAGACAAGTAGTAATTTTGTGCTAGAGAAGACTCTGGTAACAGAGAGAAGAACAAATACTTTCAATAACCACTTGTAAGTAAAAAAACCTTCAAAAATCAGGTTATGATATCTATATGAAAAATCCATTTTTGATGGTATGATACCTTTATATCTGGTGACAGCTGTCTGGGGCTCCTGGCAGTTAACATATGGTAACAGGACATCCCAGCTTTTGGCACAAATGGGTTAACACAGTGGTGGGTACTCTTTAATCACATGTTGAAGAACTTTGGAGGGAGATATAAGGGGGAAGGAGAACCACACAGTAGTGAAGGATAATTTATTTCAAGAGGTTGCCCTTTAAGTCAAGTATCTCTTGAATTTTTAAATGCCTTGATTGTTCAGTTTTAAAGGAAATCATAAACATTAAAGTAACTCAGCTTGAACAGCCAAAGATAGATAAGCATTTCTGTATATGTTACGAAATATAATCATTTATGAGATTCAGTTCAGTGAAATAAAATTATTTCCAAATCAGTGAATATACTGACTTAATAAAAATCAGGTGCAAATCTTTTCCTATTTTGATAAAACAATAATAAAATAATTAAGACATTCCCCCCCCCCAATGTTTTCTTTTTAAAAGTGAGATGAACTTCATTCTAATACAATAATCCTTTATTAAAAAGGGGTTGGTTATGCTTTGAAGTAAAGTTTCACTGTTTTGCAAAGAAAGAACTAGGTGTCTTTAGTCACACAGAAAATGATGCAACTTCATGCTGTTCTTAAATCAGCATGTAGGTGCAAAAGTGTCATCTTGTCAGAAATCGTCAATAAAAGTGAAGTAGGAAAGATCCATTAAATAAAAATAGAAAGTTTTCGCAAATGCAATTACACTTGTATCCTTTAATGAAGTCTTGTTGTCTTACAGTATTCGAGATTTATTCAACTCTTACAAAAATTGGTAGCATTGCCTTGTGCTGACATCGAGGAGAATTATATTCAGAAGTTTTCCAAAGAAGTTCCTGTGCAGTTGCAGAAGGTGGTGATTGAGCCCTTGCAATATGATGAGCGGGGAGTGGCCTTCAGCACTGGGGAAGGTAATAATTTCAAGTTGATTGGTAATGATGCAGACTTCTTTTCTCTTTGCACTGCTTTCTTTATAGTATGTACAACACTGCTAAAGTGTCACTGCTTCATTTTATATGCTCATATATATGTATGCTGCATGTGTAGCTGTTAGTGATGTTATGGAGCACCAAGTTAAGACATGGTCTGGTCAGAAAGGACAAGTTTTTGGCCTAGACTCTTATCAGCTGTTTTTATATGTATTTCTATACAGTGGTACCTCTGTAGAGAGGACCCCGTTGTGTTACAAGTTGTAGGATACAAAAGGACTTTCATTTTTGGCCAGAGCTGATTGCTGAACATAAAGAGTGGAGGACTGCAGGAGCACAAACATGTATGAAGAATTCCATGGATATAACAGTGTTGTTGCTTAGTATAAAAATGGCATGCTTAGGCTACTGGGTAACCTTTATCATGACCTTTGTAGGCAGTCCAGCAAAGGGGAACTTGGAAGATGCAAAGAATAAATAGCAAGGCATTTGGATATTTACAAACAGCCTAGGAAAATGTGAAGAGGAAATTCCTAAATATTATGGGACAGAGGTCTATAATGGGATATTGATCATTCATACTGAGATGGAGGGAATGTTAGAGAAAAGCCATGAAGGTCTCTGTATCTTCTAAACACAGGCTGTTATATTTTCATTGGAGGGACACAGTTGAAAAACAATATGATACAGGATATGAGAGATTGCACAGAAAAAATAATTTGGCAACAACATGTATAGGAAAGACTGTTGACTTTCTGGACAAAGCATGTGTGCACACTCACTTTATGCTGTACATTTAAGAGGAATCTTAGAGATGATGGGTATTATGCAGCAGGCAGCTGATGGCAATAAGAACAAAGGTCACAGAGAATTTGAGGGGCAAAATGGCTAGAGAGCTCTGCCTTACCTGGGTGGTCTTCAAGATTGCATGACAACAAAGATGTGAGAGCACTAAACCGTGATTTAATTTGCAGTGGTTTTCAGTAGTATCTTCAGAACAGTAGTTAATGAAGTTTGATGAGCATGCAACCCATGTGATTTAAGAAAAGCCACCAAGTTTAATAAGTTCAAAACCAGTCTTGTTTGTGCCCCATCACCCCCAAAATGAAGAAGAATGTCTTATTTGTTTCATAATTCCTTTATCAGAATGATTGCTTCCTTTGTGCTGAAGGAGATTGGTCTCCCAACCCACGCTTCTCCCCCACTTAATAGACATTGATGAAAATATATTGAAAGATAGTTGTTCTTTGTTTGCTTTTTTTTTTTTTGTTACCTCCGCCTGTAAAACCATACAGCTGGCACTGTATGAATGTGTTGAGATTTGTTTAACTACTTGGGCACTTGGAAGTTCTATATAGTATTGAAACCTCATAAAAATTTAGTTTAATTCCTTTAAGGTAAAAGAAAAACTGCAAGAGCTACTGCAGTAGTTTATGACAACGGGACTGGAAAAATTACAGTGAATGGAACAGACATTTTACATTACTTCCCAGTGCTGCAGGACAGGTGAGAGCACTATGAAATGCTGTATTTTTACTGTACTTAAATTATTCCAGCAAAAGTAATGCCATACAATTATATGTTGGTGCTGCGTTCCACACTGTTGATTCTGTGTTCTTGTCTCTGTATAACTATCTGTTTTATAAAAATGTCTTGCATTTCCTCCTAATTTTCAGGAGTTTACTGATAGGCAAGCCTTGCTCTGTGCTCCTTGCCCCACCTTTTCTGAAGGGATGCAAAAACCAAGAGCACAGACTGTTTGAATAGTTCAGATTTTAGTCCGCTTAGAAAGGACTTGAAATTTGTTTTAAAAATAAATAATAAATATTATCTTTAAGTGCTTCCCAAGAGATTCGCAAATTGTACGCATGTGTATTTACTCCCTGGCATTCAGTAACGTAGTGGAAGCAAACAAGGTGAGGCACTTCATGTAAAGCTTCAGATTTTGGAGGATATGCACAGTCTGGTATAGAGAAGACTTCTCATAAGGCTGACATAAAGTTTGTATTCCTAATGTGTTTTTTATTTTTATTTTATATTGTGATTTTTAAGCTCAAGAATAGAGGGAGAGGTTGCTCAGTTTCAGTATCCAGAGCTGATGGATCTTGGCATCCGTAGTAGAGAAGTAGTGGAATAAAAGTAGTTGTAAAACTGAACTTAAAGTATTTACCCCTGGCAGTTGGAATATGCTCCTAGCTGCTAATTTCCTATTGATTTGAATGAGATATGAACGCCTTTCTGGATCTCTGCCCAAAAGTTAACTATGTTTTTGTATATGCAATGATAAGAAATGTGCATTGCATGGAACTTTATGCACAGGAATATTTTTAATTTTTTTTTTCCCCCCCCTTAGGGAGCAGTTGTTGTTCCCTTTCCAGTTTCTTGGCAGAATTGGAAAACATGACATGGTTTGCACAGTCTCTGGTGGAGGAAGATCTGCACAGGCTGGAGCAATACGTTTAGCCTCTGCAAAAGCCTTAAGGAGTTTTGTGACAGAAAAGGAGGTGGAATTCATGAGGCAAGGTAGGAATTGAAATTATTTCAGTGTTTCTTAATGTGTTTCTGGTAATTAACAGAATTAATACAAGGATCATTAAGGATCAGATTTGAGTAAATAATCCCAGTGAAACCTTGTATATTGTATGAAAGGGATCTGCATTTATTTATAGATTGTTTTTACTTGTTTTCTAGCATCCTTTGTGTACATTTTGGATGACTTCTCAAGCATTTTTCCATCTGTTCATGACCTCTTTTAGGTCTATTAACCAGCTTACATTGCCTCAACATAGAATCACAAAACATGAATGTGTATTCACTACTAAATAAATCTGGATCAGACATTAGTGAGCTGTAAGGTACTGAGATTGTGACTTGGCTGGTCGCGTCTTGTTCATGTTCTAAAAAGTTTTATTCTCGAACACAGATGCTGGAGGGTTGGCTTTGAAGAGAGAGTAATGAGCATAAGTGCACTCCATGCAACTAGCCAAACTTGAGGGAGCTGCTTTCCTCTCTTGCATTATTTAGTGTTTACAAGTTACTTAGGGTAAGATAGAATTTATTTAGATAACTGCAGGATTTGATGCTTCTCAGTGATGAGATGCCCATACTGTTTCAGCAAATGCAGAGTTATGAATGGTGAGCTTTTAACCAACTGTGCTCTTTCTGGACTAGCAGCAAGCATACCTGCCTGTTTTAAAGGCAGAACAGCTGTGATTTTTTTCACTCTACTGCCAGCCATGAAACCAAACCTGTCTTCGTGCTTTGCAACAATTTTCTTTGACTGTACCTTTTCAGCACTGGCAAGTATGACTTGCTAGGAAAACCTTTGTAAATAGACATTGTAATGAGTTTGGTACCTGTCCTGAGATCAGCATAATTCTGAACATGTTTGGGACATTGCTAAATATACGTCTAAGTATATTTATATATAAATATACCACAAAGAAGTGGTTTCCAGAGTGGGAAATGTGCAACTGATCCATTAGGATTCAGTAAGAATGTGCTGTATATAATTTATAAACGAATAAATACATACATTTGGGAGTACGTGCTCAAAAATACTGTTAGGACTGCATGATCAGAAAAGTTTGGATACCACTGCTCTAAGGGCTTAAGCAATATGGATAGATAAAAAACAATGTGTGGGTTTTTTTAGTGGTTTGTAAAGGAAAGTATGAATGCAGTTCAGTTACTAAAGAGAAGTTAAAATGTTAGAGGATTTGATGACACTCCTTTCAGTGTTTTGTGGTTCTGAACCTTTAGCCCTCTAGATGTTACAAATCATATTGTTAGTGAAAGTCAAAGTTACTGGCTCAGAGATAGTATACCTGTAATATTAACCAGTAGCAGTAAATAAATGGGTGCTTTTCTGTGTTTTGTAGCTGGATTACTAACAGTTGACCCACGTGTGAAGGAACGAAAAAAGCCTGGTCAAGAGGGACCCAGACGGAAATTCACCTGGAAAAAGCGATAAGTCTTGAGCATTTAAAGAACAACAAAGTGCTACCAAAATTTCAAAACATACTGATTTATGATTTGAAACAGTTGTATGAATATATTTAATAATAAAGACTTTTTTTTCCCTTTATACTTATTATGTCTTCTGTTTAAAAAGCAAACAACAACTCTAAAAAATTGTGGAAAATCATGGTACAATTTGATAGAATGCTAAGTCTAAAATAGTTGCCCCAGTTCCAGCTTTGCATCTTAGCTCTAGTGAAATCACTAATGATTTATGAAAGTCTTGGTAGATTATAATTTCTGAAAATCAGTCTATTTGTTTAATGATTTGGCAATTTAAATTCTGAAATTAGGCAGCTCCTAACCAGGTATTTGGACATCTTCCATGTGCCTCCCTTTCTGCCTCACAGGTATCTGAGGATAAGCAACAACTTCCTACCTAAACTGTGGTGGAGTTGAGAAGCCAGTGAGAATAGTACTGACAATTGAGGGGATATTGAGAGAGAAACTGTCACAGAGGATAACCTTTGCCTGTGGATTCAGTTGTCTCCAGGATGCTTCCCCAGGTTAAGTAGGGAGTGATTCAGAACAAGTACCTAAATTTAGGTTCTCTGAATCATCCTCTGGAGGAGTCAGTTTTTCTGTTCTTCCCCCAAATGCAGAAAGAGCTGGAGGGATTAAGCTGAAGTTGTCTTTTAGAACACTCTTCTCCACCCCTTAAATCTCAAGGGGCCTGTTCAAGGAGGCGTGTTCTGAATATGGCTAATGCACAAAGATAGCATTGGACTCTTTGCCAAATACAGTCATAACTTTTCTGTTTTAAAATCAGAAGCAGGAGGTGATGACAGTGCTGCCCACCTCCTGTCTATAACTGTAGCCTTCCAAAATAGATTAGTGGTTACAGCACTCACCCAAAAGCTTAAGGTTTTGCTTTATTGCCAACTTCCTTCCTGGGACAGAGGTCAAATACTTTCAAGGAAGAGCATATCCTTCATCTGTCCTGTAGGAAGTGGGCCACAGCAAAAAAGAAGATAAAGTTCATCTCACCAGGAAAAGCAGAAAAATACAACTCAGTTTTAACAACAGGGCACTTTCCAGCTTTCTTTTAATTTAGAACACTTCAGTACTTCAGATTCTTTCTCGCCAGCCAGATTTTTTAAGCGCTAGAGTACCTGCTCTGCTTTTTATTTGCTGTAGACCATGCCAAAAACTACACTTCAGAGGTCACAAAGGGTGCCAGCAGGTCATTGCAGGTGATAAGCAGCTGTAAGTGATGTGTACAGGTCATTATTTTCCCAAGCAGCATTCGGGGGTGAGGGAAGCAGCAAGTTAATAGACCTCATCAGCTGAGTAAAACAGAGGTCAGAAACTGGGTATGCATCCTTGAGTGACATGTTTGTGATTCCTCTCTCCAAAGCCTGTGCTTCTTTTTAACTCTTGTTCCATGAGAATACTCTGTAAACTCGGGCAGGATTTCTCATTACCAAGGTAGTTCATCTCAATCAGAATACGTGACTCTAGAATTACCTGAAAGGATGTTGTAGTAAGGTGGGTGTTGTTGGCCTCTTTCAGCCAACAAAAAGTAGCAAGTGATAGAATGAGAGAAAACAGCCTAAAGTTGTGCCAGAGGAGGTTTAGATTGGATATTAGGAAAAATTTCTTCACCTAAAGGGTTGTTGAGCACTGGATGAGGCCGTCAAGGGAAGTGGTGGAGTCTCCATCTCTGAAGGTGTTTACAAGACGTGTAGATGTGGCACTTGGGGGCATGGTTTAGTGAGGGACATTGTTTAGTGGTGGACTTGGCACTGCTGGGTAAATGGTCAGACTGAATTTAGAGGTCTTTTCCGACACAGAACATTCTATGGCTGGTTAAATTGAATTCAACAGCTGAGGCAATTCACCTGTGTCTTTGAAAAACAAATGGGGGTTTTACATGAGATATTTTACACTAAGGCAAATACAGAAAGGCTTAACTAGCATTTCTGTTAGTTTAAATCTGAATTGCTTGCGTGTAGCAAAATATATCATGTATCAGTAGAAGTTGTGATTTGTAATAAAAACATTAATCCATACTGGGACAGGTACCTAAGGATTCTTTTGACATGCTCACTTAATGAAATGAACATGAGCACATGGTCTTGAAAGTGCTAGCTGAAGGAGATTCTGGAGAAGATTAAATAGTAGAATTTTTATCTTAGTATCTTCTCAAATGAGAATGATCAGTTTGGTCACATTACTGGCCATACTGATTGCCTTATTACTGGGCAAGAATCTACAAGTGCAACAGAATATCAGCACTTACAACATGCAAAGTCTTCTATCATGTTTTAAAGGAATTATTGTTTTACCTTCCAAAAAAGTATGGCTATGGCCTTTGATGCTTGAACTGAGTAAAAAAAATTGAGGTAAATTTTCAGAACCACAGCTTTTTAGGAAAGTCCCTAGAAATACTGGTTAGTGCTGTGCAGCCAGGTCACTTGCTTCATAGCTACTGGATCAGGCTTCCAACTAAATCTGAAGGTGAGCCAAAAGAGAAAAACATTTTAAAAAGAGAATAAAAACCAACCAGAATTGTACAGTTTGAGGTTTTTTCATTTTTCATTTGTATGAAGTTCCTCTCAATCATCTGCAACATGTGTCAACATTTAGGGGTTAGGAAGTTAAATAATGTACGAAGATTATGTCTGTAGTGTTAAAGCTGATGAAAAGGTGAAACTACCATTTTTTTTACTCATTTTTGCAAACATCAGAACAGCTATCATGTGGGAGAACAAAATAAGGAAATTATCAGGGTTGTTAATCATCATTTGTGACAGCAGCACAGTGGTAGAATCAGTTCATCAGTTTGAATAATCTCCATTAACTTCCCATTCCTCCTACTCCATTGCATTTCCAAGGTTATTGAGAGAAGCAGCCCTGAACACCTGCCTTCTGTGTGCAAGCCGGGCTTCTTAGGTCTCACTTTTGAACACTTGCAGTGTGGACCAACTTAGCTTGCCAACAAGATTTCATGATTTAGTGTCCTGTGACAGGTGCTTACACACTAAACATTAAAATACTTTCTGAGTGTGGGCAAAAAGAAGTAAGCCCTCTGTGCTTTCTGGGCAATGTATGTTGTGATTCATCCACGCTCTTCCCCCCCCCCCCCATCCATCAAATTGCTGTTTTTGCTGTAAGATACCGCAGTTGCCTGTGGGGCAAATGGAACGTGTGCGTGCCGCCGGTGTCTGATGCTTGTCCCGCTGCTCCGGTCAGCCGGGGAAGCGCGGGGCTGTCCCGGGGCGCTCAGTGCTGCCGCGGGGCCACGAGGTGGCGCAGCTCGCAACCGAATGCGGAGAGCGGGGCCGGGAGCGGGATGCGGATACCTGGGAAAGAAATGAGGAATCTTCCTCATAAACAGTGCTTCGGTAACAACAGGTTAATACGAGAATAGGTGCATTGGGTTTCAAAAGGGTGTTAATCGAATTGTGTTTCCAGGACTTCTTTTTCACTCGTGACGAGAGAAAAGGTTTTAGTGAGAAATAATAAATGTCAGTTAATAGTAGTTCTCAGCAATCTAATTTCAGTGTATAAGTAATACCTTCAAAGTAATAGTACATTATGCTAAGAAATGCCAGCTGCTCTTTGCATCTTGGAAATGGTATTGTAACATTGTGCCAGTCATTAAAAAATCACGGAATGGTTTAGAAGGGACCTTCGAAGA